>NW_026593286.1:27815790-27839276 GCF_907164565.1 Psammomys obesus | reverse complement strand
CCCCCCCTCCCCCCCCTCCTCCTCCTCCTCCTCCTCCTCCTCCTCCAGGCGAAAAGACACCCCTGGGTGGAAGCCTGCCGCATTTCCCTGACGCTGCCTAGTGCCAGAAAGTTAGGTCGTGGCTGCGGCTTGTCCTGCAGAGCAGCCACTGCAGTCTCCTGCTGGCGGACTGCGCCCCCCTCCCCCCTTTCCCCGCTGCCCGTGTCCACGTGGGGGCGAGGGGGTGGCATACACGGGGTTCACAACCGCTGCTTTAGTTGTCCTCATTGATTTCTTTTTAATATCAACACAAGTTAATAGAGGGAGGCGAGGCAGGCTGCGATCGAACGGCTGCCCCCGCCCTTTGCCAAGGGCTGGCTGCGCCCCCAACGTGTCCCTCCAACCCCTGAGCAGCGGGAGGGTGGGAGGGGGGCACAAGTCGACGAACTGTCCTAAGGTGGGCTCTGCGTGTACGAGGGGACGTGGAACGGTGTGGGCGGCTCTCTGGGGATCTCCGGGGCCTGGGACCGCTGGAATCAGCTTTCCAGATCCCCTACGCTTCCTCCCATCCGTGCCGCAGCTTCTGCGGCTCTGGTTGGGTTTCTTCGGGAAAGGGACTGGACTCTGGTTTACCGCCGCTGTGGGCTCCCTGCTTGGCTCCCTCACTCTGCCTCCCTTCTTTTCAGTCTCTGACAGAGAGGAGAGCCCCCTGGCGCTAGCCATTCCCCAGCAGCCCCTGGGCTCTGCTCGAGTGGATCCGCTGGGGCTTGCTTTCTACCCAGGAAATCGCTCTGCCCTGGGTTTTTCAGAAGGTGGCAACTCCCAGACTTACTCAATGTGTACTTCTCCTCGCCCCCAGTCCCACGAGACACATGGCTTGGGTCCAAAAGAAGCCAGAACCCATAACCATCTCCCCCTTCCTTCTTACTCCAGGAGCGCTTTGATCTGTGGTGGCCTTTAACACCATTGCCATGGACACGGGCTGACTCGGTCAATTCAACCTTCAGTCTGAACTGGGTGATCAGATAAGAGGTGTAAATTGGCTGTGGGAGACAGTTCGGAGTTCAAACAAATCCCCTAAGAAAAGCAGTGATAGTCCAAGGGCTCCATGTGGGGGCTGATGACTGCTTCCCCCAAATAGTCCATAGCCCTGGATGAGTATAATCATTTACAAGTGAAACAGCAAACGCCCGGATTCTGAACAGCCTACCCAAGAGCTCTGGGGGCTGATCTCCTGCCCTCATTAAGTAAGTGCCAAGCCACCTTTTCCCCAGAAGCTAGCTGGAGGTGGTGGTGAGGTTGTTACCAGTTGCCAACTGAACACACAGTATAAAACGCGGCGGGGGGGGGGAGCGGGGGAGCACCCCACGGGGCTTCAAGGCAGGCCCCTACTTGTCCGGGAGTCACCAGATAGAACAGCAATGCCCAGCAGCACCTCTAGGGTGAGTTCTCTGTCATCCTGTGGAGCCCTCAGAGCACTGGGCTGGCAAAGTGTGAGATTGGAAAGCTGCAGGACTGGAGGATGGGCTCCCCTCAGACAGAATCCCTGCTGTCTGCCAAATGGCTCCGGCCCCCTGCTGCTCAACGGCCGCTCCGTTCTCAGGGCTCTCTCTTCTAGGTACAGGCAAAGAGAGAGAGCAAACACCAGTTCATGTATGCGGTGAGGCGTGAATGCAAGCAACAGTTACTGGGGATGGGGGGGGGGGTACGGGAAGAAGCTGAGGTTCCCCGAAGGTGTTTTCTGTCTCATTCAGCTCTACATTAAAGTGGTCACTAGAGTAAACTGACTTGGGGGTAACCCAAATGTGGGACATTTCTGAGTTGACAAAAATCAAGAGCCAGGCTCATTGATAATCTTCAGAGCATGTTCCCCAAAGATCCAGTTTGGAAAGATACTAAGGTGAGATTTGCCTCTGTAGGAAACACAAAGCATGCTAGGGAAAATGGATTGTCTCTGATTAGCCCTTTCACCAGGCAGCAGACCAGACCACATCAAACTATAGGCCCTTGTGCTAAATGCTGGCCGCGTTATCCAACCGGACTTTGAACTAGGTTAATCTAAAAATAAAAACAAGAGTCCTAGCAACCAATAAGAAGGAGGTTTCCTTACCCAAATCAGTTGGACTTGAAGTCCTCTGCCTTAACCAGGTGAGGAAAGTAACTTGGACCTGGCCAGTCCTACACACACACACACACACACACACACACACACACTGGGCTTAACTGACGGGAACCTTGGTTATTCTGTAGAACAAGTTGCCAGACTGTGAATCAAATAGAAAAGCCAGTTTACCCAGAACCAAATTTATTGTTATTTTGTCTTTTGACAAAGCAAACACATTTGAAGTTCTTTGAACTAAGGAGATAGGGCTTAAAAAATTAACTCCAAGCAGGAGTTCAATGTGGCATGAACATATTTGAGATATTTTGTCATCTGGACATCACTTGCCAAGTGAGGTATCCACGTAGAGTGGGAGATGTGTCATTTGAAGCTTGGGAGTTAGCCATTGTCCTGTTCCTCCTAGGAATAGACTTCCTGCTACCTCTTCAAGAGGTTGCTCAACCCATCTCTAGAAGACACTATAGCAGCTGTGTGTGTCCCCAACCCTTGACCCTCAGCTCTGCGTTCCTCCTACATTTTCCAATGCTTTGTCTGCACCGTGGAGAGGCAGCCCAGCACTTAACAGTTTCATTCCCAAGCAAGGTTTATCGGGGTTGGATTCCAGGACACACTGGCCTTGTCCTGTGGCTGGCCCAGGAGAGAGCTTCTAAAGGTTTAGGAAGCTGTCAAGTTTAGATAAGACTGAGTCCCTCTCCTACGGGACCTTGGTTGTATTAATAAGGAGAAATTAATTTTTAACCACTGGGAATGTTGCCAAATTATGTGACCTTTGGCAGACCAGCTGTGCTATAAAAATAAATCCCCCATTTCTGAAAACGCTGCTTCTCTCCAGTAGAACAATAACAACGTGGCAGTTGGGACAGAGATGCACAGGCAGGCTGGAGAAGAAATGGGAGGAATGGGTGTTGACAAAAAAAAAAAAAAAAAAAAAATCTGTGATGCTATGAAACGTGACTGCAGACCTGAGGATCCTGCCACCCTCCCCCCCACCTCACCTCCCAGGGCCTCCAGAATAGCGGAAGAGTACCAGTGGAACAGGGAGCGGGAGCCTGTGTGTGTGCAGGCAATGGAGAAGGTGTTAAGTGCTTCCAGCCAGCTTACACCCAGCCTTGAACACATCCTTCATTGTTCACCCTGGCCAGTGAGTGGCATGGGCAGAGAAAAGGGGTATTGAATGAGGCAAAATATTTATCTTCCCCTAAATGCCACCAAGGAGTATGGTGAAGTTTGAGAGCACTGGACTGCTTTGCTCCTAAATAATGGGTGTCAGATCATCCAGGCTTACGGTCCGGCTCAGCCAGTGGCCAGCTCTGTATTCTAAGTACACTATGCCGCCAGAGTACTTACTTGCTCTGTGCCTCAGTTTCCTTACCTGTCAAAGGTGTGTTTGATAACCGTACCTACCTCGGATGGCTGTGCTTCGTGACATCACATAGAATCGATGCTTGCTGAGTCTATCCTGATGTCATTCAGTCTTAGAGACAGCTATACTTAGTTAGCCATCTCATGCTCATACAAAGCACTCTCCAACCTCCGTGGGAAGTTTATTTTCTTTTTATGAGATTTACCCATTCTCAGCTGCTCCCTTGCTAACCCTGTGTCTGTGTTTTATAAGCATCAGCTTATCTCCTTCACAAAGTTTTTCACAGACCTGTCACTTCTGCTGGATAGTCCTCTCAGCAAAGTGATGTCTCCTCTTTGCAGTCTTCCTCTCCCTTATTCTGTTTTCCATGTTCTTGCTTCCACCACCACTACCCCCTTTCAAATCTGTCTTTTTTCTTTCCGTTCCTTTCCATCCCCTTCCATCCTTTCTGACTGAAAGTGTGCTCAGCAGGGAGTGCTGTGTTTAAGGCATGCTTTCGAATGTGTAATAACTTCTACTCTGGCACTAAGTCCCCTCAGCAACTGAACTCAAAAAAAAAAAAAAAAGTCATCAGGAAGACAAAATAGCTTTTACCCAGCAAGACTCTTAATAATCCCATTTCCCTCTGGGTCTTCATAAAAGAGGCATGATCTAATCCAGAAGAAAGAGGGGGTGAGTGGGAATAAAAAGAAAGCTCTTCCCAGTAGCTTGCAGTGTAGAGGGTTCCTGGCCATGAGGAAAGGAGAGGAGGAGTCTCTGGTATCCTGCTCCCAGCTCCTAAAGATGTGCTGATAACTAGAGATTAGGTTCTGGAGAGAGCCAGTCCTCGAAGAAGATAAAGGGAATTGCAAATTACTGGACCGAATGATGATAATAATTGTGAGAATACATGGGGAAAAAATAAAACAGATGTACCCTGAAGGCATTGTAGGAGCCAGAGATGAAGGCACAGGGCAGGTTTAGTGGAGAGAGGCAAGTTGAAGTCACGTAGGAGAAAATTCAATACCAGCAGTGATGACGTTGTTGTAGTTTTGCATCTTGCCGGGGCTACAGATAAACAAATATTTGGAGGTTTCCCTTTCCGCTGAGGAGGAACAGCAAACAAGCAACCAACCAAAAGCTTCAGAAAGAAAATCTTATGTGTGCTCCTGCTAGTTTTAGCATATGTATCTGCTGAACTCCATCATTAGGGTGTCCGTGGAGACCCACCTCACGGTAAATCCACCTTGATCTATGCCTGCGCGTTATTATCTCGGATGATTAATGCACCATTTTTAAAAAACTGTATTTAATAGCAGTTGAGGATAGGAAAGAAAGGATGGTTGCTGGTATTTTACAATTTGTGGCAAAATGAGGTTTTGATATCTAGTAATACCCTTGGTATTATGTTAGTTTCATCTTAATTCATTACTTGGTGCATCTGACTGGTGGGAAAACTCTGGGTTTGATCGCATAGGCCTTGCCAAGGACAGATGAAGAAAGACCCTTAGCTGGTAGATAAGGTCATCTGAACTCTTATGTCCCTTAGAAGATGCTCAAGACTTCTGCTTTTCAGGTATAGAGAAGGGAGGGGTAGTCCCTGGCAATTCTGGTGTGGAGGTGAAGGGCTGTGTGTTCGGGTATGTGTGTGGAGAGAAAGAAAGAGACATTTTCAGCAAAGAAAAGACACTCTGGCAAAAGGAAAGTGGGAGCTCACTGAGTTTGTTTAGGGAAGCTACAGTTTTCTAAACTGCAGAATATGTGGTCAGAAATAATTGCCAATAAAGTTATAAATAGTGGCTTGGGCTTAATGCAAGGCCCAATTTGCAAGGCCAGGGGGCTTCAAGTTTCATGTGTTAACCAAGGGGGAGCAATTGACATTTAAGCTTTAGTTCATCAAAATAACTGAAATATAAATATATATATATTTAGCTAAAAACCCCCCTTTGCCTTTTGGAGAGATCTCAAAATTATTTTTCTATTTCCTTTCCCAAATGTCTGTTAAAGGGTCAAGATATGTAATCCCAGATCTCTCATCAATGGCATCAAAACTGCATTTGCAATGAGGTCTGGAAAAGAGAGGACATAAATAAAAAGTAATGCTATTATATTGGCTGCCCTATTGGAATTGCATTTGTTTATGATCTAAGATGACAAATAACAAGGTTACCACAGGTGGCATGATTCGAGGTCAGGAGAGGTAATCACGTCAAACTTACATTTTCCGATTAGATGAGGGCTCATTTTAACATGTAGATTGAAGGGGGAGAGGCATTCTGAAGGCCCTGATTCCAGCTCCGTCTTCCAGCTGTGTCCCAGGCAAGTTCAGGGTGGGGGAAGGATGCTTTGCTCCGTGTCTTCCTGCCTTCCTTGAACATGTACTGACTTCCTCTGCTACTTCTGCTTCCTTGCCTTTCCTCCCTTCCCAGATGGTTCTTCTGTTCAGATCTTGAAATTTATCGTGGCGAAAGTTCACGGGGGTTCTCCTTTGCTGTACCTCCAGTAGTGCATTGCTCACTGCCACCCAGCCCCATAAATGGAATAGACTGCACCTCCTCCTAGTTGCCTGAGGAAGTGGTCAAACTGCTGCATTCCTGGGCTGATGGATTGGCTCATTTCTCCCCGGCTTAAGCCAAGATACGGATTTTATGAGACTGTCTTGTGACAGACTGAAGTCACTTTGAATAAAACAAAATCTAGCCTCAGCTCAAAGAAATAACTCTTTGGAGGAGCTTATCCTGAGCCGGTGAGCAAAAATGTGGTTAAAACCCCAAGCAAAGGATTTAGATGGTCTGGGTGGGGGACTTGATGACACTGCTTTTAGTCTTCTCCTCATGCAACCCTGTTGTTGACACGCTCACACAGAGAGCTGTGTACCCATAATATTTATAAATAAGCAGCCGCAGAGCCAGCTGAGAAGCTCACATCAGCACAGCTAACATGATTAAAAGAGACATCCGACCTCCCATAATGCAAGACCGATGACCCTAGCGTTTTATTTCAGCCCTTTCCAAGCAAATGAAGCAAAGGGTAGCACCTTGGCCAAGCACCTCAGTGTCTCGGGAGAAAGAGACTCTTTTGAATTTAAGGTCAGTCTACAGGTTGCAGGAACGTTCCCCCACCTCATGGTACAGGCTTTGAAGTTCAGAGCTGGGTATAGCCTTTCAGATGAGAGGACAAAGTCTCAGCATGGTGGACTAATTTACCCAAAGCCACCACAGCCTACCAGTGGAGAACCAGATCTGATTATGAGCCTCTTCATCCCCATTCAGTGACAGTCTAGTCAACTTTCCAGAAACCATGAGTGATGTGAGAGGGTCGTGGCTTCCTCTGTTTTTAAGTACAGGGAAGAAGAGTATCTTCTTTGCCTTGCTCTGAATAGTTAGATGAAAGTAATGTTGTGGGATTAAGATCAGGATGGGACTGTGTCGTAAGTAAAGAATACACTCTAACACGTTTCTAAGGGAAGGGAGACAGGTTTACAGTGATCCTCAGGTATAAGTAACCCCTACACACCTGTGAGGAAGAGTTCTGTATTCCAAGGGGATGCCCAAAGCCATGGCTAATGCCCAGCTCTATAGACTGCACCTTCTCCTATGCATACATACCTGGGACAAAATTTAATTTATAAATGAAGCACACTAAAAGATTAGCAATAGCTAATAATAAAGTATACCATGTATACCATAAAAATAGCATACCAAAGTTATATGGATATACCCTATCTATCTGTCTGTCTGTCTTTCTATCTATCTACCTACCTACCTACCTATCATCTATCTATCTGTAGTGAATATACTCTCCTTTTTATGATACTTCGTGCTGGCATGTAATGCAGTAAGTAACTTAGAATGCCTTAACAACAGTGTTAGGCCGCTATTGACCTCCTAACTCTGTGTGAGAAGAATTATCCAGGTACAGCAATGTCCTTGGCCACAGATAACTGAAACCACAGAAGAGGTGAACCACAGAGAAGTGGGTGTTACCCACATAAGAAATAGAGTCTCTAATCTTCCCTCTTGTCTCTCCGTGACGTGTTAAAGTCACAGAGATTTAGCACAGCGGGTTTCAAACAGATCCAGGAGGTCTCAGAGAAACCCCTGAGAAATGAGGGTAGAGGCCAGAAGCCAAAGTGACTGTCTTGAGTTTCTGGTTCCTTCCCTTGGAACATCCAAGGTAAGTTTCTCTTCTACCTCCATTGTACTTTGGAATCTAAAAACCAGAAATGTGGACTGGAGAGATGGCTCAGAGGTTAAGAACACTCACAGTTCTTCCAAAGGTCCTGAGTTCAATTCCCAGCATTACTATAGCTCATTACCATCTATAGTAAGATCTGGTGTGCAGGCAGAATATTGTATAAATAGTAAATAAATCTTAAAAAAAAAAAAAAACAGAAATGTGACAACTATACACCTCATACAATCCACACATTGAATCACCTATATAGAGGTGAGACCCAGGAAGGCCCCACTCAATTCAGAAGTAAGTTTTCTCCCCTCTTTTTGCCGGTGTCAAGCGCCCACCTCCACCCTTAGTGGTAAACACAGGCACGCACAAGCTCTCACACATGTGCACACGGGCACGCTCGCTCATGCATGCAGACGCACACACTACCTTTGGCAGTTACCCAGTACTCCCAGAGTCAGCCAACTACCAAGCACCCCTACTCATGCTTTCTTTCAGTTCAATTGAGCTAGAGACCTGTTTGCTCTTCACCCGCGGTCAGGTCACAGATCCAGACTGTTGAAGCAAGCCATCTGAATTCTGATTATTTAAAAGTCCTCACCACAGGGTGCTGGGGGCGGGGCGGGGTGGCTCAAAGGTTAAAAGGACTTTCTCCCTTTATAGAGAGGATGAAGGCTGTTTCTAAGACCCAGCTGGTGACTCACAACCATCTATAATTCCACAAGAGTTCCAGGAGATCGAATGTCCTTTTCTGGACTCCAAGGACCCCAGGCTTATATGTGACACACACACATATAAGTTAAAGCTCTCATACGTATACAGTAAATAAATCTTTTTTTCAAAGTTCTCACCACACTCTGCCCTGAGTTTTATCATCAAGTTCAGACAATACGCTTTTCCTTGAAAACAACTCCAATTAAATTCCTAGTTGGCAGACCAGATTTGTAAGGGTTCTTCTTCTGCCCCCTCCTACCAACTCCAAAAAAACCAAATATTGCTAAGGAGCTCTGTCTTAATTCAGGCTCCCTGGGAGGGCCTAAGTGAAGGGGTAGGAAACTCTTTTATCCTGGGGGTGGGGTCAGAAAAAAGGACCAGATGATACAGGACTACAATGATATGAGCAAGGATGTACACACACACACACACACACACACACACACACACACACACACACTTGACATTTTATTTTTCACATGAAAGCACCTAGGTATTTACTATGAAGGAAATAAAAAAAACCTCTGTGGCTTTAAAGTTAGCCTCCACTTCCCTAGAAGTTATGTGTAAAGGTGGCTCATTATAACCTCTCACCCACTGCCCTCTGACCTGCCCAGCTCACCCTCAGGCTTCCCTCCCAGATGGATTTTGCTCCTCTTTGGGAAATAGATCTGCCCCAGGTGAAGGGTATGCACAAAATAGTTGCAAAATGAGGTCCCTTGTCAACTCACCAAACAGGCTCAGTGGCTCAGCCTCAGCAGGGCCTGGTTCCCCTCCTCGTGTGAGATAAGCCTTAAGGGGTTTGCCCTTGAGTTCAACTCTCTCTCCATTTGGTTTGACGCCTCAGAAACAAGACAGAAAGCATTTATGAAGTTCTTTTAGAGCACAATAAAGACCTACAAAGTAATGGATGATGTAGCTTCTCACAAGAAATTCTAACTAATTCTTATTGGGGCGAGCTTGTACTTCAGACACACAAGCCCTACCTCCTCCCATTTAGAAATGAAAAGATCAGCTATCCAGAAGAGAGGTAGAAGGATTTAGTGTGTTTTCTTTACAGTTTTTTACTACTGTCTTTCAAGAATTCTCTTCTCTCCAAGAAAAATAGAGACAGAAATTCTAGTATTTATCTTTGTGGATCTATGTCTTTGCACATGATGTGTGATGTTTTATGAGAGGGCGTAAACTTGTGTATGGGACTGAAGTGTGAGTTACTGATATGTCTATGTAACTGTTCAGTATCTGTGTGTGTTTCTGAGTGTGAATGCAGTCTAAGCAAGAATGCCCACTTATAAATATATGGGCACTGAAAAGGTTAAGAACCCACAACTGAGGCAGATGTCAACAAGTCCACAGATATTTCATTAAGTGGCTTGATTTTCTTCTGATAAAGAAATGATGGGGGAGGTGAGAGACAGAGGAAAGGGTTTTCCTTTTTCTTTCGGTTAATAAATGTCAACAGCAGGAGTGCAGACTATTGGCTATAGAGCACAGTAGAGTTAAACAAAATTTCTCTTGTGGGGCACTCATTATTGCTAAGTGTAGCTAAGAACTGAAACCTTTCTGTGAGAGAGTTCTGCTCCTGTCTCCATTGCTGATCTGTGTGTATAGTCTAATTGCTAAAAGCTCAAGCCTGGGGTTCAGAGAGCTGAGGGGAGAAAGTCTTCTGTTGAGAGGAATTGGAGAGAAGCGGGATGGAGGGATCTTGCATGATGGGGAAACCATTAAGGGCTACTAAACAGGAGTTCTGTTCAGGTTTCCTCCATGAGTTCCAAGGCCTGAGGCCGGGCAGTTTTCTGCAAAACTACCTGGCAGGGGGCTGGCCCCTTAGAACATTCCTTTCTCTGCTGGTTTGGCAAAAGAGCCAGTGTATCTAAGTGCCCACATGTCTGCTTCTTCAGAGGGCTGCTCCCAACCCCTTTCACCCACATAAGCCAAGACTGATGGGCCACCATATGACCAGCTGGAAGATACTGGTGCCCCATGGTGTGGGGGAGTGCTTAGGGGGGCCTTCAAAGCCTGCAGGCATGAGATGCAGAGGCAGGGGAGGAGGTGGCTGCATCTGGGCGGGAGGGATGGACCCATTGTCTTCCACTCCCGGGGAAGGATGCAGGGTCATTAGGTAGAGGATGGTATGGTAGCTGTTAGCCTGAGGAAACAGCTCACTTTTGTTCTCCACCCAGTAGGAAATGGACCTGAATCCATTAGATTCTGGGCAGTTCAACCCGGCACAGTTTGAGCCCTTGGAAGCTAGATGCCAAAAAGGCTACTTGCGTGGATTTGTGTGCCACCACCATTGTGCGGCGTGCCTATCATTTATGCATTTAAAGCCTGTCAGGCTGGCAGTCTGCAGCGGAGGGCTGGAAGACAGTAATGCCAACAGACACAGGGGAGGGTAAAGTGCACCTGTAGAGTTAAAAATGCATGACCCATTCCCTCTTTGAGGGAGCACAGGAGAAAGACCCCCCATCCTGGAGGGTATCTGCTGAGCTGTAATACATAATTCACGGGCCCACGCTGGCCCATGCAGATGGCGGTATTAAAACGTGATTGATGCTCAGAGACATGCAATGCTCGTGAAGGGCTCCAAGAGGCTTCAGAATGTTTCTGTGTCTCTTGTGCTTCCCTTCTCTAACCATTGGTATTAAGCAACAACCCCCTATTTCCCAAGAACTCCTGCTAGGGATTGCGGGAGTCCCCTCCTGTGTAGATGAGATTCTTGAAATGTCATCACCTACCTTTTCTGCCTTTGAAGGTTGCCCCTTCCCTCTGGGCCCACTGAGGCTGTTTACCTTCGACCAGGCTGAGGTGAGGGGGAGCCAGCTCTTCCCCTGCCTCGCCTCTCCTCTTGAGCATCTTGACAAAGCAGCAGCACACTCTGGTGGTGGCCGAGCCAGAGGGAGAGTGGGCAGAAAGTACAGGGAAGACAGAGGTTGCTGGTACATTCAACACAAAGCACCTTTGTACAAATACGGAGATCGGAGCCAGCAGATTCTCCGATACAGATTCTTCCACTGGGTGTATAATGAAATAATAAATCAAATTTGTGGTGTGTGTGGAATTAAATGTTTTTTCGGGGGGGTTCTTTAAAAATAAGCTGAAATGACCCTCTAGGGCCTGTTCTGGCCCAAAGCTGAAAGTGCCTCTTTGCACCTCTCCTAATTGTTGCCAGGCTTGCTGGTGGGTTGGTACCACAAAAACCACGATTGTCAGTTCCTGGAGCCCGGCTGCTAGCTGACTGTGCTGGGCTAGGAGACAACGAATAAAATGAAGGATTTATGAGATAAATGGGAGAGTTGAAGGAAGAGAGAAAGCTGGGCCAAGAAAGGGAGACAGGAAAAGGCAGGGAGGCTTCTTAATCGTACACTCTTGCTTTCATAATCTCCGAACATGTAAGCAAAATATTTATGACCATTTTCTGGGCTGTGTGTATGTGTGTGTGTGTGTGTGTGTGTGTGTGTGTGTGTGTGTGTGTGTGTGTGTGTAAGACTGAAATAATCTCTTCCACTGAATGAGTAAATAGGTTAGTCTCCTGGACTGCCATAAAAGGTCTGTAAAATAGTTGTGATTCGCCACTGGGAGGGAGAGGAGGTGGGGTGGGGGGGGAAGCTACGGGAGCATGTCTGAAGGTCTTTGGTGCTTCTCTCTCTTCCAGACCCACCCTGCGGAGGTCGGCTGAATTCCAAAGATGCTGGCTACATCACCTCCCCAGGGTACCCCCAGGACTATCCCTCTCACCAGAACTGTGAGTGGGTTGTCTATGCCCCCGAACCCAACCAGAAAATCGTCCTCAACTTCAACCCTCACTTTGAAATCGAGAAGCATGACTGCAAGTAAGTACTGACCAGCTGACTGACGACACACACGTTAGGCTACCATTGTTGCATTTTGTCCTCTTTATCACTGAAGGGCAATAGTGGGTCCTGGCCACAGAGGAACACATAAAAATGCCGTTACCTTTTAAGAGAGGCAGAGTGGGAGTTGATTCCACAGTATTGTTAAGAACCTTCTAGAATGAGGTACAAAAGAAAACACTGGTGCCCTATCTGCAGACATTGGCAGTGGAGAGGGTTTCCACAGGGACAGGTAGTGGGCTACAAAACTCCACTTCTTGACCCTGTGGTTTCCTTTCCCTTACACTCCCCCCCCCCCATTTTAATGGCTGACTTATCAAGGAGTCCTACCAACATCCATAATAAAATGGTAGCTGGATCCTCAAATACATCCAGCAATGGGGATTGACTTACTGCTTTCCGAAGGGGCTGCTTTCTGAGTAAGAAATACTGAGTCAATGAAGGAAGGTTTAAGACTCCAATTGATTCTTGATGTCTACCCTGCACAGGTTACTATCTTTAAGACTCCAATTGATTCTTGATGTCTATGCTGCACAGGTTACTATCAAAGATGCAAGTATGGATTCGTTCTACAAACACAGTTCTAATTGCTTTACAGATAGTTAAACCATTCAGTCCTTGCGAGCACCCTGGGAAGTCAGTGCTATCATGATCTTCATTTTAACACAAGAACACTAAAACACAGAGAGGTGAGATCAGTCATTGAAGGTGCCTCAGCTGATCTTACAACATGACATCAGTTCAGCCATCTTGGAAATGCGGATAGTTAGACAACTGCTCTTGAGATGCTGTGCTCAGGTGGGGAAGCAGGCAGGGGAGTCATGTCGATAAAAGGAGATGGCTGAGTAGTCTTTAGACCGCTTTCCTACATGCTTTCCCCATGAACCAAAAGTGAGAGTTTCTATCTAGTTCAGAAAAGAATGTGCCAATGCTAGTTTTGGACTAAGTTCTGGCAAATGTTCAGTCTGGGTGTTCCTGGGACCAAGGTGTTGGGAGTCCTGAATAGTTAATAAGAGGACAACTGATGGGACAGTTAGAAGAGAGCAGGTGACACTCCTGGCCTCCACTGTAGAACAGGCTTCAGTCCAGGCCAGCACTTCCTCTGAAGGAAACAAGACCCCTCTGTAACTAGCGCTAGACTCTGAGGCCTGGTGAACTGTAGTCATTATTACTCTCCCAGGACCACTTTGCACCTACGGAATGGTTTCCTTCTAACAGGAGGTAGTCTGTGCTGAAAACCAAAGAGTTTCCCGGACGTATGCCTCATGTGACCAAGAGCCAGGGGATAGGGCATCTAATTCCAGGGTCAGTCTTGGCTGCCTGGATGACACAGCACATCAGTTCCCCTTTGTCTGTGTTACACAGAATCACCGGATGTGTTGACCCAACCTCCCAGGGTCTCACTTCCCCAACAGGGAACTGTACAAATAATTTGGCTTAGAACAGTTCTGTAAAAGGTTTTCTGGGTCCAGGAACCTTTGGCTAAGCTGCAGAAGGTTGGCGTCGATGGAAGCAGAATGCACAGGGTGTTTAAGGATGAGCTCAGGGAAATGTGACTAAGCACCTCTCTGGATGGAGGGCCAAATTCAGTTCTGCTGATCCCAGCAAAATCTCGAGAGGAAATTGCTAAAGGGCTGTTTTATGGATATTCAGGATGACAGAGGAAAAGGGCCCAGCTTTTTAGAAGGTCGGATTCGGGTGGCAATGAGCAAAGCTCCAAATATACTGGGAAGACTAAAAGGCTAGAGAAGCCCAGCCCAGCTGCAGGACCCATCCCCCTGGGGTGGGGAGGACTTGGTGTGGAGCCTTGCAGAGGGGACGCAAACCTCACCCTTGCTGGAGTCTGGAGAGAGGAAACAGGCGAGTTAAGGGATGTCACCCAGCTTCTCAGCCTTCCCAAGTCGCTTCCTGTTTGTCTCCGCACTCCGCATCCATGCTGCTGGCTTCAACCTAAAAGGTCAGAGAGGTCAGAAAGAAAATCTTTTTGGGATCTATTTTCCCCACTGCCAAATTGCCGACGAGGCTTCTCTGGTGTTGGTCTCATCACTTAGCCTGCCTCTCAGTTGTCACCCACCCCAACGCGGCTCTTCTACTCCTGTTTTTCGTCTCTCTCATTAATTTTTATATTTAGAAGGCCGTATCTGGTCTCTCAGCCTCTCGCTCGCACTCATTTGCGTGCAGAATAAGGGGCTTGCCTCTCCTTACTTTCTTGGGAAAGGAACACTCCATCTCATTAAATTCTGGAAGTTTTTTTTTTTCCTTACACTCTTTAAGACTCCTTCTCTTCCACGCTGTGTGAGTTCTTGGGTTTGTAGAGCATTTGCTATCAAAGGAAATCAGCCTTCTCTTTATATACATTTTGGGGACATGTTCAGTTATTTGCCTTGAAGTTTATGAAGCAGATACCTCTCCCACCAGCAAACTGCCTCAGCTGCCCATCTGTGGGTGGGCAACAGATCTTAGAAATGGGAAATGAAAAGGCAGCCTATGTGCCTACCCAAGTTTTCTCTTCTGCTTTCTGTGCATAAAATTAACTCCAATAATTGCCCTCAGACCTAAGACCAGGACCCTGATAGGAAGGATGATTCTGGTCTGGTCTTTGCCTCTCTGTACCTTGAAGTCTCCATCCAAAGGTCAAGGCTGTTACGAAGCAAACCCAGACAGATCTTTTCCCGACCACTGCTTATTCATTTTGTTCCACTGAAGCTTGCTGTCTGCTCGGAAAAATTCACTCACAAGTGTCAGCCGTTCTGTGCCAGCTCAATCCAAAGCCATCCTTTCTGTGAGCTCTGCCTGTCTCCTCCCTTAGGCTATCCACAGGGAGCCAAACCCAAAGCACCAACCAGCATGCTGTCCTGGGGACCAGGCAGAAGCAAAGGCAGCTATGGCATTGCCAGCTTCCTGTGTCGAGGGACAAAGAGACAGGACTCAGGGATGTCTGGGCAAACAGAGAGAAGCCACTTCATCCCCCTGGGAGCAGAAGATACCAGGAGGCCGCTGCCTCTACAGACAGAGAGAGGCCATTCGCTTGAGTCATCAGCCAGAGGGTTCAGTGTTATGGTTTGAGAAGCACACACACACAAGGCTGAGTATTTTTCCATTTCTAAAGTCAGAACTGTATGCATTTTTAAAAACACTCACCAACAGGCCTTCCTACACAACTTATTTACCAGTCTTCAAGGAGGTCTGGAGCTCAAGTACACGCACACACACACACACACACACACACACACACACACATACACACAACATTGGAGAGGCCTAACCGAAAGGGAACTAAAAATCAAGAGCTAGTTCCTTGAAAGAACATGTACTTAACAGATGGGTCTCTTGAAAATATTTTGGGGAAGTTTGAAAGTCACTAGAAAGCCACGAAGTATATTTCTTAGGCCAACAACCTCACAAGTAAGTCCACGTAGATTCTGAGTAAAATTACCTCATCCATATTAAAGTAAACGTCGTTGAAGAACAGTGGTTTGTTTTTTTTTGGTTTTTTTTTTTTTTTTGGGGGGGGGGGGGGGAGGAGGGAGTTCCTTGGTAGAAATCCCGAACATTTTAAATCACATGCCGCACTTTTTTCTAAGCAAATCAGCTGAGGAGAATCATCTTTCATTCTCGATGATTCCGGAGGGTAATTCTAAACTTCACTTCTTCATGAGCGATGGAGGCCAAGTAACACCCTCTTTGGGTCTGATTTGCACTTGAGGACATGCTTACTTGAATGCAGTACTGGCGGGGATCAGGAGAGGGCACCAGATCCCCTGGAGCGAGCGTTAACAAGCAGTTGTGAGCTCTCTGATGTTGGTGCTATGAACTGAGCTTGTGTCATCAAGAGCAATATGCACTCTTAACCACTGAGCCACCTCTTCAGTCCATATTCTAGTTTCTGTTGAGCTTTGAAACTTCTAAGTCCTCCATTTACCCCGTCCTCAAAACCACGATAACAAGGATTCGGTTGTGCCTCATTTATGCCATCACAATTAGTTAGCAAGCGTGTTAAACGCATTTGCCCTGTGTGGTGGGAAACTAGAGATTATTTTCTCCTGGTACTTTTGCTATGAATTCTTGTTATGAGTATCCTTCCTCCTACAGCCTTTCTCGTCTGACTTTTTTTTTTTTTTTTATATGTGTCAATTTTGCTGTAGAAGATCTTTGCTGTCTATGCCAAAGATTAGGTCCTGGGGTTCAAGAGTTCAACCCTGAGTCATTCCAAATTTAAGGCCAGCATTTCTTATTTGCTTCATTCATCCAAGGCCACAGCAGAATAAGGCCTGCCTGAAGACTGACCTCCGACCCCGGCTGAGCATAACACAGCACCCATAGTTCTCGGCGCTCATTTAGATTCCTGTTTCTTCTGATCTCCCCAGTCCCCTACATTCTGGATATGGGCATGTGGCCTTTGGCCAAGAGTCCTAGTTAAACAAGATACTGTTGTGTTTACTTACCACAGAGGGGCCCTCTAAATCTTAGAAGATAGTGTCTGTCCCTCTCACAGTAGGTGACTCTATTTTAAAACAAGTAGCAGATTCCTGGGTTGATAAATTAACCATGATGCTAAACAGAGGACAGAAACCAGGCCTCAGTAATCTGGTCCTTCCATGTGCTCTGTAAACAGCCAGCATTCCCAGCAACCAGGTCAGCCTTCCATCTGTGTGAGCTCTCCAGAGTGCACACACACACACACACACACATACACACACACACACACACACACACACACACACACACACACCCCGCAGGAGTTGTTCCTCCTTCCCTGCCTGCCTTTCCCTGGGGCTTCTCGGTCAGTCTGCTTGTCTTCTATTAGCCTCTGCTCCAAGCCACCTTGATTTGACTGTTCCTGTGTGGTCACCTTGTGTTCTGAGTGGGTAAGCGCTCCAGACAACTACTTCATCTCTGCGCTGCAGCACCTAGCCCCGGAGGGAACTCTGCGGGTGAGCGCAAATACTTAGCTTATCGATGTTTTGCCACTGATTACACCAAGGCATAGGTAAGTGTGGTATGGACTGTGTTAGAAGGCAAGCAGGTCTGTTTTTCCCATTCTTGCTTCAGAGACCACAAAGGAATGACAAAGAGAGGATAGGATCTGGTCTACAAATGTCACTAATCACCCAGACTTGGGTCTGCCACCAACAGAATGAGCGCAGGTCGTTCGCCCTGTGCCCAGGAGGCGCTCAGCTTGATGTGCCAAGTTTGATGGCCAGTTTTGGAAATATAGGGGTTCGTAAACCATACCCTTTGACCTGATAGACCTCGGGGCTCTGTGTAGGAGGTGATGAGGTCAAACTGTCCCAGCTGGCACAGTACTTCGGAGGCTGGCAGTGGATTGGCTCTTTACTGTCTCTGTCTCAATTAAGACTGACAGGAAAGCATCTGAAGTGGCTACCCTTCCACTGACAAATGAAGAATCATGGTCTCAGAGGGCTTCAGCAAGTGGCCTGAGGTCTTGCCCTCTGAAGGGCCTGGGAAGGGATTTGAACCATGCTTTCCAGTCTGCATTCTATACACTTATGCTGCCTACCTTCCCCTCTCCCAAGCCGAGTGTTATGACCGGGGCATGATGGGAGCCTGTTATATGAGTCCACAGGGCCCACATCCAGCCTAAGCTGGAAGGCCCGGGGAGGCTTCCTGGAAGAGGCAAGGCCTATACTGACCCTAGCACAGTCAGGCAGAGCAGGATGCGCACGGCTAGTGGTTCAGGCAGAGGGTGGCCCGAACTGTTGGTAGCTCTGGGAAGTACAGTCATAAACGTGGCTGGCCTCCGTTTCCTTCCCTGTGAGCATTGCAAGGGGAGGAGCAAAAGACGGTTGCCCTTGTGACTTGTTGATACAAACCCTCTTCCTGGCAAAAGATGCCTGCTGATGTTACCTACTTAACTCTATTTCCTGGCCAGGGGCTTCCACCACCTCCTGAGGAGAGGGACCCAGGGCAGGAAGCAGGAAAAGCTGAGATGATGGGTAGCCTGTAGGCCCCGCCCTCCCCACTGCTGTACCGCCTCTTCAGCCTGAGTCCCTGTGTCCAGATGTCCTTAGTGTGATGGGGAGTTTGGTTTCTTCTGGCAAAGTCCGGGTAGCAATCTGGATTAAGTCCTCATCCGATTATCCCTACCCCGACTCTGAATCCCTTTTTCTCTTCTTTGAGTGAGAAATCAAATCACCCAACAGGAGGCGTGGCTTCAGCTGCCCCCCCCCCCCAAGTCAAAACAGAACCAGTCTCTGTGGTACAAGAGAATGCCATGTGCCGGCTCAGGGGGGACTCATGGGTTGATTACTCATGACACTGTGACAGATTTACTGCCTGCCCACCGCAGAAATATCCCCATTCTCCAAGGATCCAGTGAGCATTAGCAGTTCTCTGTATTGCAACAGGCCTCCTAATGACAGAAACAGGCCCACCTCTGGGAGCGTGGTGCCATAATGGGACCAGGTCCTGTTAGCCACAGCATGGCTACCAGCTGACCCGTCCTCCACAACCTTGACCAAGGACTGCCTCTGCCCAGCAGCCTCAGCTCACCCAAGAAGTGGGAATCAACAACCCGCAGACTGCTCCCTCCTCTCACCAAGGTTAAAGAGCAGTTGGGACAACAGTTATTTTTGGCTGTTTGTTTTTAAATATTCGATGTTGCAATCACAGTGCTCTCTATGCAAGCGAGCTTCGCCGTGGCCATCTCTCTTAACAATTTTATCTTCCGATTGAGAAAATCACCTGAGATTTTATCCTACACAATCCCCCTCGCTCTGCCTCTCAACCCTGGCACCTTCTTGAAACCTGGAGATCCCAGAGGGCCAGCACCTCGCCCCATGTAATTCCGTGTAATTCTCCCATCTAATTACACCGGCAAGCTGTCTTAAGAAATTCTAGGGACTGGGAGACAGAGAAAGGTGTGGAGTGGATAAAGTAGAGAAGGGGAGGTGACACATCAAGACATTAGACTGCTCTACAGAGGGATTTGCTGTAGTCATGAGTCCTACAGAGAAAAAAACAGACTTTTCATTGTCTGTTTTACTGGTGAGATTCAGACCTTGATGAGAGACACTCAAGAGATAACTTAATTCCATTTTTTTTCTATTTCTGCCTAGATAAATCATCATACACACACACAATCCTTGTCTTGTCTTTTAGAAAAAAAAAAACCTTCATAATCGCCCTTCATTATGAGACCTTTTGGCTCACAATCCATTCCAGTTGATTGCAGAATAGGCGGCTGTATTCAATTTACATAATCAAAAAAAATTTTTTTTTCCTAGAAGGAAAATCTCTGAAAAAAAAGTTAGCTGGGTCAAAATTAAATTTTAAGAAACTTAAGAAAAGGGAGAGAGAAATAGAGCCAGGTTTGGCTTGGGTTCAAGTGTACCACGTGGAAACTGAAAGAGCACATGATTTTTTTAATGCCTTTCTCTTTCGTGGCTCTATAGTGAAGCATCATGGCAGTTATGTGAAGTTCTCAGCTCAGCTGTATGTTTGCGGGGGAAGATTATCAGTTATACAATAGCAAACATTCGTGGCCTTCTCAAAGGCATTAAAGGTATTGCCTACATTACCTCCCATAGCAAGCTGTGGGCTCAGGGCCAGTACTATTCCCACTAACCAGAAGGAAATACCGAGGCCTTGGACGAGCACCCGCACGGCAGGAGGGCTGGGTTGGAAGGCAGATGGTGCTCAGCTGCCTCTATCTGTCCTGTCAGTGTGCTGAGAGCAATACCTGCTGCCCAGCACCCAGGAGTGCGGGGCTCCTGTTTCTTTGGATAACCCCACGGCCTGGCCTTTCCTCTTTCTATAGCCTTGTTTGCCTCTTCCTTCCACTTGGGCACTTGTGGATGCCAGCAAGGAAAGAGATGGATATCTTCTGTCTTAAAGGACAAGCTGGAGGCCTGACTCAGTCAGCAGTCTCCATCTGCCCCCTCATCATCTGTCTCCTACTCCCCTGGACACACAAAACACACACCACACCACACACCATACATACACACATACACATACCACACACACACAGGCACACAACACACACACATACACACATACACCATGTACACATATACCTATCACAGACACATTGGCACACACCTCACAACAATACCATAAACACCACACACATCACACAGATATACACACAACACACATACCACATATACACATACTCACACCAAATGCACTACACCTACACACACACACACACACACACACACACACACACACACACACACATGCCCGCCACCCTTTGGGTCCTCACAGCTACCAGCTTTTCTCTCCATCTGGAATCTGGAGATGTGAAGGCCGGTAATGGAGTGTCAGCGGAAGTAATTGATTCCTCACACGCAGAGAATGCTCCTGCCTTTAGTGTCAATGGAGCTGAACCAGATTCTGGGCCGGTGAGCGAGACATGTAAACAGTTCATGGCTGAGCTGTCAGGGCCAAGCCAGACCCGGTGGAGAATGAGTGAGAGGGAGAGCTGGGGAACAAATAATTGTTTTATTGGAAAAGAAAGCAGTAAATAATATTTCAGCACAGGAATTGGCTGTTTGAGGGAGATGCAGACAGCTGTAGGAGCAGAAAGAAGCATGGCACAAGTCTGAGTGGAAGAGTTTTTCTTTGTCTCAAGGTAGGAGGCTTCCTTCTTGCCCCACACCCCCCTTTCTCCCATTATCATCATTAAAATAATTACCGTAACAATTACAGTTGATGAGGCCTCAAGGTTTATGGAGCACCTTTCATCTGAAAGTTCAAAGTGATTTATCTCTGTGTCATCCTGAGAACTGTAGGAGGGTAAGAAACTATTATTATTATTATTATTATTATTATTATTATTATTATTATTATTAATTTGGGGATCTCCTCAGGAAACTGAGGTCCTGCCAGATACAAGACCCCATCCAACCTCAGGCCGGGCTGCTGGGGTAAAGGCTGGAGGTCTTCACCAACGTACCCTTCCCAAAAGGCCTCTTTTCCATGCGTGACTCTTACAGTCCATCTCTAAGCACTAACATCTTCTCCATGCTATGAAGTTCCCGCTGGCCACTACAATACAGTGACCAGCCAGACAGCCAACGGCTTCCAGGTAAAGAAAAGTTCTTTAAGTCTGACTGGCACTGCTTCCTTCTAGCTTGGAGACTTCCTGCCACCTGCTTCTCCTCTTATAGAAGCTTGTGTGCTTTCTAGACATTTCTTCATGGTCCAGTGAGACTCAGCCTAACAGCATCCTATATCCCTGAGTGCTAGCTACTTCCACGCCCAGCCAACCCTGCATTTTATCACACGCATTTCCACCATCCAGCAAGACCAGGGCTGCGACATGCATTGCTGACCCAGTGTTCCGGGATGCACGCCGGGGCCCAGTGTCCAAGTGGCACTCTGAGAGGAGAAACAGTTCCAGCTGACTGGCCACCAAGGGCTACATTCAGAATCTCCACCCTGGCGTGGCTACAGCCCCTTCCTGCTTGGACATTAGTGTGCGCCTGTCATTTCCACACCCGGGTGCTTTCCACACAGTAGTGACAAGTTTGCCCCTTGAGCCAGGGAGGGCTCTGAGCTCTCAGTAACCTGAAACCCAAGAGAACAGGATCCAAAATCAGACTGTCACACCTGCCACCTGCTCCCAAACTGCACTTGCCCCGGAATTCTTCACAGCACAGCTTTCAGACAAGTCTTATGTCCTCCAAGTTTTGTCACAGAGGCAAGGGGGATATTAAAGTGACTGGGAACCTATTCCCGGAAGACTCAAATGAACTTTGACACGGTGATTGGTTCCCTGGTGCCTGGCGCACTTGTTCCCAGCGGGCTTCCATTTTTTCGGACAGATGGGGAGGCTGTGATTTCTCTCTTACAATTGGCTCCTCCGGGAGGCAGAGTTAGTCCTTACCCAGAGGGAGCTGTTCTCTCAGCCAAGTGGAGGGATGCTACTGGCACACCAGGGCCCCAGGATGACGTGCTCTGATTTCTGATTTCTCCTCAACCATTACCAGTTGCCTTATGCCCCTAGTTGGTCCCAAGAGGTGAAGAGGCATGAGCTCCATGCCCATTTATGAGGTGAGGCAAAGCAAGGCAGGAGCGCATGACATATCTCAGCCAGCATGGGACAGTTGAGCAAGTCTTGGCTCTGTCAGATTTCACTTACAACATCAGAGTTTGGGTTGCTGCTGCTGCCTCTGAGAAGGAGGAAGTAGACATAAACTATGGGCCCTTCTTAGCTCTCCAGCGTCACTACAACATGAGAGCGAGAGGCTCTGGAGGTCAAGTCCAGAAGATGAGGGTTCTGTAGTCACAAAACAGACTAAAGGAAGCTGTGATGAGAGCCAGCCCCAAGCCTTCAACTTCACCAGTTGCCTAAAAATCAGCCTCTGGAGTGCCCTCTGGTGCAGAAGTCCTTCAGACCCATTGAGGTGTGGCTACGTGGCCTCAGGAACGCACCTTGCTGGGAAGCCGGGGCAGTGCGGAAAGCAGTGTGCACCTACAGGGTCAGGGCAGAAGGGCCAGAGGCTTTGTTGTCTGCCCCTCATTTTCTGAAAGTTATCCACAGCAAGACTTATCAGACCACTGTGTCTGGAGCAGCCTCCTTCCTCACGTTGAGAGTGTTTCTTGGCAGCCTGCGACCCGAGGAACAATGAGATCCCGGGGCCCTCTACATCATCTCAGGGCTTCTGCGGGAAAACAAGCAGCAATTATAAATAGATGGTATTTGCAGTTTCCACTTTCTTGCCTGCAAGGTTTTTTAGAATGATTCCTGCAGTTTGTTTTGGGTTATCCTCTGCGCATACTTCCTTTGCTGGGTGGTCAGATTTCCTCCCTTCTAATGAGCGTGGTGACCCCGGCTGGGAGGGGACTGCACACGAAAAGCTGCAAACATCAGAGATTTGTGGTTTGAAGAAATGAAGGAAGAAAATGCAACTGCAAACAGCTGCTGCAGAGAAGGCCCTGGGCCCTAGCGCCAACACACAAACAATCCTGGAGTGCTGGAACTGTTGAGGTTTTAGAGGTCGGTGAATAATGGTAATAGTAACAATAATGACAACATCCATTCACTGAGGACTGACTGTGTGTGTGTGAGTGTGTGAGTGTGTGTGTGTGTGTGTGTGTGTCGGCCAGTATGCTGAACTAATGGTGTGCCTCAGTTCAACGGGATGACAAGAGGGTGAGTGCCTCACTGCTCAAGACACAGCAAATGAGGACTGGAGGTATGAATCAGCGGTAGCGGTGTTCCATCGTACAGGGCCTGGGTTCAACCCCAGCTCCATTTAAAGATGAGAGATGATAGATAGATAGATAGATAGATAGATAGATAGATAGATAGATAGAT
>NW_026593286.1:27795787-27815780 GCF_907164565.1 Psammomys obesus | reverse complement strand
TAGATAGATAGATAGATAGATAGATAGATAGATAGATAGATAGATAGGCGATACACAGAATACACAAAGGCCAAAGGCCCTGGGTTCACTTCCCAGTAATACGTAAACTGAACATGGTGAAACTCTCCTATAATCCCCACACTTAGGAGAGAGAAGCAAGCAAATCAGGGGTTCAAGGCCATCCCCCGCTACCCAGAGCATTCAGCCTGAGATATATGAGATCTTGTTTAAAAAACGAGCAAATAAAAGCCAGCAAATGGAAGATAAGTGGCCTTGAACCCATCCCTGGCAGCCTGGGCCCAGATCCCAGGCTCCGAACTTCAAGACCGAAATAAATCTCAAAAACTCAAGTACATGGATTTGTGCAAGAGGTAGATTTTTTGTGGAAATCCACCCCCAAGGTTGGCAGCGCTGGGACTGTAGCTTAAGCTGTAGCTATGGTTTTTCACATTATCTTCTCTGTCTCCAGGATGCTCTGGGGGGGGGGGGGCCGTGTCTGTGCAAGTGTGTGTGTGTCCATACACACATGCATACAGCTCACCTCTCATCCAAACTCGACACCATTTTTTTTGTTTAGCGTGGTGGCTATAATGAAAATAGCCTGTCACGGCGGTGGGCCTGAGTGTGCCTTCCCGGCCCTTCTAACAGGCTCTAAGGGTGGGGCTGCTGTTGTTTCCATTCTATAGGCGAGGAAATGAGACTTGGGAGAGGGTGGGTATCTTACCTGTACTTTCACTGGTAGCTAAAGCCTTGGGCTAACTGGCCCTGTCCACACATTGTGCTTCCTTCCCAGAGTGCATTGCGCCCTCCTGGACATGGATCTGTGTCATAGTAATTTCGGGTGGGTTTTGTCACAGGGCCCTTCCCTAAAAAGGTATGTGCACATGAGAAGACACAAAACTTCAGCGTGTGACTACACTGAATCTCCTACGTGGACCACACTTGAAATTTGTGGACTTAAGAACATGAGGCTGATGCTTGAAGCTTTTATAAATACCCTGGATCCTATTTTCTCCTTCGACGGGCCATATGCTCACATTCGGGCGCACACACACTTATAAAAATACTGCACTTACAAGAAATTAATATGTCACCCCATCTAAACACATGAGCTGCCTTTCTACTGGGCAAATCTTGAAGCCATGCGTTCCGAATCTGCTCACGGATCCCACTGGTGATCTGTCTATTAATTTTGACACGTCCTGAGGGCTTTGTTTAATCAGGACGAGTGAGTAAAATGAGCAGGGGGTTCTGGGAAGTGGCTTCATACTTCTGCCCATTTTCTGAGAACGGGAGGTTTCTTTCCTCCTGGCCCTGCTCATGCTTTTGTGCTGTGGCAATTTGGTGTTTCCAGACAGTGAAGAAAAGGGAAGGAGGTGAGGCCTGTGTGGTCAGGGTGAGGTCACCTGAGTTCAAATCCCACCTCTGACCTTTCCTCGTTGTCACCTTGCATTTTGTTAACCTGAGTCTCCATTTGCACTTCTATGAATGAGTGGTAATCATGACAAGCCCAGAATGTATTAAGTTAGGGTTAAATAAAATAATATCTAAGCTGGAGGGCTCTGGCCCCATAGTAAGTTCTCAATAAAATACGGTCACTTTCCATTGATTTACTCATTAAATGGGTGTCAACAATGGAAGTTAGGAATTCAGGGAAATGAAATGGACTTCTTTAAAAAGAGCTGGTCTGAGAGCAAGCCAATTTCTCCGTAAAGGCTGGACCCAAGAAGCAGGTGTCCTGGCTCTGGGCCTGTGTTGGCCAGAGACCCCAACACTGTGCAGACCCACCCTGTAGCCTCAGTGTGCCTCAGGCATCCTCTTTGTTGGTAGTTTTTGGGAGCTGCAAGTGACTATGATGGCATTTCCTCTGATTTTTCCCTGCAGGTTTTAATGTAAGGATTAATAAGACAGTGTTTGTAGCTGTCTTTGAGCTTCCTGGAAGAAAGGCACTCCGGGAGGTGGTAAATTCCCTGGCCTGGATAATCCACTCATGAAATATGGAACTATGAAAGTGTGAGAAAAATCTCCAATCACTTTGACAGCATTTTAATTATAGTTGATTTGTTTGCCGCTAATAGTGAAAATGCTGTCAGCAGGATTTGAGATGTTTCTTCTCCACAAAATGTTATATTTCATGTCTTTGTGTCTCGAAGCAGCATTTAGGATTTTCACATACAACCAGAATAGCTCGGTGGATGTGTTGGGGCGCAAAGGCAGAAGGTACATCAGGAACCGACCCATGGCGCCAGTAGCAAAGCATCATTCTAACTAACATACAGCGCCAACCGCCAGTCCCTTCTTCATTTCTTCCCTCGACACACAGTGATCCCTGTCTGTGCTGAAGACCCAAAAATATCCCAAATCTACCAGTGAAGGCCCAAGTCTGCCCTCATGCTGCTTTCTCCCTAGTACGAATGACAGAGCTAAACAAATAGACAGGTACACAGGCTAACCCTTTCTGGAAGGGGGTAAACAGAGGGGTATGCCACCCGAAAGAGAAAGTCACAGGAGCCCTTGGGGTGACATCTGCCCTTAGACCTCAAAGATGGGAACTGACCGTGGACAGAGCTAGTGAGTATGAGAGGCACAAGAAAGAAAAGGGGCAAGGGCCCAGGGGTTGAGAAAGCTCCCAATCTGTGTCACAAACATCTGTGAGGCAGTGCCTACCTGCCAAAGAGTCTGGTTTCCTTGGGTGCAGGCATTCCTATGTTTAGGTCCTGAGGTTGGGTGTGACATCCTTTTAGGACCTCAGGATTGTGCCTTTGGTATAACCCCACCACACACACACACACACACACACACACACACACACACACACACACAAGTACCCAGAAAGGAAGACAGGGCCCAGGCTAACCTTAAACTGCCTTAGCCAGGGAAGTCTTGAGCACGTTTCAGTAATAGCTAGCTTACTGGGAGAGTGAGATCTGGACACTAGAGAGCCTCTTTTCATGTATGCCAAGTGATGGAAGGGAGAGCTGATGCCACTGTTTTAGCCCTTTCTCTGTCTCTCTGTTACTCTGTCTCTGTTTCTCTCCGTTTCTCACTGTTTCTCTCTCTCTCTCTCTTTCTCTGTCTCTCTCTCTCTCTCTCCCTCTCTCCCTCTCTCTCCTTCTCCCTCTTGGACTCATCAAATTAATTCCACTGTCTAGGTACTGATACCACATACCCTTCCCCCACCCAAAGTGGAGGCAAGAAATGAAGACTTTGAAGCCGAAAGAGAAAGTAGAGGAAGCATTGTCTAGACAAACGCTGCCCATGCCGATGTCACGGGCTCTGCAATGACAGTAAAGACAGTACTCAGGGGACAGTTTAAAGAGAAAAACAAGAATGAGGTAGAGATGGCTACTTTGGCTCTAGGGAAAAAATAAATAACTAAAATAATAAGAGGTAGTGTTAAAGCTTCGAAAGGAATTTTTTCATTTGAGAGAGATTATGAATAATGAAATGCAAACACTGTACTTAATATGTCTGTTAGCTGCTTCTTGTTGGCTTCTGGGAGGCAGTAATAGGCTGGGAGAGAGGGCAGCTTTCAAGTTATTCTGTTTCACTGTCCTTGGGGTGAAGCTCAAGTCTGCACCCCAGATTTCTTGATCAAACAAATACTGGAGACTCAAGGCTGCACGCAAAGCCTGTATTTATTCCAGAGCCACAGACTTCCCGAGCCTCCTTCCTGAGCCCTTCGCAAATGAACCTGACAACACTGAAATTTCTAAGGAGATTTACTCCAGCTGCAGCAAATCCCTAATAATAAAAAGTTTCCCCAAATGACTCTGTCACACGGGAGGTGAACGGGACGCTTTGTATGAAGTCAGCGTGTCACTTGGCGAGTGCCCTTTTTACCAAAAAGCCCTTCCAGAAGGCCACACGTTAAGTGGGACTGTCCGAAAGGTACAGGCAGGACCCCAGGGGGAGAGGAAACTTGCCTGACCACTTGTAACTCGTGGTCTCATCTCCCTGAAGCACTCCTGAGAGAAAAATCCAGTTTTCCTAAAAGTTCAAGGAAGGCCTGGTTATTTCTTCACTAAGAGATTCATGATGTGTGTGTGTGGGGGGGGGGAGGTCCCCTTAACTAGCAAGCATGGAGAAATAATGTATTACTCCGTGGCTCAGAGGAACCTTTGTTCAGTTGCATTGCCTTCACTGTAGGTGTGGGTAGATAAAGTAAACAGAGGTTTGTTGCAAAAAACAAACAAACAAACAAACAAACAAAAAAACAGCCTGGGGGAGGTCTAGTCACTGAGTAAATTGAGGCAAACTCTAAGCAATGGCATTTGTTGGTAGCCCTGCCCCCTGGCTGATTCTGACAATCATCTAAATGACTCCAAGGGTAAGCAGGCAACCTGACAAAACCAGCCTGCTTCTGAGGACGAGCCAGTAAGTGGCAAGGCCTCTGTCCTTGGTCTTAAAAAAAATAAATAAATAAAGCAAAATACAAACAAACAAACAAAAAACTCCATAAAGCCACATTTTGGGTTTCATTATTATATTTCTAAAATATTATTTATTAAGTATATCTGAAATACTATTCCGGGCTTTTTGGCATGTGTGGTTCTCATTCTTCCCACCCCAGCTCTGTGAGATGGATGATAAGGTCATACTGGAAAAGAATCCACACACTTATCTGCTAATTTTGTTTTTTGTTTGTTTGGGTTTTCTGAGACACAGCCCACACTGGCCTGAACTCTGATCCCTCTGCTTTGGCCCCCAAGTGCTAAGATTTGGGGGAGCACCCTTATATCTATCTCTGCTAAATCATGAGGGATTGCTTCTCTCAACGTTTCTACTCTGAAACCTCAGGAATGCAGCTTTATTTTTATGAATCTAATCTTAGTAAAGAAACGTGAACTTATAATAATTCAGATAGCAGAAGGAAACAGGAAAGGTAAAATTTCCTCTGTTGGTGATATATCTCTGCTAGTATTTTAGATACAGTTTTTCAGCTTCAGCTTTCTGAATACTTATGCAAGGAAATTCATCTGTACGCTTTAAAACAGACTTTTAAAAAAATCTCTTCTTTTTGCACTAATAGTATATATCATGAACTTTTTTTCTATGAAGACAAAAAGATCTACACCTGCCACACTATTTTCTCTAGCAGCTGAGTATTTCATTTCATAAATACACCAGCATTGATTGGCTCGCCATCTCTAGTTGGATCTTTCTTCATGATGCTATTTATAAGGGAAACATCCTCTCCCTTTTCGTATGCTTCTTAGAAGCCCCTCACAATCATGCATACACATCCTTACACCACCCTCTGACTGTTTTCTTAGGGAAAAACAAATCCTAAGGATTCTGGCTTAACGGCTCTGTATGTAATAACTTTTGTCACGTTTTGCTGAAAGGTCCCTTCCAAATGCTGGGAAAGGTTACATCTCCACATCCACTGTAGTGTGGTCCTAGATCTTTCTCCTCAGAGAACCGTCATCTATGTGTATGGATCAATCACTTTGCCTCCAAAACGGGGGTGAGAATTTGACAAACCGGTTAAGCACACACTGATTGCCAGACAATGTGGTAATTCTTCACGAGCATTAGGTTTAGTCGTGCAAAGCTCTTAACTGGAGGAGAACACTCCGAATATCTCTTTTCTAACTGTTACATCCTTCGTTTTAAAACTATTGCATGCACACAGGCACATGCTTGAGAACCTCCCTCCCACCCCCGTGCGCGTGCACACACACACACACACACACACACACACACACAGGAGTGAGCAAGTCTGTGTGTGCAAGCACACACAAAGGTGCTGGTGTCCACAGCACGTGTGTAAAGTCAAAGGACAATCTTGGGTGTCAGTCCCAGCCTTTGACCTTGTTTGAGACAGGGTCTAGCCAGCCTGCAAGCTTCGAGGGCATCTCTGAACTCTTCCTCTAGTCTCACAATAGGGGCAATGGGGTTATAGGTGTCTCTACTGTATCCAGCCTGACCTGGTTTATGAAGTCAGGTCCCCATGCCATACAGCAATCTCTTTACCATCTAAACTGTCTCCTCAGACCTAGTTCTCCCATTTCTTTCCGAGGCCCAGAAAGATTCAAAGCTCAATTTTCTCAGTTCTTCTGTTTTGGAAAAGATCTTTTTAGTGGATTATAGTTTTATTTTTTCCAAGTTGTTGGCTTATTAAAGAACTATGATTTAGGACTCCAGCTAAGAAGTGGAATCGAAACCCAGCTGTCTATCCTAGATCTGGGTTCTTGCACCCAGGGCCTTCATACCCTCCTATAGGTGAGCTAGGGAATCTGTGATGAGCGAGGAAGGGCTGCTTGGCATCTGTGCACACTGCTGGCTGTGACATTGCTCAGCAGACCTTGTCTGCTGGGCAGTGCTTACTGTGCGGTGGAACAGCAGGGAGGGGGTTTCCAGAAGGGGTGGGGAATTTTCCCTAAGGACAAAAGAAGTATGTTTTTACTTTTGTTTTGAAATTGAGGAAGCTCACTTTTAAAGTCGGTACTCTCTCCCACACTGAAAAACTCCCAGATTTGGCAGGTTCTTCCACCCCACCCCGGGGCCTTTACAGTCTGGCTACCTCTCCAGAGCTCCTGTAGATGCTTCTATCACGCCATCTCCACCTCTCTCCAGGGACCCAGCCTCAGCCATTCTTCTGCTTGCAGGAGTCCATCCCTCCGGGGCCTCAGGAGAAACTGCTCCCCAGTAGCACACTCCTTATTCTTCTTTTACAAGCCTATTTATTCAGAAATGGCTGAGCAATCTGAAATAGGCTCCCGGAGGCGGAAGCGATGATGCCCCAGGCCTCTCTAACCTACTCCAACCACTTGTGTGGGCCGCCAGCTCCCACAGACCTGTGTGACAAGAGCTGGAGGGCTCCACCTCCCTCCCAGGGAGGGCTACACCATCAACCCCTTCCCTTACCCACAAGGAAGAAATGTCTTATGTGTTATTTTTACAGGTTGATGCAAAATAAATAGAGGGGGAGGAGAAAGAGGGAGACGATGGTTTTTGAAGGCTGTCTGGGAGGAAGTTTCCATTTCAGCTCTGTGATTTAAGTAGTACCTGAATGCAAAAAAGAGAGAGAGAAAGAGAGAAAGGAGAGAACAGGAACTCCCGTTCAGTTTCTCTCCAGTTTCAGCTGGAGTGCTGGCATGCACTCCATTTGAAAAAAGAAAAAAAGAAGTGTCTGTTGAGATAAAGGGGGACTTTTGGTGTGTATCACTCTGTGAATCTGGCCAAGGAAGACCGAGACATCTATGCCCCATGCCAGGCCCAACTGACTTAGTCTGAAAAGAGCACAGACTACAGCTTGGGGGAGATCAGCCAGCCCCAACTCTTAAAAGGTCACTCACGGTGGGTACACAGACAGTCCCCAGTCGGTCACCAGGCTTTGGGGTGACCTTATCTTATTATTGCCTTATTGCCTGACCTGAGTTAGTGCTGATGGCTTTTGAAAACATGTTGACTAGATGGTGCTATGGGAACTTTGCAGGCGTGAAGGAGGTAGCCTGCAGGTGGGGAGCCTGACAATTAAGAACAAGAGGGGATGGCCCAAGAGGAAACTGAAACAGGGTAGGGGACAGGAGAACAAACACTTCTGAAACATCCCCAGGGTGCCAGTCCCTGACGTAATTTTTTTCATCCCATCTTCATGTCCGCACATGGGAGTGACTAGTTTTCTCCTCGTGCTCTGTTTGAGGACCTTGATGCTCAGAGCATTTTAGTAACTTACAATGACAGAGTCACAGGAGAGACAAAGATGTAGAGAGGTCAGGATGGAAATAAAAAGGATGCTAGTGCCACCCAAGGCGGGGGTAGGGGGGGTCGTGCAAGGCTTGCTTCGAGATCCTGAGGGAATGATGCAATTCGCTTTTATGTGAACAAGAGATAAGGCCTCCCACCCATGCTCTCAGTCACTGTAGCTTGAACAAAGCAACTTCCTGTGGCTGTGTTTGCCTGTGAGCCAAAGCAATTCAGTGTCCTTTGTGGATCACTCCAAAACACCTGAATGCCTATAAAAGAACGGGGAGAGGCAAATGAGGATAATGGTCCTTCCCAGGTCTCCAGACTGTTCTTTTAAATGTGTGCCCTTTTTTGCTGTCCCCACCTAGGTATGACTTCATTGAGATTCGAGATGGGGACAGTGAGTCAGCTGACCTCCTAGGCAAACACTGCGGGAATATCGCCCCACCCACCATCATCTCCTCTGGCTCCATGTTGTACATCAAGTTCACATCAGATTATGCCCGGCAGGGGGCAGGTTTCTCTCTACGCTATGAGATCTTCAAAACAGGTGAGCAGTGACCAGAGACGGGTGTCTTAGGGAAGGTGGACCATAGCAGGGAGACCTAGCAGAAGAAGAGCCATCTAAGGTGCACCTGGGAAGGCCTGAGGAGAACCTGGTCACACCTCGGTATGAAAAGGCAGGTCAAGTGACTTCCCACTTGAGGGAACAGATGAAGCACCAGCAGAGGAGGAGGGAGGGGGATAAATACAGAAACATCGCTTGGAAGAATTGGATTTTTGTGTTCTTTAAATCAAGCTGCTCTTCATGGTTGAACTTGGTTGAACTTCATGCCAACTACTTCATGGTTTAATGTTGTCTTTATTTGAAATTACATGGGGCTGGAGGACATAATCTTTTCATTGTTTAGGGTTTCTAAAGATCTCACCATGACCCCAAGAATGGGGTCAGCCATTGCTTTTAAATTAAATTATGACTTCTAGACATTCCCCGTGGCTATCCATCTTACCACTCCCATACACTGAACTCCTATTTCCCATGTGCCAGGGAATCAAACACCCTGAAAAGCTGCCGAAGGACAGTAGAAACCAGGGCAGAAAACGTCCCATTTCTTTGAATTAGCTGCTAGACACCAAGTATCTCATTAGGTGGTCTGTGCCATTATAGACAGTAGGGACTTCTGAAGCTCAGTACAACAGTTCTCATTTTAAGGTGCTGCATTACGTATACACTTCTCTCTCCAAGCTGTGTGTCCCTCTATTTCACGTCAGTTCTCACTATGGCTAAGGAAGGAAAGAAGATCCTCAATTCTCCCTCCCCTTGCTCACTTCTTACCTCAGAAGACCTGTCCCCAAGTTTTATAACTCCTATATGAAGTCCAGTTTCAGGTGAAGTTGTCACCCTGTCATGGAGAAACCCAAATCTGTCACCTGTTAAGGGCAAGAAGAACTATTCGTATGGAGGTTTTTTGTTTGTTTCTTTTTATGAAATTGCCTTGGAAGGAAGTGGTGGCTGTTGGAAGCACTTTTAATATCCACTTTGTCTAAATATTTGTTGGACTTGTCTGCCTAGAAAGGTAGAATCAAATGAGGGGGTGTGGTCAGCAGTCAGAGAGGGGATCTTAAGCTCTCAGAGGGCACAGGCCTAAGATGGCACATAGGCATTTTCATGTTTCTGGCCATGGTAAGATCTCAGGAACTGATCCGTGTGTCCTGAGGGCTGCTGTGAGCCCACTGCATACCTGGATCCACAACTCTCAGTACAAGATGCAGATGAACACACCAACTCTGATAAGCATCCTCTACTGAGAGTGTTACAGGAAGAACAGGCAGGCTTTCTTGTCCGTGGCTTGTGGGAGAGACAGGTAGACAAACTTTCGTAGCACAGATGCACTGTCAGTGCTGCTGGTGACATTAAGAGGAAAATTGTGCTATGGGTGACTGCATGTATTCAGAGGCACATCACTTGTTACCGTTCTGGAAATGGAATTGAAGAACTCCGCAAACCATCAGCAGGGTCCCTAGTGCCAAACTCGTCACTCGGCCCCACCGTCGCCTCCACCACAGAAGGAAATCCGCTCACGCAAGAACTTCCAGGGAGCTGACCGAGGGAAGCCAGAACAAGAGTGAGCAAGGCCATTAAGTTTATCTCTGGCCTCGTGGCCCGTATCTCAGGGTTCCTGAAAGCATGATGCCACACTCTCGAGAGAGCCACAGGAAAGGAGAATGTTAACTCCCTCCATCGCACAGATCTGAAAAGAGGGCACTGAAAGATAAAACACACAAGAGAGTATCGTGATCCTGCTGGCTGTCTTGATGACCTGCAGGAGCAGAATCTCAAATAAGGCAGCAAGTCTGTGAAGAACTGAACCAACAGTGCCAAGCGGGAAGGGTAGGGGGCTTGAGCCTGAAGAGACGAGGCAGCCCGCTCTGAGGACTTGGGATCACCACTGGAAGAGCTGCTGCAGTGAGTGACAGCCTTGCCCCAAACCACATGGCTGGGAGCATGCGAAAGAAGCAGAAAGTCGAGGAGCCTCCTTTCGGCCCACCAGGAAGAGTAGCTACTGATATGAAAGTCAATCCTATAAATATCAAACACAGGGACGCACAAGAGAGCAAAAGTCAAAACCGAGAAGTTCAGGAAGGTATATATTCCTCCAAGTCGGTGCCTTGTCTTATGTCGCTATCTCCACCCGTTGCAGTCTGGGAGAAAAATGAACTGTTTACATCATCCACGGGACATGAAAGAAATGGGTGGACATGCTGAAGAAATCAAAACAAACATAACTATGTTTGCCAGTCAGGCTCTGAAAAAGAAAGAGGGGAAACTGTAAACACAGATATGCAAACAGACAAATACAGAAGGCCCTGGAAGCCTGCCTTTCTGCAGGCTCCGCGACAGTTACACTGGGACACATACACCCACAAGGCTGGGACAAACAGAGCCCATGGCAGGAGTGGAGGGAGGGCCATGGCTTCCCTAAACGAAGGATAAAATATTGTATGTCTCACCTGGAAAAGGGTAAGCCAGAAAAAGTCGCAAATCTAAACTACCTGGAGTCACCAAAGCTGGAACAGAATAAGGAAAGAACTTTTTCTTTTTTTTTAAAGAACTTGAAAAGTGGCATGGGAAACACAACTGGGGGGGGGGAGTTTGTTGTTTTTCTGACGTTCTTATAGCAGAAATTCAAAATCCAAATTTCTCCCCTTGTATCCATTACTCAGTGGCATTTCTGAAAGTAAAACTGTGGGGCTCCTTCACAGGTGGAGGAAACCTGCAATGCCCACTTCTCTGATAACCCTTGATAGACACCTGAATAAACCAATGGTCAGGCCAACCTTGGCTTCAGATAGGCCATTGTGTGTGCATGTCTTTGTATGTGTAGGCTCCTCTTCAATGTGCGTGTTATAAGCACACATCACAGAGATGTGAGAGGGCATCCTGAACGCTGAAGTTCTTTGTGATAGAACCATTCACAACAGTCCAAACCTCCATCTTCAGTTTCCCGTTTTGCTGTTTTATGAGACACAGTCTTTGTAGCCTATGCTGTCCTAGAATTCAATACATCAATACAATTCAATAGCTCAGGCTTGCCTGGAACTCACAGTATTCCTCCTGCCTCAGTGTTTTAGGATTACAGTGCTTGGATTACAGGTCTGAGCCAGCACAATGGCTCAAACCTCCAGAGTAATCTTAACTTCAAATCAACATCAATATTTGCCATCTGGGTATTTAAAAAAAAATTTTTTTTTTGTCCTTTTAACATGTTGCAGAAAAGGATTATAGATTAGTCAGATTTCTGCAAGACTCAATGCTTGTCTTCATTTCCAGGATTCCTTTTTGACCTTGGATATTCAGTTGCCATTCTGGTGCTTTGACCATGGTAGGACTAGAGACAAATATATAATTTTAAAAGACGCCTAATTTTTCTGCTTGCAAAGGATAAAACAATAATGTTTTCTCACCTCACTCAAAATAAGCCAGAGAATGTATCCAATTCTAACTATAAGACATGCACTGTTTTTTGTTTGTTTGTTTCTTGCTTGGCCTTAAGTACCTAAAGTTGAAAAATCCCTACCAGTTACATGCTAGACCTGGGGAATCCTGAAACTGAATGGTTTAGAACCTCACATTCTCCAAGGCCGATATTGGGCTCTAAATGTCCATTGTTTAAACACTTTGTTTCCCTGTGGATGAGAAAGATCAAAGATTCTACCATAAATTCCCAACTCCCAAGGAGGTGGAGAGTCACCTCGCCTTCTAAAGGGGTGACAATAGAGCCAGCTCTAAGAGGAGACTCTCAAGGGGCCTCTGCTAACTTGCCAGTCCCTTGTGAATAGGGAGTTGATTTCCATCCCGCACTGTGTGAGGCTCCCTATGTGCCCCATGAAGAAATCTGCACAGCAGCCTTAAACTCTAACCTTTTCAAAATTCTTCTGGGCCCCCTGAAGTCCAGCCAGCTGGCCTGGCTTTCCCAAATTGCATCACCCCAGGCCACTGAGGAAGCCCTCAGGAGGTTGAGGTCTGATGGTAAACAAAGCTGAGGAAGGGAGGGGAGGCCACCCCAACTCATCCCACCCAATCTAGCTGCCTACTGGCAACCCTGGGCCTTCCCTGCTACTGCTGTGCTGTTGAAGGAAATGCAAAGCCTCTGAGATGGGGCCCGTAGAGCTCCAGATGACCTTGGAAGGTTTTCTCTTGTTCCTGGTCCTCATCTACCCATAACCCACCTCCCAAAGTGCGGCAATGAGAGCAGGGAGAAGGTATCAGAGGGAGAGGTGTAGATTCTGGGAATTTCCTATGCGAGCCCACCCCGAGTATGCACATACTTATTTGCATGGCACCTTTTCCAAGTCAGATATTTGCAGCTTTCCAGAGAGTCATCATCAATAAAGAGACTTGCAGAGGGCCCTGCTACATTAGCCTCAGATAAAGACATTGCTGTGGGCTAAGAGCGGAGTATTGACATCCCATAGTTAGGTTTTAGTGTGATCTCCAGAGGACACTTCCTGCCAGTAAACACCTGGTTTACTGAGTATTTCTGTGTGGTGGTGGTTGTTTTTCTTCATGCTTAGAGTGTCTATTCCTCCTTCGTAAATCCTGCCTCCTTTTCTTCCTTGAAAATCCAAGCGTAGTGAATGAAATCTATTGCAGTGGCCAACATTTACATCCGCGTCATTCCCTTGTACCCATTCTTGTTCTCTGCATATGTTGGGCCTCTACGTTTCCCGGCTCTGCCCAGAGGAGCGGTTGCTGGGTTAAAGCACAGGGGATCCTCTGATAGGACTCCACCTAGAGGCATCAGGAGACGTGGTGGCAGAAGTCCTCTTAGTGCTGCTTCAGTCCAAGCTTGCAGCAGGCTGCAACTGTGTGTCACGTTTCATCAGGATGCATCCCCAGAAAGCTAACCCAAGAGCTTAGGAGAGAAACAAGGCCGTCTCCACCACAAAGGCACCAGAAGCCTTCCAAATGTCAATACACTGCTGCATTTTTCCAAACTCGCCGCCCGAGCGGCCTTTAACATCCCCAACGCCCCACTGTGATCCACCGGCTAAAAACCGCGATTGTTAATTGTCCCACCACTACAGAGCAACCCGTTCTAATACAGTCAGGACATGAATGAGGCTCAGGCTCCCCTTTGCCCCTCCCCTGAGGCACCTTGGATCTCAGAGGGAGAAGGGGCACTTAGCTGGCTGGGGTACAATAGAGGCTAGTGTTGAGGTCAGCAATAAATAAGGGGTAACATTGTTTTCCCTGCTGGCAACCAGCAAGCCTTCCTTAAGGATTGAAATAACTTACATTCTGGAGTGAGCAGCTGAGTGATTGAGAATGAGGACTCTGTTCTTCTTTCAAGATCTCTCTCTCTCTCTCTCTACACACACACACACACACACACACACACACACACACACACCTACCTCTCTACCTCTTACCCTCTCTCAATCTCTCAATTGTTGCTCTTACTCTGATATTCAAAGCCGACCGGCCTCACCTCCTTGTCCAAAAGGGAGGCTGGCTTGAGGGCTTGAAACATAGAGGGGAAGAGTCTGTTGCTCCAAGGGCCACTCAAGCAGAAACAAAAACCTTGTGAGTAGGGGGATGTGGATCCAAACATTTAAATAACCCAAAGCCAGAGGCAGAGGAGACAGCAAAGAAAAACTGTTCCCTAACACACTCTCTCTTTCTCTCCCCCACCCCACCCGCTTCTCTGGCACACAGGCTCTGAAGATTGTTCTAAGAACTTCACAAGCCCCAATGGGACCATTGAATCTCCAGGATTCCCAGAGAAGTACCCACACAACCTGGACTGCACCTTCACCATCCTGGCCAAACCCAGGATGGAGATCATCCTGCAGTTTCTGACCTTTGACCTGGAGCATGACCCTCTACAAGTGGGGGAAGGAGACTGCAAATATGACTGGCTGGACATCTGGGATGGCATTCCACATGGTGAGTGAATTCTTAGGCTCAGCCCACTTTCTCTTTCTTGTAAAAGAGGATCCTAGCCTAGGGAATAGCAGCACCGGAAGTGGCCAGGTCTTCCAACTTCAATTAGCTCAATCAGGGTACTTCCCACACTTATACCCAGAGGTGATTCTAGATTTTACCAAGTTGACAATTGAAATTAACCATCAGAGATGGCAAGGTATGCCCTTCCATACCAAGTTAGCAGGGCAGAAGTGAATCAGTAGTCAAATGCTGTGACCATATAGAAGGACATACAACCAGACTGACTGGACTTGAATCTCTCTGCTGTACATCCCTGGCAAGTTATTGAACCTGTCAGTATTCTTGGCTGTGAAATGACCTATCATCACTATTATCATGAGTACCACTATTTCATTACTATTTATACAGTCATGGATATTGAAGAGGCAATTGTTTACAGCCAAGAGGAGCCTGTGTAGATCAGTTGAAGGACCAACACAGATCTTAGGTATCATCAGTATTGTAAAGAAAACAAATTGTTCATCTTTGTGGTTGTTCTAAGTATTTTCTAATATAAAGGATTCTTGGTAGCTACGTAGGAGCAATTCCATCTTGGGAAGAGCATAAGATTTAGGCAGGCAAGCAGGGTTTGGGTCTGCTTGCTCTGCTCTTTTTTTCTAGCAATGTGAACAGGGAAATGTCGCCCGACCCGAAACTCAATTTCTTCCTCTGTAGAGCAGGTACTCTAATGATACCTTTTGGCGCATCTCTTGGAGATAGGAGAGCAGAACAAAGCCAGCTCGGGGAAAGCGCTTTTTACTGTTCAGGGAAAACATCAGACATTATTCCCAAAGCACACCTTCAGTTTTTATGTCAAGGTGTTGGCAGCAAGGTTCACAATGGTGGGAAGGGAGAGAGTACTGAGAGCCAGTTCGAGATTTCTACTTCCTCTGTCTACTTTTTGTCTCCTATATCCAGTTGGGCCTCTGATTGGCAAGTACTGTGGAACCAAAACACCCTCCAAACTCCGCTCATCCACGGGGATCCTCTCCCTGACCTTTCACACAGACATGGCAGTGGCTAAGGATGGCTTCTCCGCACGTTACTACTTGGTCCACCAGGAGCCGCCTGAGAGTGAGTTGGCCATTTAGGAATCCCTGTCCTCTCTTCTCATTATGGACATGAGTGGGTGCAAGTGAAGGGCTGATCTCTTCAAAAACAGTAGACAGGAATGCCAAAGACTTCATGGTGGCCTCTGAGTTCAAGGAAGGAGAGCCTTGTCTTCTTTTCCAGCAAAGATGAATGAGAAAAGGATAATGTCCATCTGGGTTCTCTTTTCCTTATTAAAAAAAAAAATACCAAACAAGTTTGAGTTATTCCCAGAGAAAGTCAGAAGACCATCAAAAGCCTCCATTCCCTCATCCAGTGATGGAAAAATGTTAGAAGGGCACTTATGGTATCTAACCTTTTCCAGGCCTAGACCAGTTCCTCCATCTACAGACCTCAAAGGCCATTATCTCAAAATGGCCACATGTAACTCAACATTAAAGTTCTGTAGCTCTGAGTGGAGTTTCTCTGGCTAGCCAATGCAATCCCTTGACTTCTGCTTCATACATGCAAGAAATACAGTTTTGGGAGCTTCTCCTGAGTGTCGGGCACTGTGCGTAGCATTTGCAAAGTGCTGCTGTGGGCCCAGCTGTGCTGGGACACAGCACCCAGGCCACTGCTCTCCCACTCTGAGGCCCGTTTTTCAACCATCTGTTCCCAGCCCTGCGCTTTATACGTGCTGCCGTGGCTGCTGTAGAAACACTTTTAGACGATGAGAGCTGAGAAACTCCTTCCTGCCATGTTGTAGACAGCTTCCCGCCCCTGGAACCACAGACGCAGCAGAATGAACACGTTCTGCTCGGAGTTCTCGCTTTTGTGTTTTTCATCAGGGTTCCTGAAGGTTAAAGGAGGAACAGCGTAGCAGACTAGAGCTGATTCGGTAAACGGCCAGTGCAGCCACAGAGCTGGAGAATAGATCTGGTACCTCAGACAGGTGGCCGGTTTTTACCAAACACTTAACCTCTGCAAACACTGACCAGTGTCCACAGCATCCAGGTGAAGGACAGCAATTTTGCTGATGGCATAAGACCAGGGTCAGAGACTCCTGGATCTGTTAGCCCAGATGGGCCGTGTAGGGGAGCACAGTGATGGGAGATGCGTGTGCTTACAGAGAAGCTTCCGAAAGACAGGTGTTTATACTTTGTCGTGTCTGTCTTCTACTCCAGAAATCAGGAAACATGGGTGAAAGAAAAAGTGCCTCCTGGGTGTGTGCTAATAAAGCAGGCTCCCCAGGACGGCTCAGCCCACCCAAATTGTCATGTTCACCTGTATCTCATGGCTGCCGCATCTGGCACTTGAGAGCATCCATAGCCTGCAGCACTTGTGTTTTAGATGGTATTTTTAATTTATATGATGATTCTTATTTATCTACTGCCTAATTTCTTTTAGGTCCAATTTAGTTCCTTGAAGACCCAGAGGGGTTGTTAACTATGTGACTTAGTATAGTTGTTTTTAAAATGTGAGCATATAATTAGATTCAAGATGAGGGAGTGCCTGCAAGAACTTGTCCCTAGAAGGAAATGGGGGGAGGGGCGGAGCAATTTGAGGTGAAGATGCCTGATTCCACCCTTGACCAATATCCACTCCCCAGACTTTCAGTGCAATGTCCCTCTGGGAATGGAGTCCGGCCGGATTGCTAATGAACAGATCAGTGCCTCGTCCACCTTCTCCGATGGAAGGTGGACTCCTCAACAGAGCCGGCTCCACGGTGATGACAATGGCTGGACACCCAACTTGGATTCCAACAAGGAGTACCTCCAGGTGCTTACTCCGATATTCACAGGGAGCGGGGGAGAATGTGTGTGTGTTGGTGGGACAGTGGTGCGGCCCCCTCAGCTAGGGTCAAAAGAGGAAGCTAAGATAATAAGCAGAATGCATGAGAATGCATGCATCCTTCCATCCAAACATAAAGGTACTTTGCAGTGTGCTGGGATAAAGTGATGAGTAAGAGGACCACTTTCCCTTGCCCTAAAGTGGATTCGTGGATCTGAGGAGAGTTGATTGGCTAGGATACTGTTGGCCCTATCAGTATCAAAGGCATGTTCTATAAATAGTTCCACATCTTCCTCCTTCTTGGCACGGGAAGGTATCAGAGATGTGGGGAGAGCATTTTCCTGAAGGCAGGTTTGTTGGGTGCTAGTTGAATATGGCAATGTCTTCTGATCTTTGCTATCTGGAAGGAGCCTGCCAGGAAGGTTTTACACATAGCTATCAGAGAACACATGGGAAAATGTCATGGAGGGGAACGAAACTCAAGTTACCCACATGCTCGACAGCGTCTTTTCAGACTATTGTTTGCTGTCTTCCTGAGCAAGCCTAGCAGTTCGTGTTGAGTAATCTTCCTGCCCTGCACACGGGTCCAGCTCCAATCCCCTGGGAGGAAGCGTATGGGAAGAACAAACTGCCAGTTTTATACTAGAGCAACTGTCTGCTTCTGTGACACACACAGACAGCCTTGTGGCCCACTGACAAGCCTGCCCCAGCCCTGATGCGACATGGTGACCTCTGCTCTGAGACAGACACTGCCTTGCAGACAGCAGGGAAGGGAGAGAGACCACTTACTTAGAAACTCCAGGGAGCCAGGGAGGCTCTAACAACACAACTCTCAGGCCATTTGTCATTGTCTCTCCTCTCTGACTCTCCAAAACTCCTTTCATCTTGGAAAGCGTCTAGAAAGTTCTTTGTTCTTACAGTCTGTTTACTCTACTCCTTATTTTTGCCCCTTACTAGTCTGCTTTTTATTATTGCTATCTACCTTTTCTTGTACACAAGAAACTATTGCTCGTTTCTTTTGAATGTTTCATAATGCCATGCACAGAGTGGCCAATAAGTGCTTACTAAATTGGCTTTCATCATCTTGCACACACTAACACAGACAGAGACTGCCATTAAGGAAGACCATGGCCAGCCGACAAGCAACATCCAGTAATTTCCAAATGGGTTCAGCATTGTCAGAGGGGAGGTACCTCAAAGTGTTGGCCATCCTCCTTGTAGAGTAAAAGGTCAGGACTTGGTGCATAAGCCTAATTACTTGGGCAGACTCTGTATGCCCTTTGACCCCTTGGTGACCTGAGTGATTACAGACACAATGGAGTGCAGGGGAATAAAGGGCAGGGAGAGTGTCCCCTTAGAGCATTACAGTGGATTGCGTTGGAGTAGAGTAGATTTTTGCCACTCAGTTTCTTTTAGGACAGTTCTGCTTTCATGGTCTGAAGCAAACCATACATTAATGAGGGGTCACAAGTCTAAGTAGGCAATAGTTAGAAGAAACTGAATATTATACATTCAGATTTGCAAGCAGAAGGAAAAAACTAAAATAATAATAATAAATCAAGTTCCATTTTTTCAAGGGGAAGTATCCATCCTGTTAAGAGGTTACTTAGTTGACTTTAAATGTCCCGGGGAATCACATAATGACGGCTCCAAGTACACCCCCGGTTCGTGAGCTTAGCATGACAGCTGTGTCCTTTGCAGAAAATGTCAGAAGTTTTTGGGGGTCCTCTTACTCTCTGACTTCCCTTCCCAGGTGGACCTGCGCTTCCTGACTGTGCTCACAGCCATTGCAACGCAGGGAGCCATTTCCAGGGAGACCCAGAGAGGCTACTACGTCAAATCCTACAAGCTGGAGGTCAGCACCAACGGTGAAGACTGGATGGTATACCGGCATGGCAAAAACCACAAGGTAGGAGCCCAAGAGTTGGTCTCAGAGAGCTTCAGGCTGACCCCATGCTGGGGAAGAGCCCTTGTTTAGTGAGGCTCATGGAACTGATCAAGGCAAGGGATACACTGGTCTTGAAATTTCACATTTTTGTGTTAAAGAGATTGGAAAACTCCATTTCTCTAGCAGCTTGGCTGCTGTTGCTTTTTGCAAAGCTGAGGGGGAGGGGAAGGGGGGCTTACAGAGTGTTACCTGACTATAAATGAAGGAGAAAAACGCCTACTCCACCCACGCCTCCCCAGCCCACACAGGACCTATTGAGCATGAGTCTCTTCTGCATGCTGGGTTAATAATCACAGAACTGCATGAATCAGTAGTTCAGGAGTTACTGAGGTCTGGGAATGAAAGGACACAAAACTCTTAAGAGGGAGTCACAGTGTCCCTGAGACGAGCCAGGACAAAAAATAATGAGGAGAAAGACCATTTGTCAGGGGGGTTAGGATCTGAACTGGCGATTGTGATTAGTGGAGAAGCATTGACTCCTCTCAGCTGGTACCCTCAACTCCCAGACGTGCAGTCCGTGTGGGTGATAGGAGGCTTTTGTTGTGCGCGGGGATGAGCGTCTGGCACTCAACAACGCGTGCCATTCTGTGTCTGCATCTGGCATATGGAGGGCTCAGTGGAAATGTTCCGTCTTCACCTGAGTGGGGACAGGAGCTTCTGTGATGGGAGCACAGCACAAGGTGATCCGTGAAAACTGTGCTTTACTCTCAGAACAGGTAGGTGAAGCAGAGAGCCTGGGGATCCCAGAGGCTGCTGAGCCTCCCTTGGGAGGGACTCAAGAGTGATGGAAAAATAGGTCTGAGTCAGGCATGATGGCGCACGCCTCTGATCCCAGCATTCAAGGAGGCAAAGGCAGGTGGATTGCTGTGAGTTCGAGGCCATCATGATCTACAAAGTGAGTCCAGGACAACCAAGTCTACACAGAGAAACCTTGTCTCAAAAAAAAAAAACAAAGAAAGAAAGAAAGAAAGAAAGAAAGAAAGAAAGAAAAGAAAGGAAGGAAGGAAGGAAGGAAGGAAGGAAGGAAGGAAGGAAGGAAG
>NW_026593286.1:27790473-27795777 GCF_907164565.1 Psammomys obesus | reverse complement strand
GGAAGGAAGGAAGGAAGGAAGGAAGGAAGGAAGGAAGGAAGGAAGGAGGAAGGAAGGAAAGAAAAGAAAAGAAAAGAAAAGAAAAGAAAAGAAAAGAAAAAAGAAAAGAAAAGAAAAGAAAAAACTAGGTCTGTTTCTCCTCTTTTGCTATAGTCCCACCAGGTTCTGATCTGCAAAGATATAAATTATTGAAAAAGGTACCTGCAACCAAAGAGCATTTCCAAAAGGGCATCTCTTTGGACCCTGTCACTGTCCCAAGGTAGCATGCTCTCCAACTATATGTACACCTATCCTTGAACCTAGAAAATTCTTCCCTGTAATGTTGGTGATCTCACTCAGGAAATGTGAGGATTTTTTAAGGAGTAGATTTTTTTTTTAATCAAAAATCGCCATAGTAACATGGCACCATTCATGTGAAAATGTGGTTTCTAGAAATTATCAGCTATCACTCTTACATACAAACATACATTGCTTCATGTGCCCAGTTAAGAAAGCGAAATATTGAGCAATGGAAAGGCAGCCTCACCTCTACCTAAAGGCTAGATCTGGTCTCCCATTGTCTTATCTTGGAAAGACCGGATCCCAGGTAGAAGCAGGAACTGAATCAGCACTGGAGGCCAGGGAAGGTCCCGGAGCTGAGTCCTCATCTCACCTCATTCCTTTTCCACCCACGTCTTCTCTCTCTGTCCACATTTTCAATAAGAAAGTGCTAAGATCTGGGAGCTCAGCTAGCGAGTGAGGGCCAGCAGCCAGGCAGGCGTGGGTCCTGGGGAGAGGCACGAGGATCCTCTGACTGTGTCTCCTTGTCCAGGTTCAATGACTAAGCAGGGCTGGCCAGGAGGATGCTGTAGCATAAGCTGATTTTAAAAGCACACAGATGAACTGGGATGCTATTTAAAACACCATTTGTAGGGAATCTGCTTTTGGAAATACCTTAGCACTGCACATTTTGATAGAATGCCATCCTCCCAGCTTTATCCCTGCTATTCAATTTTGCAGGGAAGATATTCCTGAGAACTGAACTGAGCTTTCTAGTCTTCAGACTCATCCTTTTCAGTGTGTCCACACTGAATACACTCTCACTGTCTTCTGCATCCTCTTCCCACCTTTGGCAAAATCTCTCTCTCTCCCAGTAACTTGGAGGTCTTGTTTTGGTTTTTGTGTGAGAGAGTCAGTTTTACCCACATAAAAGGAGGTGGGACAGAGGGAAAGCCATCTCTCTCTCCATTAGCAATGCATTCTCCTGGTACTTGCAAAATGGAAAGCCTGCCAGTGTAGGCTTTGCCTTAGTCCGCAGCTCCCTCATCCCATTGTGCATAGGGGGGCAGGCCAAGAGGCCTTCCCCTTCTTCTCCCCTGCAAGGCTGCCTTCTGCAGCCTCTTCGTTAACAGGTCTCACCCAGATAGCTGTGTTTAATGTGCAGCTCCCTGGGCTGCTGAGGTTGAAATAGTTGAGTGAACCATGCCAGATAGATTTGTCAAGTGTGCTGCAGTTTGATTTGATGCCATGACAGGGAGGGAGGAGGAAGGAGGGGACCTGAGGGCAATGTGGCTGTAGGGAGGAGCTCCTCCACGCTGGTCCTACCGCCGACTTGCTCTTTGTGGTTTCTCGATGCCGGGCACAGCGCCAAGCTCTCTGGCGTTACGTGGTGGGCTTGAAAGTGAAATTGAGACAGCAGGACTTAAAGAAAAGGCAGAAGCGAGAAAGAGGCTGCAGCTCACTGGGCTCCAGAGTGCAGCGAAAGAGCCGGAAAACACCCTCCCAGGGCACGAGAAGTAGACAGGGTGTTGTGACATTTGGGGCACAAACTTGGAAACTCGTTTTCAATTCCCTGATCGCTGTCAACACCAATGCAGCATATCAAAGACCAGGGAATTGGAGAATCCAGAGAAAAACAAGATTAATGAGCACTCCGGGTGGTGGGGGTTAGTTGTGCTATGTCACTGCAGTTTTCACCCACGCTGGGCCAGGCAAGGTCTAAGCCTGTGAGTGGCTTTCTTCTTGCTACCAGGAGGTCAGGAAGACCAAAGGACTCTTTTTCCAGCCTCCCCAGTCAGTGAGCAGCCTCTTTGTAGTTTTGTTTTGTTCAACAGGTGTTTATGAGGTCCGAGAGGGAAGCCAGGTAGATGTGGTTGGTGGTTCATGAATGTCTCCTGGCAAAATGCAGCCTGCTTATGCAGGCCACATGCACAACACAACCTCAGTTCACCCTGTTTCCCATGCCGTGAATATGGAACCCATGATTTTCATAGAGGCGGGCCCTCCTTATGCATATTTATGGTGCAACCACAAAGCAGAGAGCGCCCTCCACCCATTAGAGCCCATAACCAACTCCTGCACTCCCTCAGATTATACAAATTACTTCCCATACGTCCCTTCAGAAACCACAGGAGAAACTACCGCCTTTGGTTTTTCCAGCTGCGGGAGTAGCATCCCAGACACAGACATAGTGTTGTCAAAACAATGCTAAGAAGTTCCATGTGTGCATGTGTGCGTGTGCGAGCATGTCTAACTACAGGTGCCCTTATGCACATACACACCAAGGCATGTGCATGGAGAGCAACAGGAACCGTTGAAAGGCACCAGCTGTTGGTCACAGTCCTTCCCTCCTTGGAGGTTCTGATCCCAGAAGTCTGCAGTGAAGGGGCAATCGACGCCTGAGGAATGGAACCACGACACTAGGAGAGACTAGGAGAAAGGCCATTGCAACCTTTAGTTTCCCCTTAATTTGCCAGTGTAGGCAGCTCTCTTGTTGGTACAGTTTCGGTTACCTTCCCCTTATTTATGGTGTTGCTGAGCAGCTCTTCTCTATTTAGGAAAAAATAAATAAAATCAACACAAAAGACGAATGTTCTAAAACCCAATAGCTGATCTGAGGATATAAGGGATAAAGTAAACTCAGCCTCGGGCCCTTGACTCTGCAGAATTACCCAATGATGAGTGGCAGGGAGACCCCGAGCTCACATTAACGTGAGGACGAATGCTAAGAAGGTTCCACAAAACGCTCGGGCGACGACTTAGTGGCTACAGCATTTCATGATGCTTCACAGGTGGAACGCCAGCTCTCAGAGTCTAAGCAACTTGCTCCAAGGACAGGGGGAGCTTGGAGTCCCCGGGAAAGGCTCCTGGCCACCAGGCATAGACACTGAAGCAGATGTTCCCCACAGCCTCTCCCAGACCTTGTCCTTGCCTTTCATCCATGGCTCCTGGCAGCTGTGAGGATGAGAGGCGCGCATAGCCTGGAGCCCTGATGTACTAATGGAGTCTAAAAGAGATCAGTGCTGTTCAGAATTCAGTTCCCTGTGTGGGGAATTCGGGTTCCATCACAGCATCCTGAAGATGGAGAATTGAAAGAAGCTGCTATTTATTTGGTTTGGCTACATCCCTTCCAAACAAGTACCCCTGCTTCCAAACTCCTCTGCCCTGTATTTATTTTCTTAATTAAAACAAATCATTTTGTAAATCAGGGACTTGGAAGAAAAGAGTAGTGTTAAGAAAGCCACACCTCCCCCTCAAGCCCCCTGACAATTCAATGGAAGCACAGGACATCTGCTGCAGATCTCCTGAGACAGTGGACTTCGTGGCCTTGGATCTTCCCTTCCCTGCTCTGCCTTGGTGTTCCCAGACACCCAGACACAGAGACGCAGCAGCTCGCAGCAGCAGCTGCCATGCACAGAGCACCTGGACATCTGCAGGGGGAAGGTGCTCCGCAGATGTAATCAGCGGGTTAGAACACAAAGCTCTCCCCGAGCAGAGAAGCAGGTTGTCAATTTAAGAAATAACAGATCCTCAAGGGATATATATCTGCCCCTTTTAAAACACAGGCCTGGATGGGACTGAGAGAGTCATCCAGGCCTTGTACCTGTGCTGTCCCAGATAAATATCCCTTTCTAGCTTCCAGCTTCATTCCTTATTGGGGATGTAATTATTCCTCCAATTAATAATTTGAATTTTATTTAAAAAAAAAATCTTTGTGAATTCTTGACTTGTCCTTATTCCTTTTGTGGTTTGTTACTTTGTTGTTGTTTTGGCTATTGTGTAAAGATGAGGCCTCAAGCTAGGAGAAGGCATCAGCCTCCAGAAGCTGTGAATACAACTGTATGATCTAAACATGGTTATATGCCTCTGAGGAAGGCAGGTGCTCTTTCCAAGTTCAAGTCCCCCAGTTTGCATGCCCTCCTCCACTCCACTGTGACTGCAAGGAGCCTAGTGTACAGGGTAATTCAGTTTGTCCCTTATCCATTTGCAGTAGGATGAGCTCAGACCTTTAGCCTCTCCACTTAGAAAGCTCGAGGGAAAATTTCATTATACATGCGCTTGAACCATCCTCTGTCAGGCTGCTGTTAGCCAACTTCACCCGGGTCTCCTGGGTGCTGAACTGTCTCAGAGCTGAGGCCAGCTTCACTGGCGCTGCCAACCTTGATGCTGGATTCTTTGTGCTCCTAGGCCAACCAAGGCTGTGCACAGATTCTGGGAAACAAGGGGAAACAAACAGAGCACTGGTGTGGCTGGGATTTGGGATTCGCTTTCTTTGGCCATTTCCATAAGCATGAAGGGAAAGGCTTCATCTGGCCACTTCTTTGCTCTCTGTTCCCTGCTCTGTGGTTGTGGAAACTGGTTTTGAAAGAGGCATGTGAGTAGTAGGGTGCTGTTTGAATTGAGTCCCAGGTCTCTGTAGTTCTCTTCGGCTGACTTGGGGAACCGCCTGTAAAAAACAAACATCCAAAGACACTGGTGTCGGGAAGCTCTCAGATGGAGAGGCCTCTCACGCCTGATGAGATATCTGTATTCGTCACTCCCTGCATCTTTCATGAATGGTGTATATGATTCCTTTCCAGTCTGTTCCTCAAGCCGCTCCTCTAACCTGGGTCCCCAAGTGTCCTCCTCTCCACTCCGGTCCTCCCCTCTCTTCCCTGATGCTTTCCTGTCTCAAAGCCTGAAACCTTAATCCTGTTAGTAGGCTGTGTTCCAGGGCCCAGTGTCTCCATGGGAGTAACATAATCCTGCATTAAATGTAGAGGCCCCACAAGGCACACACAGATGGGGATGTGCACAACCCACCCACCTCCACTCGCCCCCAGAAAGAAGCGGCCTGATGACAAAAACAGCCCTACAGTATGGGAAGAGGAGAGCAGAGGTCATCACAGTCACGACTGAGCATTTGGTTATTAAAGAGCTCCTTTACTCTCTGTGTCTTCTCCACTCTCCTCCCTCCACCTTTTCCCCACCCCTCTCCCTCCCTTGGGATAGATAAATGATAGATAGATAGATAGATAGATAGATAGATAGATAGATAGATAGATA
>NW_026593286.1:27721439-27790463 GCF_907164565.1 Psammomys obesus | reverse complement strand
ATAGATAGATAGATAGATAGATAGATAGATAGATAGATAGATAGATATGTCTATACACACACACACACACACACACACACACACAGGAACACATCCCTCTTGACCACATCTGGCTAAGTTCCCACATTCACGAGAATGAAAGTAGCTTACTTTAAATTTTTGTTATGGCCTTTAAGGAGAAGTTTTAAGGGAGACAAATGTCAAGACTATGATTTACAAACAGGACCGGAAACAACAAAGCCCATTACCTTAACATCATTTCCCCCTAGTGCCACGGCCCCTCCCTCCACCTTGCCTGTTTGGTACAGCAAATTAATTAAATGGGATGCCATTCATTGATTAACCATTTGTTTTTATGGGGAGATGTTATGGCTGGTTTAGGAAGAAAATGTGAGCAAGACAGCAGAGGGGGAGGAGGAGGGAGGCTCTTGGTCCCACATCAGGATAAGTTGCTGTATTTCTTGAAGTGACTGTGGCTTCCCAGTGTCCCCACCCCCTTTCTGCCTGCTCTGCTCTCCTCAAGTGTCTACACCAAACACATTGAAAAGGAGAGCTTTGGATGCATTAATAAAGGATGCCCTTTATTAATGGGAAGATTTTCTTTTTTTTTTTTTTTGAGACACGGTTTCTCTCTGTAGCCTTGGCTATCCTGGACTCACTTTGTAGTCCAGGCTGGCCTCGAACTCACAGGGAGAAATAATTTTGAAGAAAGAAACTGCATCAATTCTAGGTCAGGGCTCTAGCAGAGAATCATCTTTGAGAATTGTTTCTGCTTTCTTTGCAATTCCTGAGGCTGAGTTGAGCTGTCTACAGCCACAGAGAAGTGAAATAGGTCGAGCCATGTGCAGGGAGGAGACAGGTGCCATGCTCACACCAGATACCACACTCACGTGAAGAGTGGCTTGCCCACCAAAGGCCCTCTCGCATGTAGGAAGCTTGCACAGCTATCAGGCCAACAACTTTTCCAGGACCCTATCCTTTGCTCTTGAAGCAGGCATGATGACCTAAAGCCTCTATACGACCCCAGGCATATGGCTTTCCTGAAGAGATGAACAGTGCACAGGATAGGGTCTTAGAGTAGGCAGCACAGCTCCCTTCCAGGAAGTGTGTACCACTCTCAGCAGGGCCAGAGTTCCTGCCTGTGCTTTAAAACAGAAGGCCAGTGAAGGTGAGGTGGCCAGTCCTGGAAGTGGGCAACAAACAGGGAAAGGGGGAGCTTAAAAATGATCAGTTATTCTGTCTTGCTAAATGAATGATTTTTTTTTAATATGTAAGAAGTGATTCTTTTCTTCCTCATTATATTATATATTCCATAAAATCCATGCCTGTGGGCCATGGGTCGAGTGAATCTGAGTGGAATATCCTTTCCTGGGGGTGTTAGACAACCAAACAGAAGTGTTGGATAGCAGCCGGTTTCCTTCCAAGGTACTTCCCTTCCCCCCAGAGGTGCAGATCAAAAATCCATTCCAGGCTACTGGGTTTCAACTGCTGTTCTACTGAAAATAAAGGAAAGGCCCCAAGAAGCAATCGGAAAATGTTGGATTACGTTCAGAATTCAGCGAGGCACCGAACGGATTACCAAGCCACTTTGTGCCCTGAACTGGTTTTTTGAACTTGGTTTGCACAGATGCACTTGAAGAAAGCTCTTTGTTCCACATAGCTTTTTAAAAAACAAGACACATACACATATTGAATCAACGACCTCCAGAAGGCTAGGGTCAGCTTGAACACACTCCTGGTCTTCCTTTGGATAGTAAAGTGACCATATTAGCTCTTTCTTTTAAAATGAATATCCTCTTCAACTTCTAACTCTTTAAGCAGTTGTTAAAATTCTATCATTGTGCTTCTATGTTCCTATCTGGGTATAAGACATATAAGCAAACTATTGATTTTCCCCACCATTTCAAACACCCCACTGCCAACGTTTGCTTGACAGCTTTTGACCACAGGCAGGAGCTAGGAGTGAATGGCCTTCTAAACTTGAATGCTCCCAATTGTTCAAAGGCCCATTTATGACTTGTGACTTAGTTCCTACTCCAACATTTGGCCTGGGTATTGTGCAGGCCACTGGAGAAGGTCACTGGGGCTAGAAGGTTCGAGTATGTACCTTCAAGGTTCTAATGACTTTATCTTCCTAAGGAGAAATTAAAGTATCTAAGGTTTATTGATCTGCCTATAGTGATTTAGTGAGTCGGCAGAGAATAGGAAATAAAACCAATTTCCTGGCATCATTTCCCAGCTTACTACTCCTTACCTTTCGATGCCTACACTGGAAGCCAAGAATCCATCTTAGGGAATTTGATCAGAAAACGTATGACGGGTGATTCTAAAACCACAGAAGCATTGAGAAAGTCATAAAGATATATAATATATGATAGCATTTACCAGCTATAAATAGGGGAGATGCTGGGAGAAAAATAGAGACCTTGTAAATCCATTGGGTCAGGAGAAATAGAAACTGCTTAATATTTCATTAAAAATGGATTTTCATAAATTGTACCTTGATATCTTTGGGCAAAAAGCAGTATATAAAGAATGAGGCATTGTTATTCATTACTCTTGGTTATTAATAATTTGAACTGTTATTGGACCAATGCTATCAACAAGGTATATCCTGCCTGTGAATGGAGCACTCACCATGTGCTCTGGGCACAATTTGAAGCGAATTAAATATCCACAGCAATCGCCCACAAAAGCACTTAGGTTATGAGGAAGGATGGGTCACTCAAGTGCCCTTTTACAAAGTGGGTGTTCTTAGAGGAGTTCAAACCGGGAAGACTCTTGTGGACAAAGGTTTAGAGTCTGCTAGCCAGAGAGGGCCTAGCCGGTCAACTCATGCAGAGCCCTCACTTAACAGTGGAGGACATTGTGGACCGGTGGGAGACAGAGATATCTGCCCACCTTACAAGCTAATTAGCAGCAGAGCCTGGCTCCAGGCTCCTGATTAAGTGATGGGGTTTGTTTTGTTCTCTCTGCCACACTCAGAGGGGGAGGTGTGCAGACATTTCCAGAAAGATGATGCTTCTTCTGCAGAGAGGCTGGACACAGGGCAGACTGAGGTACAAGGTCAAAGGCCAAAAAGAAGCCAGTAAGGAACTAAACTTAGAAATGTGAAGAATGATTTGAACCCAAGTTTAAAAGGGACATCGTTTGCTGCCAGAGACTGGAGAAGAATGAGCAGAATAGCAGAACAAAACAGCGGAATAGAATTACATGTGAGACAAGCACTTGTCTTCCATCCTGACGGAAGCTACGGTCACATGCGCTCATGAGAAGACCAGCCTCTCTCTGGCTGGTGCATATCTGAATGTGTGCACCCGAGAGCCCACATGTAGCACATTTATACCTACACTGCCCACCCCTGAGGCCACCCCAGCTATGCAGTTATTTTCCTAGGAAGGGAGAGTCAAGAGTCAGGCTCAATGGTATGTGCCTGTAATCCCAGAACCCAAGAAGCTAAGACGGGAGGATCTCAAGTTCAAACTCGGACTACATCATAAATTCTGGGCCAACTTGTGCTACAAAGTAAGACCCTGTACCAGAAAAGGAAGAGGGAGGAGGAGAAGGAGGAGGAAAGAAAAGATTTCCTGGAATTATCTGCCAAGGCTGAGAAATGAAAGAGGTCAGATAAGATAAAACTGGCTATTAAAAACACATAAAACATGCTGTGTTTCTAAATGGTGCCAGCGTGGTGTGCCTGTGGTGGATTAGCAGCTGTGTGCAAGTTCAAATCCTTTCAGCGCTCCCATTATGCATTTATGTGCCAACTGAAGCGGCCTCCGATAGGAACTGCTTAGTACCTCCTGAAGAAGGCCACACACAGTCCCCATCACCATCCACAGGAAGCATCCAGAGGTGGCGGCCCCCACTGCTCACAGCACCCGTCCGAAATCAGCAAAGTGTCTCATTTGCTGCTTCCTTGCCAAAACAAAACAAAACAAAACAAAACAAAACAAAAAGTCTCTGTTGCATGCTAAACTCTAGAAAAACTGATTCATCTCCTTTGCTTGGTGGCAGTTTCTCCGGCACTTTCTTCAGTGCCGTGGAATCGTCAGCGTGAAGGAAGCAAGAAATGGGAATGGCAAAGCCAGGTCTTTCCTGGACCCCATTCTCCACTCAAAGATCAGGATGTGAAAGGGTCAGGTGGCTTTCCTCACAGGCCTTCTGCTAGCACTGGTTTTGGTACATCGCCCTCCAGGTCCTTCCTCTTCTTTGGCTAACCTGGTCTCCTCATACCCTGTTGTCAGAAAAGCTGCAGAAGGAACACCAATTGCCTTAGGATCTAGCATGGGCAAGCTACCTAGGGAGAAGAAGGAGCAGCGAGCAGGGTGGTTGAGTAGGATTCTCTCAGATTTGGTGGTTTTCTTCCTGTGGTTTAAGCACAGGGAAAAACTGATGATATCCCTCCTCTCCCCCATCTCTCTCTCTCTCTCTCTCTCTCTCTCTCTCTCTCTCTTTCTCTCTCTCTCTCTCTCTGTGTGTGTGTGTGTGTGTGTGTATGCAGCAAGCTGCTTACCTACTTCATTTGGTTACAGAAGGTGTGAAGTTTCCTACCCTTTACTCCTTTCGTCTGTGGGGTATTCTTAAATGCCTCTATCTTACGGCCTTAGCAAAAAGAAAATATGGACAGTTCAGGGTTGCCAAATGATAGGGCTCACAGTTTACAGAGAACAAAAGACTGCAATGTTGACTGCCCATAAGCTTGTGCCACATTCTGCTCTTCCCAGAACCATTCTGTAGTGGGAATGTAAACTCACCGTGGGAGCATATCACTAGTCTGTGACTTTACTTCTCTTCAAGCCATGACAGGTTACCTAATCACCAGTACTCCTAGCCACCAGCTAGAATGCCGAGATAAGAGTTACCCAAGGAAACCACAGACTTGAATGTCATGTATCCACACAGGGCATCTTTGGGCCTCAGTTTCCTTATCAGTAAAGGATTGAGTGTGGAACTCAATCATTGTGCTGACAGCATCTGGCTTCATAGGTGTTCACATATATTAGTGTTTAATCTCCTTGTTCCCAGACTGTGTCTGTGGCCTAAACACAGCAAGGGAAAATCCTGGTCCGGGAAGAGTGGCATAGGGAGCTATACAAGGTCCTGTTAGCTATACGACAGACATGATTTAGACATGACAGTTGGTTGCTTGGTTTCTCCATCCGCCCTTATCCAGGGAAACTAAGAGAAACTCACATATTCTTGCTCTAGTTACTTATTTTTAATGGAGAACATACAAATACATGAGGTCCATATGGCAGTTATTGATTTGGGCCATCTGGTGAGCCAGGGCTTGTGCCTACCATGTTAGGTCAGAAGCTAGTCCAAAAAGCCTTTCCTCCCATAAGAGAGGCCCCGGTCAGCTGGGGCCAGGGATGGATTTCATTACAGACTGGGGCCTACACTGAGAGGAAGCTGGGGCACAGCTCCTAAGAGGCTGTCTACAACCCCGACCCTACAACAAAGAGCAGAGGGAACCAAGGAAAGTGTTGACTGACAGAAGGTCTGGGGTAGAAGGCAGATCTCACCCGCCCGCTCAGAATGGGGACGTGTCCAAGGAACTCGCAAAAACATCCAAGTGCTATGCAGTTAGAAAAGTCCCTATACGCAGCCCCCGTGTGCCGGCAGCGTGAGGAAGAGGGACGGTCAAGTTCAAGCTAGTGCGTGAGGTCTGCAGCCCCAGCAGACGACACGCCCACCTCCTTCATGACGAATGTGCCCTCTTCTCTCTTCATGAGCTTCTGAAGTGTTTTCTTTTCTTTTTTTTTTTTTTTCAAATCTCCTTCCTCCGGTTGCTCTCAGCCCAGAAGCAAAATATGCCTTCCTTCCAAAACTTTTTGCAAACTTCACTTTTTGTTTTCGAGTCAGAGCGGGATGAGATGAGGAAAAATAATTTTTTTTTTCACAGTGATTCTAAAAAGCCCAACCCAGCAAAGCCACGGGTGGTGTTTGGGCATGTGGAGCTCTCCCGGCCCTCTCAATGACTGCGCAAGCGCTGGCGTTGTAAGCACTGCAGTGACGGCACTTTCCGTCTTCCGTTGCAGATCTTTCAAGCTAACAGCGATGCGGCGGAGGTGGTTCTAAACAAGCTCCACGCGCCTCTGCTCACGAGGTTCGTCAGGATCCGCCCGCAGACGTGGCACCTGGGCATTGCCCTGCGACTGGAGCTCTTCGGCTGCCGGGTCACAGGTGAGGGGGGGAGGGGTCACCGCCGAGACGGGGGAAGCAATTGTATCCTAGGTTTCTACATCTATGAGATTGTGCCACGTGACCATCCTAAAAGCAATGGCGCAAAGGCTCAAGCCCTACAAGATTTAATCTTTTCACTTATTCGCCCATTCATTCACTCAGTGTTTTATTATTATTATTAAGCTTATGCTTATTTCTACTAGTTAAAAATGTACTGAGTGCTCATTTGATACCAGGTTCCATTTTCACCATAAGGCTGTCGTCTTTTATTATTCCTTATTAGAACTCAACAGCCTCGGTGTTGTTATCTTCCTCACTTTACACAATAGGAGACCAAGAGTTAAGGAACTAAATCCGCAGTAAGTGATGGCACCAGGGTAACCTAGGTAACATGAGTCTCAAACAGTGCTTTCTACTGCCTCCTGAAGAGATCACGATCTAGACTCGGCAACATAGACACGATGGGAATGCAGCCGACCCCGTCCTTGAGAGGGTCAGGGAGGATTGGTGTCGTGGATGGTTGCGCCGACACCCATTCTCAGAAGCCCTGGTCAGAGGCGTAAACACTGATAGCTGACGGCCACTGTGCACTTAGGCACCCGGGCGCTATCCCTAGGCCTGTGCTGAAGTGTTGACAGAGTCCTTATTACAGGTAGACGCTGCCGGGAGCGCCCCCTTTAGACTCGGGCAGCTTGATGCGTGGAGCCGTTAAATCACTTGACCAAAGTTACCTAGCTAAGTCAGCAGCAGACAGAACCTAAAACCAGGCATTCGGAACCCAAGTTCAGGCTCTGAGTGTCACAGCGCTATACAGCCTCAAGCTGCAGAATAAAATAAATAAGCACGTGACCTGAAGGGTCTGCTTAACGGGCAGTCTCCAATTTAGCAGGCCTCGGCCGTGAGTGACTTCTGGTATTTTTCCTTGCCTCTCCTAGATGCACCCTGCTCCAACATGCTGGGCATGCTCTCAGGCCTCATTGCTGATCCCCAGATCTCGGCCTCCTCCACCCGAGAGTACCTCTGGAGCCCCAGTACCGCCCGCCTGGTTAGCAGCCGCTCTGGCTGGTTCCCTCGGAACCCTCAAGCCCAGCCAGGTGAAGAATGGCTTCAGGTGGACCTGGGGACACCCAAGACTGTGAAAGGTGTCATCATACAAGGGGCCCGAGGAGGAGACAGCATCACCGCCATGGAAGCCAGGGCATTTGTACGCAAGTTCAAAGTCTCCTACAGCCTGAATGGCAAGGAATGGGAATATATCCAGGACCCCAGGACTCAGCAGCCGAAGGTAGGCCATTCACAGAGAACTCTAATGTCATTCTAACCAGGGAGGTTAAAAGGGGGTACAAGGGAATTGGGGTGCTGATTGCCCATCTAGCAGCCATCATTCAACCTCATTAGCACAATAAAATGTGAGACTGGGTTGCACTGGGCCTTGTCCTAAGTTAGATTCTTTCTTAATACCCATCCTCTTTCTACAAAGTCTATAATTTGGTCACTCACATTTTAGAGTTGCTAGAACCGAGGCTTGTGTTATATCCACCGGTCACACTGTTGGTGCTTGTACCATGATTGGGAAACCAAAAGTCAGACTTCAAAAGTCTGTCTAACCAGTGCTCGACCCTGCCTGCTCATGAAGTTTAGTGCCCTTCACAGCCTCTTCTGGATAAAGTTTCCTTGAAACGGGCCAGACATCCCAAGGGGATGTGGTTCTTGGAGGCCAAACTATAGAAACAGGGCGTTACTTCCAAAAACAACTGTTTTTCTGAACGTTACGCTCCTTCATGTTTTCTTAGCCTTGATTGCTCAGATTTTTCCTGCCTCTCACACTGAGTTTGAAAGGAAGAAAGAGAATTTTTCTCTGGGCCAGAAGTTCAAGCCAGAGCAGCCCACTCCCTGCCATGAGAGAGAGGAAGGCTGACCTTCATGATAACATGCCAGGAGGCCCAGAAAGGAGAGGACTTTGTGCCTCTTCCCTCTCCAGACTCCTCTCCTGGTAGACCAGGCTGTCTGGTCCTCATTTCTAAGTTACCCTTGACTGCAGAAGTGCAGGATCCTTGCAAGGAAAGGAGAGCTCCCTATGATAAGCATGGCCTTTCTTTCTGAACCCATAGGCCAGGGCTAAACTGGAGGTTTTACAGTGAACTTCTGGATCACAACTCCAGGGTCTTAGAAAGACACAGGGCTTGGAAACCAGAACCTTCTATGAACAGAGAAGAAACTGGACCACAGGTTTCCCAGCGACAGCTGACCATGGCTCTTCTTGGAAAAAGAAGTGATCTTGGCCAGTTTCAGAGCATGCCGTGACCAAGGCAGTAGTCTTACTTTTAATACTGTGGACCCTGAGCTCCTGTAGGTGTCTGACCCCCACGCATTCCTGAACACAACCATCTCAACCCCTGTCCTATCCCCTATGTGAGGGACCCCAGGGTGGCATCCGCTCACAGCTCCAACTTTTGTCAGTGACTTTATGCATTGGTAACCCAGGAGAGGACTCTTGATAGAATCACTTCTGATAAAGAAAGGACTAAAAGACAATCTCAGGCCATCAATTGGTAAGCAAGAGGATGCTGTTACTATCCAAAGGAAGGAGTAGTCATTTTTCTTTCAGACTGTCAGTAAACTGGGAACAGTTGGCCATTGGGATCCTCTTGTCCCCATGCTTCTAGGATTAAATAGCCTGTAGGTTATTCATTCCTGTAGGCAGGCATATCACCAGCTGGACTGTATTCCGATCCTATTCGGGTACCTTATGCATGCAGACTTCCAAGCATTAGAAAAAAAAAAAAGGAGAAGAAAGCAAGGCAAGGAATCTGGAACGGTAGATACCGCCAACCCTGCCTTCCTTCCACCCTTCCCGGCCAAGGTCAGCTTAAATCACATTTGGAGCTCAGACCTCCCCTGACACTGGCCACTCTAACACTCCCTGATTTCCCTATTTCAAAGTCGCCCGTGGACTCTCCAAATGAGCAAAGACCTTGGTTTAAAACTAAGCTCATGGTAATGCCCCACGAATCAACCATGAAGCCGTCTTCTGTCTGGGTTAGGTGCAGTTGGGAGAGGTAAGTGGGGAGGGGTCCACACAAGGGCTGAAGATCCTGCCTCCCTACAGCTGTTTGAAGGGAACATGCACTATGACGCCCCCGACATCCGAAGGTTCGAGCCAGTCCCCGCGCAGTACATGAGGGTGTACCCGGAGAGGTGGTCACCAGCAGGCATTGGGATGAGGCTGGAAGTCCTGGGCTGTGACTGGACAGGTAAGGGGGATTTCCTCTGTGTGTCTTGCTCATTTGATCTTGTGATCTTGGTGTCCTGGGAGGAGGACCCGGGCAGTCAGCCCTCATGAAGCTAGACCTCACTGTGCCCCTGCTGCCTGGTCTCCGTTGTATTCTTGGGCCACCTCTGAACTTGGAGAGATCTCTCAAGGGAGGCATTTTGTCCTTTGTCAGGGATCACTTCAGTTCTTCAACATGAGTCTCTCAAAAACAAATCATAACCACCCACCACCCACCCAAATTCAATTAGACCCCAGCTCTTCAGGCCAGGGGGGCTTTGGCTGTTGATTTAGGAAAGAAAAACCCTGTCATGATAATAAAAGTAATCGGTTTATGTCTGAATCTGGCCTCCAGATGTCAGAAGCTCAGGGACGGCGTTTTCGTGTCAAAGCCACAGCTGTGAAAGGCCTGTATTTGCTCAGGAGGGATACTGGCGCAGGGGGCGGGGGAGTTTCGGGGGAGCATCTTCCCAGAATGCTCCTTCCTGCCCTACCAGGTGCCACAGGCCTAGGGCATGTGCCTCCATGAATTCTCCCTGTGAGAGTGAGGCCCCAGTCCTCCCCCTCCCCCTCGCTGGCTGCTGAGGGAGGAAGACTGTACCCTTCTGAGTCAGGCCCACCTTGCCTCTGGCCACTGGCCCTGCTTCTTCCGCAGAGCTGGTGAAGCCTGTCAAAATGAGCTTTTGGAAGTCACTTGCAGCTCGGGGCGGGGGGGGGGATGCCCACCCAGTGCCAGCAGGAGCCGGCAACAGCCTGAGCTCTCTTGCTCCTCCCCACCAGGGCCCCAGGTATCCCCATTTTCCTGTCTGCTGTGCCTGTCACTGGTTCAGGAAGCAGGATGGCATGAAGGATTAATAAGGGCATGTCAGGAAGAACATGGCTCCCAGGGAGAAAAGTGCCGCCTGTGTGAGAGCTACAAGGGCACAGAGGCATCCTGTGTAGCTGTGGAGGCCAGGAATGGGGCCCTCTAGGCCTGGAACTGATGACAGTCTCGTGGAACCCATGCTAGTAGGAAGACTCACAGCCCCACTCCCCTCATACACACTTATAGGGCTAAGGCCAAAGGCCAAGTTCCCCAAAGCCTAGTTGTGCATCACCTGTGCCTCACAGGTACTAAAACCCCACCTCAGACATACGGTAGTTTCATTTACCCACCTAAGACCCTGGACTTAGAGCTGTAGAGGATCCAGAAACTTCTAGGCTAGCGGATTCCGCACACATTTGACCATGTGCCTCAGGTTAAACGGAATCTCTATTGCAGCCCCTTTCGTTGACAAGCAAGCACTGTATTCGTGTAAGGAAACTCAAGTCGTTCCCTGGCCATCATTAGGTGCAGAACCTGGACAAATGATTTCATCCTTACCTGGAGAGTGGGGATGGCATTGGTCTATCTCAAAGCCCTGCAGCGGTTGTGAGGATGACGTGGAGCAATGGTGGGAATATTTAGATTGCTGCCCAACACTGACAAAGCCTACTGCCCTTTCACAGATGGGGAAACTGAGTCTCAGGAAGATCATCCAGCTGGCTGAGGGCCAAGTCACACTTGCCTCTGGTCCTTTTCCTTCTGTGCCATGCCTCTCCCAGGCGGGCCTTGCTTTATGGCCAGCTGGACAATGGCGAAGGTCCTCTCCAGCCCCAACCTGCCCCAAATTGCCCTGGTGACAGCAACAGGTTTCCCATTTCAAAGCCCAGCCCCTCTCTTGGAAGATCAGAGTTGAGGCCCGTTACCCTCTGCCCAGCCTCCCGTGCCTTTGAAGTCTCCGACATCTGGTTTTAATTTTGGAGGCACGCTGCTGTTTGGTGAGCAGTTACCCCGGAGCATCCAGGACAAACAGTGGGCACAGAGGCGGTCTCCTGTTTCTGCACTTTCACTCACACACCCGGCCCTCTTGTCACCTCATCGCCCCACAAGGCCCCTGGGTTTCACTTTATCTCCTTCCCCCCCCCTAAACTGACCAGCTTTGCCTTAAACTTCCAGTTCTTAGCTCATATTCTTCTTGTATTTAAATTTTTCATCTCTGTCTGCAACTCGTCCATGGGTCATTTCTTCCCCACCCCTCTTCCCCCCCCCAAAAAAAAAAAAAAAACGATAACAGGAAAACTAAAGGGCTGGGCTGAACCGGTTTGGCTAAATGATTTGACAGGCCCGCTTCACCTGTTAGCCAAGTTGTTTAGGTCTCAAATGATTACTTCTTGCCTTGCCGCCCACAGTTTGCTTTACAATTGAGTTTTCGACTCCGTGACACGGTGACAAATTTGAACTCACAAATTAGGACGCTTCGAGGTTATTTGTTATTTACTTTGAGCAAAAGGCAGACGCGGCAATGGGGAACGCAAAAGGTTATGTGCGTAGTATTTAATAGCAGAAAGGTGGGAAGCCAACCGTAAAAAGGCTTTTCAGCATATTTACCCATTTCCTCCGCTCCTGGCTTTATTAAACGGTATCCCGAAGGGTGCTCCACAAAGGCGCCCAATCGCACGCAAGAGTGCAAAGCAGCAGGGCAAAGACGGGAGAGGCGAGGCCCTCACTTCTCCAGGGTGTCTTCTTGGAGGGCAGCTCTAGGGTATTCAACTCCGCAACACAGAGCTTCCCAGAACCTTTCCCACCCCACCCAGGGCCTGACTCACAGCCTCATTCATTCCCCAAATAGTTGATGAATGAGTGACTGGGTGAGGAAATAAACAAGTGAGTGAATGGCCATGTGAATCACCTCCCTGGCCCAGGTGAAAACCAACCGCCTACAGCGTGGTTTGACCTAGTCAGGTTTGCTGTGTGCTGCTTACTATAACAGTTCTTATAAGCTGCCAACGTTGGTGAGCCTGGAGATTTCACCAAGGGATGGTAGGGTAGGCTTCCCACCTGTGAGGAGGGGTTTTTAGAAGAACTAGCTGGGCTGGGCTTACCTGCTGTCTGGGCCTCTGTTGAATCAAGTCACGGTGCCTCAGGGCCTCCTTTGTCCATGGCCACTGTCTCCACCATGCCTGACTCTTCCAGCCCTAGACAGCTTTTCTGCAGAATGGTGGCTGTGTCCAGTGGGCATAGTAATTTGCCATACTGTGGCCAGATAGTGCGGCCCAAAGTACTTCCACCTAGCCTAAGTCTCTTTCAATCCACATCTCCATCTGTCGTGTCCTCAAAACACCAACACAGCCTGGATTCAGGCTTCCCAAGCTGCCGTTCCGCTTACAACTTTGGGGACAAGTGCTTCTGATTATTTTATCGTAGGTGGGCCCCGCAGGCCAGATTGTTTTATAGAGTTAACTTTGATTCCAAATAAATCCTGTCTGGCATAGTGAAAGGGTGTACCTTGAGAAAGCGGGATGAAGCAGAGAGGCCCACCAGCAGCCACAAAGTGGCAGAGCCCTGGGGCCCATTTCCCACGAAACAGAAGCACACTTCACCATGCATGGAGATTGTTCTATCGGTTTTGGTGGGCAGCATTCTCTTTGATTGTGTCCTAGCATGCTGCCCTCTTCACAGAAGACCCAAATGGAGTTCAGCTCCACTTTGGTGACAACATCACCCACCCACCCTGAGGGTTGCCAGTTTTGTACTGCCCTTAGAACCTGCAGTGTGGGTTTCCTGTCCACGCCTCTTGCAGCTTCTTCTGTTGGTTCTAGATTGTCATTCAACTGAAGCTATCCTCCTTGCTCTGCCGACAGCTCACATGGCTGAATTTAGGGTTCTGTGTGCACCTCTGCATCTTCCCTTTCCTCCTCACGAGCCCACACCTAGAAAGAAGACTTCAATTTCTGGTGCCTTCCCCTTCCGGGTTATAGCGCAGCCTGCTGCAGCAGCTTTCTTTTCTCCCTTCACCTTCACACAGACTCAAAGCCCACAGCGGAGACTCTGGGACCCACAGTAAAGAGTGAAGAGACTACCACCCCATACCCCATGGACGAGGATGCCACGGAGTGCGGGGAGAACTGCAGCTTTGAGGATGGTAAGGATTGGGGTGGTCTTTAATGGCATCTGAGGTGTCATGGGTATGGGCCAGGCAGGTGACCCATGATCAGGCAAGAACTTGGGGCCCCTGAGGTTAGAGGTCCGAATGAGCATTCAGCGAAGCACAAATACTCAGAGGCCTGAGGCAGTGGCTACTAGAAACACTGAGATATTGTAACAATGAGGACAGCCCTATAGTTACAAATCTACTGTTAAGGAAAGGGACTGAGCCCTCACAGCCTTCATTTAGTTAAAGGAAAACTGTCCCCAGCCTTAGAATTAATACCAATGTCAGCTTTTCCTGTTAGAATGTGCCTCTGTGGTACAGTCTTACGAAGAATGGTGTCTTTTTTTTTTTTTTCTGGGGGTGGGAGGGGCGCATTGTCTCTGATTTAGCCGGGATCAGTTGCGCTTCCCTGAGTCTTGCTATAACCTCAATTTACGAAAATGTGTCAGGGATGATTCTACCAGACACGTGTCACATCTGCAGTGATCAAACAGGCTAGGGGAAAAGGAGGAATGTGAGGCTCTTCAGCCAGTCCTTCAAAACCCCAAGGGATCCCAGTGTCCAGACCATCTCTTCATATGGGAAACCTGTATCCCCCCCCCCATTTTATCTCCTAAACATATCCAAGTTAGATAAAGTCAATCATTGGAATGTCCCAAGACTAAGTCTTATTTTTAATCCTCCTGTTCAGGTCACCATGTATTAGGACATTCCTAAGAAGCCACAACTTTTATAACACCTGGCATTTTTGGCTGGACTTTTAAGTCTGAAAGCCTCAATTTACAGTAAATTACCGATCGTTATTAAGTGTTCATTAAACAAAATGAGAAAAGATTGGCAGAGAGACTTGAGAAGGAACCTAAAGATGTAGATAGCTGCGGAAACTATGGAATCTGCTCACAGCCAGGGGGCAACATGAGAAACTGCCTGGATGGTGTGGATGGCTCCAAAAAAATAGCCATTAAGAAGGATGGGATGAAAGCCAAAAATTAATGCTGAGGCCATGGGACTGAAAAACGATAATTTAGTGCATATGCTTTGGGGAGTATGTTTTGGTATATTGTGCGAGTAAGGGACACTGCTGGTCAGAGTTAGTTGAATACAAAACCTTGACATTTTAATGAACTTGTTTTTGTTTCATAATGAGAAGTAGAGAATCTTCCAAGACATGCCTGAGACAGAGAGCTGAAAATGAAACACACGGAGTTAATGCATGGCGTTAGATTCACAAAGTTAGCGTGTCAGGAGGCATGGGAATGGAGACTCTATCTAAATGGCAATCCACAGGAAAATTTACGGGTTCTGCTGCAGCGTTTCAGAAGTTTATTTTTAATATAATTTTACCGTTTCCAGTGGTTTGTTTGATTTGAGGTTTCTTTGATGGTCCCTCCCTTCTTTTTAGTATAAGATCTTTTTGTGGAGTTTGGTTCCCGAGATATAGTATGCGTATAAACATTACAGGGGAATTATGGTATATTGAATTACTTTGTATTTCTGAATGGAAAAATAGACATGCAGAAATTGTGGAGGGAAGGGGATGGTGAGGGCTAAAGACTGACTTTCCCAAGCTTGGTGCTTCTATGCTGGGTTCCATGTGCTTCCTTTCCACGCCAGCTGACTTTGGCTAAGGGTGGGCAAACATTGAATGTTCCCTCTTGGGAAGCGGCACGTAGGGTCTGCCGGCAACTTCGTCCCGCTGCTGAGGTCAGCAGTGTCCTCTCAAGTCAAGCTTCCCCCACCCCGGGGGGTGGACAATTTGTTTCTACGCGGCTGCTGTTGCCTTTAGACACCTCAGCCAGAATTCTGAGCCTTCCCCGTGGACATTTCTCTCTGGGAACTTATGAAGGGAAGTGAGAAGGCCAAAGACCCCACTTCCTCCCAGCTACCAACATTGCTGAGCCTTTTCCTCTGTGTCTGGCAAGTGTCCAAGTCTGGCTTCCCATTTTTTTCTCCCCCCTCCACCTCTGTAACACCCCCTCATAATTCCAAGATTAGCACTCATACTGGGTTTTTAGATGTGGGCGGAACCTCAGAGAAAACTTTAAAGTAGACAGGGCGAGCCACTATGTGGTTACTCTTTAGAGATTTGTGGAAAACCTGGCTCTTCACCTCCCCTGGGATCCCAACCCAACCTTCAGGAGCGCTGCAGAATGTACTCCACAGTAACCGGATTTACAGGCCTGAGCCACCAGGCCTAGCTTGTAAAAATATTCCCCATCTTACTCAGCACTGAGCTAGACAACTCCAAGGTTGACCCCTTCGTTTTTTTGTTGTTGTTGTTGTTTTGTTTTGTTTTTTACTCTTAACATGTCAGATTGCCCCACTGGGCAACGCCAGACTTTACCAGCCTTCTGAAATAAGACGTGTCTCAAAGAGGTAAAGGATAGCAAACAAGCCAGCCTTGTTTCTGAGGTCACTTTCCTAGCTTCAGCCAGAAGTTCCCTGGCATTCAGGTCTCTCTCTGGGTGCTAATGGGCTGCCCGATCACTTGTGAGAGTCAGGCTGGCAGGAGATGAGATGATCCTTTCAGGGAGCCAGCCTTCCACAGAGGCACTGGGGAGACATTCTTCTCTGACATTTAGGGAACAGCAATTTTCACATTTGTCTGCTTTCCTGAGGTAGAAAGAGGAGGCTGATTAGAGCCTTAAGCCATTTGGTGGCCTCATTTGTAATGGCTTACTAGGCAAACCACTGGCAGACTTGGCTCTCGTGCCTGGGAAGGATGAGACCAGAGCCTGACCCGAAAGTCAGCCATCACCAAGACAAGGGAAGTGAATGAGCAAAGGGAACCCCATTCCTCCCCCCCATTTCCCCCCCCACCCCGCTTCATACTTAGGCCTTGCTGGCCATTGAAATAGCACCACTGCTCTCTGGGCCTGCTTAGTTTGCCTGCCTTTTGGTTACTTTTCTTTTCCTTTTAGACAAGGACTTGCAACTCCCTGAGGGATTCAACTGCAACTTCGACTTCCCCGAAGAGCCCTGCAGTTGGATGTATGACCGTGCCAAGTGGTTCAGAAGCACCTGGGTCAGCAGTGCCAGCCCCAATGACCGAACGTTTCCAGGTAAGGCAACTGAGGCAGCCTACAAAAGACGGAAGGCCAGCCTGCACATACATGTCTTTGTCCCGACTCCCTTACAAGCTTTAAGGCTTCCCACCACAGTTCTCTACTCGGTACCCACAAACCACCACAGACATCAGCACCCGCACCGGCTGGTTGGTGGTTCTTAGCCCGCTCAGAATTTCAGCACAGCTTGAAGTTGTGAGGGAGAAAGAGAAACCATGATAAAAGAGAGAGAGAGAAGAAGCCATTGGGAGGTCCTTAGGAGATGGGAGGAGTCCATTTGTGTCCTCTTGTTCCCCTAGCCAGCACTGGCTACCACTGGCACATAGCCTCTTGTCAACAACAAGGTAGGCATTGTTTCCAAAGTTGTTCACTGGGTAACCGCCGGCCATGATTCTGACTCATAGTTCTGTGGGTACCACCGCTCCTGGAGCCAATCAAGGCAAAGGACTGAAACACTGCCATGCGCAGGGCGGGACACTGCAGACTCATGCCCACGGGTGTGTCTTAGCGAAGAGCCAGACACTTGGCTGTTGTCAGGCCTTGGCATATCTTTATGCCATCTTTTGGCTCCAAAAAGCCAGATGTCAGAAGCCAGTCCTGACACTGTAGGTAGACAGTGATTTTAGTCCCTGTGAACAAAGAGAAACAAAAGCCAACTGCTGGCTCCTCTGTCGCTTGCTTTAACAGTTGTCTTCTGGAAATATTTAACAATTGGCTTTCCAGGGGTTGAAGCAAAGTCCCAGACTTGCCTGATAAGATGTGTTGTGTTCAATGGTTAAAAAAAAAAAAAAAAAAAAAAAACCTCAGCTTGGTGGACCACAGAAACAGGAGATGGAGCTTGGACATGCAGGAGGAGGGCTTGGGGAGTGGTTTTCCCTTGTGCAGATATGAGAAACAAACCACCTCTGGAGCAGAATATACTGAAATAATTAGGAAATGTTGAGTTGGGGGTATTTATTCTTCTCCTTTTTAATATAAGTTAATATAGCTTTATGTAATTTAATTTTTAAATAATGATTACATTTAACTGGCTGGTAAAGTTCCAGAAAACTTAAACAAGTAGCCCTTACAAGCCAGAGCACATTGGTCCAAAACACTCACATTAGCTTTCACTTTTCATATACCTCCTGCCTGGACCTCAGAAGCTCATAAAGAAGACGTTGAGAGAAAAGGGGGTTAATCTGGAAATGTAGCAGGCTGAACATTGATGGGGTGCATCAGGGAAAAAGCTAGAAAATGGGAAGGGGAGGGTCCTTCCCTCTTACTGGCTTCTTCAGAGCTGCCCTCACCCCAAGTGCTGATGGTGCCTCAGGTCCCCAGGAGTTTGGGGGTGGGGAGGTCGGCTGGGAGGATAAGCTCTAGAGGACCACTTGGAGCCATTCTCCAGCCATAGTCCACACTTGCTTTCCCAGAGGGTCACAGCATCTGCTCTGAAGAAAAACATTTTCATATTTCAAGTGTTTATCTCTTCAGCGTTTGAGTGCTGGCTCAGAGAGATGCGTATCTGAAGATCACCACAGCCCCAGGCACAGGAGAGAGCACTTACCCCAGTCCCAGCTCTAATCCCCCTCCCCCTCTCACTCTCTGCAATAATGCTTAATTAATATAATGAGCCTCCTGCACGTTGGGAAAAAAAAATACTTATTTTTATAACCCAGCCTGGATTTTTCATTTCATTTCCTCTCCTTTGAGACTGGGTCCAATTAATTGGTGGTCTTTCCCAGCCCCCATCTTTATCTGAATGTGAGAAAGGTGAATGTGTGTATATGTTTACATTTCGTCTGAATGAGAGCCAGAGAAGGGGGCCTGTAAGGCGCAGCTTGGCTGGGGCCCTTCAAATGAAGGGTCGCACAGATGGACTCTCCGTAGGGTGGGAGGATTTGTCCTCTCTCACCTAGGGTCCACTTTTGGCCCTTTCTAATCTTCTGGTCTCCCCTACCTATGCTTCTGATGTTTCCTCTGAGGGTGTCTGAGGCTAGCCCTACTTCACAAGACTCACAAGGCCACCCAGTGAGCAAGCGGTGGTGCTGGGAGAGCTTCTGTCATGCCCCCTCTGCCATAGCCTGTGGTCCTGCACCTCTGTCCACTCTGTCCAGACCCCACCCTCACCTGAATGCCTTGTCCCTTGACCCATGCTACTGGTTGGAAATGGTGCACTTGGTCTTCGTTTCAGCTGATTCATTACACTTTGCAGTTTGGGGCAGGGTAGGGGGTATTCAGAGCAGGCTAGGGAAGTGGGCAGAATTCCAACTTTTGGCTGAATAGATGGGGACAGAAAGGAGATTAGGGCCATGAGGAACTGCTAGGCTTAAAAGTTGTTCCTGACTTAAGACACTGAGAAGGAATTTTCCAGAGGAATCACTGAATTTTGGGGAAGCGACACTTTTAACCGGACTCCAGGAAACAAAATCATAATACTGTCCTCAGAGCCTTTATCCTCAGATGACTAAAAAACAACCCCATCTCCTCTATTTCCCACTGTCCTGCTTACAAAATTCTAATTCACACTGCAAGCAGAATATAGATGCTCTTTTAGGGTGGTCCCTTCTTCTTTTAAAAAAAAAAAATGGGGCCTGGAGGGTAGCAGTTGGGAGAAAGGAAACAGCTGTGCTGGGCTCAGGGCAGGGAGAATGCTAATGGGTGCAGAATGGCTGGCGCCTGGCCTCAAACCTGAAAGCCACTGTGTCACCCTACTTTGCGCTTCCACAAAGAGACCAGACCCATTGTTCTCTAGAAGCGCACAACATGTCTCATCCCCTTAGTAAGTATGCAAACAGAAGTCATTACATTTTGGAAAGGAGATATCTCAGCCAACACTGAGGAGGTGAGGACGAAGGGAAAAGGGGGGCGGGGTGGGGTGAGATGGCCATATTGAAACACAACACAGACAGTTGGTCACAAGTGTCCATGGAAACTACTTACATTGCTTAGATATTTTCTGATTGAGTTGTTTTCTCATGTTTTCTTTCCTTTCTCTGTTCCCTTTTAAGTCAGCAATTAGTTCTGTTCCTTTGGCTGGTGGTAATGGTTGCTCCAGGCTGACAAGACACCCACTGGTTTCATTCCACTGTTTTTGTTTTTCAACATCGTCTTTCAAGCCTCTCAGAATTTCTATTTTTAGCTCTTGTGGCTGAGCTGCCTAGAGTACGTTCATACCAATGCCCCCCCACCCCTCCCCCAGGGGCTGTGTTCCAAATTCAGTGACCCCTGGTGGTAGCAGAGGAGCCTGCCGAACCCTCCCTGATGAACCACTTTGCCTCCCTCTGAAGCCACAATGACACAGTGGTCACTGTCAGTAGAACAGAGACATATTTTCTACAGACATACCTGATGCTTTGATCATAGACCGAGTCCTGAGAATGACCAGTGTTGGGTCTTTAAGGGAAGACACAAACACTCCTTGAGATGAGAGCTGGTCCTGGGATGCAGGTCTCCATATTGGGTAAGGACTCTCCTTCCCTCCCCCGACTCAACTGTTTGTGGTTATTGCTAACATAATTTTAATGAGTTAAAACTGTCTCAGCTAGTGCTTTGGTTCTGCTGTGGCAGTGGTGCTATTTCATGGATGCCTGGGCCACACTCTCTCCATGCTTGCAACACGTCGGCGTCACAGTACTTACTGTGTTAGACAATACTGCTGTAGCACCTCTGGGCATTAGCAGGAGAACAAGCTCCCAGCCCTTGCTGATGCTGCTGTCACTTGGTTTAGTGGAAACCAAGAAGCAGAGGGTTAGAGAGGTAGACCTGCCTGAGCCCGAGCTGGCAGTATTATTCTGCCACTGCTGTTCTGATTTCCCTATGTATGCCACTCTGTCTCCCTCAGCAACTACGGGAAAATAATAAGGAACAATGCATCATGGACTGTTTGAGGTCACTCAGAAATAGTATGCTAAGTAAGTAGTAATACCAATAGCATTGGCACTTGTTTTGTCGAGGTTGTTATTATTGTAAAGAATGAGGTATGACCTGGGCCTGGTGGTGCTAGAGGGTAATCTTGGCTACTTGAGAGACTGGGGCAGGAGGTTTGAAAGTTTAAGGCCTGCCTGGGCTATACAGAGTGAGTTCAAGACCAGCTTAGGGAACTTAGCAAGACCCAAAAGAAAAAGAAAATGGAGAACTGAGAAAATGGAGCTAGTGGCAGAGCACTTGCCTAGCATCTGAGAGTGCCTAGGTTCAGTCCATAGCACCCCAGAGGGGAGAAGGAAGGAGAAGAAGGAAGAGGAGGAGGAAGTGATAAGGCTAGAGATAAATCAGGATTCTGCCCAGTCAGCCTTCTGATGGAGATCCAAGTGTGATCTGGAATGTGTGCTCTTTCCCCCTGGAATGTGTGTGTTCTTTTACACATTGATTGACCTTGTGAAGTGTGGTTAAAGTGTTCCTTTACTGCAGCACCTAAAAGCCATGAAAGAAAGCATCTAGAAAACAGGCAAAGCCCACTTGGACTAAAACACCGTTGTGAAGGGGCTTTGGCCAGCTTGTGGGAGGTAACGAGACAACAGTGAATGTACTCAGGGCTCCAAGGGAAGCTCAAGTGGAAGTAAACCAGGAATCTAAACACTCCACTTTTACACATGTCGATGGGCTTGATATTTGACTGTAAGCTAGCAATGGCTCAATTTAAAAACCTCTCTCTGAGCTCAAAAGATCAGGGGACTGCTTGTAATTCACACAGCCTCAGGTCAGTGGTTCTCAGCCTTCCTAATGCTGTGGCCCCTTAACATGGTTCTTTATGTTGTGGTGTCCCCCTAAACATAATATTATTTGAGTTGCAACTTCATTACTGTAAGTTTGGGACTGTTATGAACCGGAATGTAAATATCTGATATGCAGGATAGCTGATATGAGACCCCTGTGAAAGGTTCATTCGAACCCCCATAGGGGTTGTGATCCATAGGTAAAGAACCACTGCCTCAGGTTGCATCACCTTCAGAAGAAGGTTGCAGGAGTTTAGCTGGAGCATAGCCCCTACTAATACAAAGACAGAAAACTGGAGCTATGGACCATAAGAGATAATTAAAGAGAGAGCAAGAAGAACTGAGCTAAAAGAAAGTAATAGTCAAGGGATAATCTCAAGAGAAGAGAAGAGAAGAGAAGAGAAGAGAAGAGAAGAGAAGAGAAGAGTAAAAAAGAAAAGAATGGAGGGTCTTTTGTAAAAAGGGAAGAAAACATCCCTGGCGAGATTGGAGAAATGGTTCAGTGGTTAAGAACACTGTCTGCTCTGTTCAATTCCTAGCACCCACATAGTGGCTCACAACCATCTGTACTGATGCCCTCTTCTGGCATGCAGGTGTACATGCAGATAGAGCACTTATATTCATAACATTAAATTAAAAAAAAATACCACATGGCTTTGTAGAAAAGAAAAACGACAGAGAGAAACTGTCATCCCCTTTTCTGAAACCCATGAAAGACTAGATTGATAATGAAGGGGCAAAATGAGGACAAAACTATCTAGATGGCAAAACTTTATGTGGAAGCTGACACATTAAAAAAATACAAAATTCCTCCAGGTAGCTAGCTAGCTAGCTTCCTGCAAGGAGTGGCCTGGCTGAAACCTTAAATGCCTGCAGAATGTTCCATCATAAACCTTGAAAACATCCTGCTGAGTTCATCCAAAGTCAATGTTTCCCTTAACTGGTTGTTAATTTGAGGACCTTAGCAGAGATAGACTGACCTTGGGAGGCCAGCTGAGGGGATGACTCATGTTTTAGGTATGACCTATACCACGAGACTCCATCTCCTGCTGCACTAAATATTCTTTCAGATGGTTGATCTAGTAGGAGGGCAAGATGCTAGCCAGGAGATGTGTGTGAGGGACAGATGGCGTGTTTGGCTTTGTAATAGCCAGGAGGATCAAGCTGGTGATTTATTTTAGGGTTGGTTAAAGGGGAGTAGACACAATTGAACCCATTGCAATTGGGCCAACCTCAGTCACGTGTCCACAGGACACTTAAGCAGCTGCAACCAGATGGGACCATAAATCGCCAGGTGAAATATCAAGAGACCTTTCGAGAGACAGCATCAGGTGAAACGCCTGAGCTACCCTGTCCTCTGCACTTCCTCTCTGCCCTTTTGAACTCGTGTTGTTCAATCCCCTATGATTGTTTTCTCTGTACCATTGGCAACAACAGACGTTTTGGAGTCAAGGACACAGCAAAATGCCTCCTAAATATGTCAGGTCCAGGAGGAACAGGGATTGTATCTTAGGGACATTATTTCTTTATTCTCTTTCAGCAGCTGAATGTATTTCCTTTCCATTGTCTTTTTGTTGGACACTCTCCATTGCCAGCATCTTAGCCATCAGCTACAGAGCAAGAAGGCAACTTCCGGCAGACTAGCCTGGGTCTTAGATGGCTATTTTTCATGTTAGGACAACCTCTTGACAGTCCAAAGAGTTTCTTCCTCCTAAGGACCAAGGAAACTCATAAAGCAACCATGTCCCGTGCCATACCAACCCTTCTTTCTATCCAGTAACTGGCAGCCACTGTGTTCTTGAGCTTCCTTAGTGGTAAGCCATAAGCTAGGATATTCCAGATCAGTCTTCACTTTCAGAATACATTCAAGCTGAATGTCTTGTATGAATGTCAGGACTTAGGAGAGCTGAAGCACGTAGCTCCAAGAGGGGTCAGTGGAGACCCACTCCACAAAGACCCAGAAAGGAAACATTTAAAGGGACTAGGGTTGTGTTTCCTGGGGAACCACAGACTAAAGGTCTTAAATCATTCTCTCTTCCTCCCTTCCTCCACCTCTCCCTTCTTTCCTCCCTCTCTCCTTCCTTTTCTCTCTCCTTCTCTCCCTCTCCTTCTCTTTCCCTGTCTGTCTCTCCCTCCATCCATCCTTCCATCTATCCCCCCTCTCTTCTTCCCCTCTCTCCGTCTCTTTATCCCCCCCAACACCCCCTCCCACTTGTGTGTGTATGTACCACAGCATACAGCCTCTGATATCAGTTCTTTGCATCTTGGTTGAAACAGTGTCTGTCTGTTCACTGTAGTGTACCTCAGACTAGCCCAGAAGCTTCCATTCTTTCTCCTGTATCTTCTGCCCATTTCCCTATAGGGATACAGTACAGGTAGGTTTACATACCAGTGATTTTACCTCAGTCCTGGGGATTTGAACTTGGGACATCAGGCTTGTGAGGCAAACTCTTTACATACCTAGCCATCTCCCCAGCCCCCTCGGACTTCATAATTCCTTATGAATAGAAATGCTTCTAAGTCAGGGGACAGAAATTAGCTGTATTCCATCAGGGATGGATGGAGGAAATGTGTTCACATGCCAGCAGAAGGCACTAAACTGAATTTGAGACGTTCTTGACAGCTGGGGTTGTGGCCTGGAGAACATTGCCAGTGTGGCCTGTGGAGGCTCTTTCTGAAGGGAAGGGTGGATGGCATGGTGTCAGGATGTTTCCAAATACTTCCTCTGGTCCATATGTAGTCACATGGGGTCCCACTCAAGATCCAAGACAGTATCACTTTTTTATTTCATCTTCCGTAGATTGCCACAGAAGACCCGTAGTGAGTGGTGCCTGGCAGACAGCTGGGAGCTGGCTGGTTCCTGGGGTGGAGACAGGTCTGGGAAAGCACCTTATTTCAAAGAATATCAATATCCTCCCCGGGTTAAATCCCACTCCTTTTTGCATCTTGGCACTGGCTTCCCCCCTGATCATGGTGGCCAGGGCCTGTATGGAAGGCAGTGTGTGAAGTGGTATGAGTAGCTCGGCTGAGCTCCTGCTGTATCCCTATTGCCATGCAAAGTGCTTTACAGGGCTTGTTATCACAACCCTATGCATTAACAACATTATGATAGCCACTGTACAGACGGGAAGACCAAGGCTTTCAAAGGTTTAGAGAGCCTCCAGCCAGGACTCCACCCCAACTGACAGGGAGCTGGCAAGTTTGGATTTGGGTCCAAATCCTACTTTTCTCACTCTGTATCATTTCCTGGAAATATGACCTCATGTCTCTGGGCCTTGGTTTCCTTTCTGACTATGGAAGAAATAAGCTTAGTTGGGGAGGGGCCACATTTCTAATCCCAACACTTGAAAAGAGCAGGCAGGAAGATCATGAGTTCAGGGCCAACCTGAGTGATTTAGCAGGACCCCGGAAAGAGGGTGGAGGGGGAGAAAGAGAAAGAGAGAGGGAGAAAGGAAAAGAATACCAAGATTACTGTTGCACAGTGTTGGACAAGAATCGTAGCCAACGGTGTCTGTCATATAGCCTGTGCCCTTGATCATCCTCATCCTCTGCTTTTTCCTTGTTCCTTGTGCTTTTCCCAGTCTGCATCTTTTCTTCATGGTGTTGCTGGTTCTAATCAGGCCCCTCTTGGTGACAGGCAGGGATGTTTCGCAGCTCAGCGTCCTGACTGATGTAGCCTGCTAATTCCTTACATTTACATATCATCTTTCTTCCCTGGAGCTCATAGCACTTAACAGACAAGTGGGGCACAAATGACTTAACTAAGTGAAATCCAGAGGCCTGCTTGTCTGGAGACTCTGCAAACCCGTGGATTAGCTCAGATGTCAGGGCTGAATTATGGTCCTTCAGCTGCTCGTGCTTAGCACGCCACTAGCATTAACTCCGGTTCTTGCCGAGGTCCTGTAAATCATGCATAGTGATTATCAGCCTACTGTGAGAGGAGGGAGAGGAGAAGAAAGGAGAAAGGAGGGGGCTCTGGAGGCTCCCGACCAGCTAGCTGACTGGGAAACCTTTGGCCTGGCTGAGTTCTAATGACAGGGTGGGTAGATAAAATTAAGATAGACCCAGATAAAATCCTTGCAGCCTGCGCCACCATTTCACACCCCACACACATTTGGCTTTCCCAGTTGTAACCATTCTGCTATGATTCCTTCGCTTAAGAATGCAAATTCACACAAGTGACAGAATTTCCGCCAAGCAATTCTCAGGCAGCAAGCGGGTCTTATTTGTGAGACTGTGAAGAAAGAGAGCTGAATGAGAAGTCTCTCGAATCTGCTTTCTTTTATAGATGGGGTGGAAAGAGTAAGGGCTTGGAAGTTACAGGAGCGCAGAGGATCAGGGGGACCCGCACTGGCACCTCAGTGTACTGGGAGCCTCCACAGCTTACCCTGGTATTAGGTAACCTCACCTTTAAAAGGGGGGGCCTGCTGGCTCAGGAAAGCAGATGATGGCAAAGGGATTAAGAGAATCTGCAGGCTTGGCAGAGGCTAGCGGATTCTCCCTCTGTCCTCATTCCACAGCATTCTTTTTTAATCTATGTGTTTGTTATTCATTCATTTGTTCATTCATGGAATGAAATCTCTCTGGGTAGCAGGATATACATTGACTAAGGAAAGGAGAAAGATGTGATATTAAACCTCACGTGTTCAAGAAAATTGGAGATGGGGGACTGTAAGACGGCTCAGCAGGTCAAGGTGCTCCCCACCAAACCTGATCTGGAACCCACGTGGTGGAAAGAACCAGCTCCTGCAGATAGTCCTCTGACCTCCACATGTGTACTGTGGCACACTCGTGTGTGTTAGCACATGCACACCTGTGAGCATGCATACACACACACATTAAATAAATAAGTAAAAACTTTAAAAAAATCTAAGATGGTAAGAAAGACAGAGGGCCCAGTTAAGAGTGACAGGTAATGGGTAGTAACCATGGAAAATGGTCTTGGCTCCTTTTGAAGATTAAGTGAGATCCGGTGTCATTAACAAATCAAGAGTCCTTAAAAAAGTGGAGGTGAATGCTACATGTGCCAGAATCGTTAGAAGAGGAGTTGGCAAAAGAGCCAGGCTAGGTAGCAAAGAGGAAAGGGTACAGTGAGGCCATAGGCCCAGTAGGGCAGCTGGTTTCCCTTAAACAGATAGGGAGTGCAAGGGTTTGGGACAAGATGCCTGCAGGCAGCTGAGGTAAAGAGTTTACTGTAGAAAGGTGGGGTGAAGTCTGGGGTCCACTTCTTAACCAGCGTTTCCTCCTCGGAGCAGCCTCTTTAACCTCTTCTCCACCGGCATACACAGCAAGGATGAGGTGAAGGAACACACACATGGGTGTGCTTTGTACCCTGAAACGCAGTATGCAGATTTGAACTGTAATTATCATCATTAACGGTGGTAGCAGGGAGATCTGATGGGAAACAGAGGGTTAGAGGATCATCGAGTGTCTGGAGATGGTATCGACATCCCCTCCTCAGGAGAGCCCATCATTAAAACTCTGTGCTGGAGACAGCCTCCTCTTCCTTATCTGTGCCTCGAACAGGCCTGCCGGTGGAGGGTCTGTGGCAGGCTCAGCTCTCACCTAACAAAATGATGGCAGCAGGAATTAGAGCAGCGAATCAGATATCTCCATACCTGAGAGGGTGCTGGCCAGAGGTACGCTTCTGGAGCGCTAGCCTGTCCCTCCCCAAGAAACCCAAGGTCCTCACCATCCCTATTGCCTAAAAAAAGCTCTGGGCCCATGTCTCAAACTAACATAGCATCAGATTAACAAGACCGGGAAGTGCCTGGCTTGTTCATATTCCAAGTTGAATATCTGGTGAAAATATGTCCCTGTCCCACTTGCAGAGGAGTTCAGCAGACCACAACCCTCAGGGCCCAAGATCGTGAGACTTCCTCCTCGCCCCCTGTGCAGCTGCTCTCGGCACAATGGCTGGAGTTGCCCTTCTCCACACTTGTTTCTGTGAGGTCTAGGGCTGCCAACTGCAGCGAGAACTCAGCCTTCCACATATGTATCAGATGGATCTAAGACCAGTTTGCCAAAAAGGCCATTTTTGAAAGGTCTGGGCAGTGAACCCTTAATTTCCCAGGACATGTATATTCTCTGCCAAACACGCAGCCTTTGTTAGTGATAATGGTCATACCTTTTAACCATGGAGCTGTATGTGTGTGGCTGCTTGAGAAAAGCCAAGTCCAGGAAGAAAGTGAGATGGCCAGTGCCTCGGTTGGCTTAGGGTTGGCATGAGAGTCTGAATGATAGTTACTGAGGCCGGCTACCATGCAGCAGCTCTGGCAAAGACAGAAGGTTTTAATGTCTTCCATTTGGATGGTACCGAGCCAGACAACGCCTGGCTAGAGTCACCCTCCAACCCAGCAGCCACCTCACCCTATAAACCATTCCCTTATAACTCAGTTCATTAGACTGCATTGGCCCGTTGGGTGAGCCAGAGATGAGCAAGATATGGGTCAGGCCTCTCAGAATCTAGGGAGAAAAGACAGGCCTGTACACAGCCAAGATTTCAAGTTGACCATGCCAGGGGCTGTATATGAAAGAGACGTGATGAAAGTGATCCAGACAACTGCAAGAGGGACCAGGGTGACTTGAAGATTGAGGAAATAGCTTCAAGAGGATAAGAGTATTTGAATCCAGAGTCTGAAGGAGCCTTAGAAAAGAGCACAGCAGGCCCAGCATGGTGGCACACACCTGTGGCCTCAGCACTCAGGAGGCAGAAGCAGGAAGGTTGTAAGTTCAAGGCCAGCCTGACTACATAGCAAGACCCAACGTGTTTCAAAGCACCCAAAACAGCGCAACTCCAGTCCATCTTTGTGATGGAGGGGCTACAGTTACAAAGTACTTTATTTCCCAAGCATTTACCACTTGCGTTTGGGTTTGTCTCCCCCAGATGACAAGAACTTCTTGAGGCTACAGAGTGATGGCCGTAGAGAGGGCCAGTATGGGCGCCTCATCAGCCCACCAGTGCACCTGCCCCGAAGCCCTGTGTGCATGGAGTTCCAGTACCAAGCCACGGGTGGCCACGGGGTGGCGCTGCAGGTGGTTCGGGAAGCCAGCCAAGAGAGCAAACTCCTCTGGGTCATCCGTGAGGGTCAGGGCAGCGAGTGGAAGCATGGTCGCATTATCCTGCCCAGCTACGACATGGAGTATCAGGTGAGCCAGGGAAGAAAAGGGGTGCAAGATGCAAGGGGATCACTGTGATCCCTATTTCAGTATTTCAAAGAGCCTTGCCCATTCATCATTAAGGGACGTGGTTAAGCTCCGCTGTTTTCATTGTGTTTCTTACGTTGCCATGGCAACTAAATGACACTCTTATTTGTTATTCAGAATGTGCCTATCTCTACACCCAGACTTGGTTCTTTGTTCCTCCTATTGCCTTTTATATTGCTGAAATCTTCTCCAACAAATGTTTCTTCTCTCCATTTTATTTTAGATTGCTATCAGGTAGGCTGACAAAGGGACACAGAAGCCAGGGAAATAAACACAAACAACCTCTCTATGCCCGAGGCAGTGGAGCCCTCAGAATGGAGGAGGCTGTGGCCATGCCCTCCCAGACCTGCTCCAGAGAACGTGAATCCAGGCAGGGGGCATAGATGTGTAGGCATTAAACTCTGTGGCCAGTGAACCCAGGAGAGCCCAAAGCAAGTGGCTTCCGTTATCTCTATCCCATGAAGCAAGAGACCGAGGCACAGATGGGCACATGCATCTGTACCCACATCTTGGGAAGAAACAGACACACTGTGGGTGTGGAGGTGACTGAGAACCAGCCAAAGCATTAACCTGCTCCTCCCCAGATGAAGAGCAGCAACAGATGGCTGCTTTGGCAGCCAACTGCTCTTTCAGCTTGCCAGAGGACATGTGCTCGTTTGCAGAAAGAACCTGGGGAGGGCGAGAACGAGGAATGATTAAAGACCACAGAGCCGAGGGGCTTCGAGGGGCAGGCTGCAGCCTCTCACTCTCGAGGTTACAAGGCATCCTGAGACCCTCGCTCGCTCCCCAACCTGGGCCCCCACTTACTAACTTTAGTGCAGGCTTTAGGAGGACCTGTGGGAGTTTTGTTTGTTTGTTTGTTTGTTTGTTTGTCTCACAGGGTGATTTTCTCCAGGCAGAGCTCTTATTTTACTAGATGTTGTCACTATCTTATCTGTGTGCCTAACAAAGAGTAGCCGCTCAGTGAAAGGCTGATGGAAGAGTAAACCGTTTCCCTGCTTGTTGGATTGACAGATCTCTAAGTCAGTGGACAAGGAGAGGTCAGCTAGAAGGCAATCCAAACCTAAGTGCCCTGTTTCCTCCATTACCTTTGCCTGCCCCTGCCCTCTGAGTTTTCAAATACCTGAGTTGAGCATTTGAGGTATTTATGAGAAAGGAACCTCCGAAATATCTAGGGAAGTGTCAACATCGCTCCCCTCCCCCCTTGAGTGTGCTCTGATTGTGGTCCTTTTAATCAGTATATTCTTGGTGCTGGACAACAATATCCATCAACTTGTTACATTTTCTTGTCCTCTCAAATACGCAACTGATGTGAACCAACTCTTTTCAGATTAAGATCTCAAGAGATGTAGCCATGTGGTCCACAGATGTGTACCAGGTGCAATAACACACACACACTCACATACACAGCTGTTAACAGAAAATTGGAGGTCTTTACACCAAAGGAACCAGGAAGATTTGCTAACCATGGCTCTTGTCCTTCTGGCTGCAGATCGTGTTCGAGGGTGTGATAGGAAAAGGACGATCAGGAGAGATTTCCATCGATGACATTCGGATAAGCACTGATGTCCCCCTGGAGAACTGCATGGGTACGTGACTACCTCTCTCTCTGCGGCTGTTTTAGATGAGACACGAGGGACTGGGATACACAAAAGGAAGCAACCAATGTCTTAAAACACAAGAGTTCCCAGTAGGTAGGGCTGTGCCAGTCTGTGCAGGAGGCGAAGTGTGGGTGTGGTTGTGTCTTGGGAGGGGTATGATATGAGGTGAAGGTTTATGTTCGTCTCCCAATCAGAAGTAGATGTGCGTTAAGTATATGAAAATTCAGGGTACCAAGACCCCATCATCAGACTCCAGTTTTTAGCAAAGAAAATGCTAGAGGGCAAGAGTGCCTGCCAGTCAGAATTACATACTGGAAAGGTTTGATGGATTTAATGGATGCCTTCAGTGGTGGGCAAAACTGGTGCCCAGGCTATGTAAGACTGATAACACAATGGCCCCCTCTGTTCCTTCCCATGAATGAACTGTTGCATAAGAAATCAAATATTATATTGTATTTTCAAGCTAATACTTCTGATGCCCAAAAGCCTGGAGCTGTAGAAGTAGGCATGGCATACTAGAGGACCGGCAGAGGAAGGACGCCCCTAACTATCTCTTTGGTCAGAAGTACTAAGAGCCAGCCCTCCTGAAATGCACACATTTTTGCTCAAGGATTCACCCTGCAGCAGGGGTTTCCCTAAGGGCACCCTAACCTCCCATCATAGCCATGGATTCTTCCCTCCCAAACAGAAAAGGAGTTCTGAGGAGGAATAGAACTTGATTGCAGCCAGCAGAGTGCTATAATACATCACCAGGTGCTTTTTCTGGACCTTGGTTGTCTGTTCCTAGCGATGTCAGAAGCAACTCAGACTGGCCCAGTCCCCCAGGCAACTCTCAGGGCTTGGGCATCTAGAAGTTACCCAGGTCTGAGAAAGCAATCAGTGATAAGTGATGGATAAGTACCTTGGGGACCTGTTACTCTATGAAGCACTTTTTTTGTTTGTTTGTTTGTGTCAAAGCAACTTGAGAATCCTCTCTACTCACCCTAGCCCCATGGGGATTCTATGTTAGGCACAGGCTAGAGAACATGCAAGAAGTGAGCCATATTCTATAGCCTGTTACCAAGAGACCTGATAGAAGCCATTTGTGTTGCGTTCATTCATTTCTTCTCTTTATCTAACTCCAGTTTTTTTTTTCTGTTTTTTTTTTTCCCTTTCAGAACCCATCTCAGCTTTTGCAGGTGAGGATTTTAAAGGTAAAAAAATGTATTTTTTTGCATGGCTTTCTCTCTCTCCATGTGATGTGAATTTGGTGGGGCGAGTAATAACCCCCAGTTTAACAGAGCTTGCAGGAGAAAACGGACGCTTCATGTCCTCACCACTAGATGGCGCCAGCGACACCCATAGATACCGGGGATTGAGAGCCTCCATGTCTCTCATTTAATTAAAGTTTAGAAACCTATAATAGAGACAAATAGGTTACAGATAAACCTTTGAGCCTTGCATTGTCCAACCGGGAGCAATGTGGTTGAAAATGCAGGAGCTGTGAGAAAGGGGAGGCTGTGGGAAGATCAATGAATTGAGGTGGCAATGATTTGTTTTAGGCTGAAGATGGTGTTTTTCCACGGTGTACCAAGGCAGTGGTCTCAATTAACCCTCAGTGAGGTGCAGTGAGGCATTTTAGTGAGGATGTTGGGAAAAGACATGAGGAGGGCTGTGAAGACGCTGTTCAGCTAGAAAGACGCTGAACTCAGGAGCTGGTGGAGGGAGCAAGAAGATACATTCCCTGACTAGAGGCAGAGCACTTGAGTTTCAAGGCTGAGAGCAGGAAGGGACGTTTTCTCCCTAAGAAAGCAAATAAAAAGCAAAGCAAAGCAGAGAGAAGTTGGGATGCTTTCCTCATCCAAGAAGAGAAGAAATGGCCTCCAGCCTGGAGCAAAGGTTATGTTTGTGCTTTTCAAGTGCAGCCGGTTCACATTCACTCGGTACAGTCAGCGCGGCTGCTGATGCTGCCGAGGTTTCTAATACTGAAGCCTCAGTGCCTGCTGCGAGTGCTAAGTGCTCCCCTGTAGCTGGCCCACTGCAGCATGGTCACAGACCCTCACCCGAGGCCCAGCCTCCAGGCCCTGTTTGGTGCCAGCCAGTGGATGGGCTGTTCCCTCCCATTTGTGCTGTCTAGGCGTCACCCTGTAGGTGACAGCACTTTTAGAAAGAAGCCCCACCACTCTACAGCCCACATCTCCACTTTGTCCTCGCTCTCATGTCCAGCTCCTGACCAGAAAGAGATGAGTTCTCGGCTTGATACCTGGACAGGTTTTCTGGATCCAGGTCATCTCACCTAATCTGCCATTCATCCCCAGCTTGTGAGACAGTCGATATGGGGGAGGTGGTTGAATAGAGGACCAGTGTATGGTTGGTTTCCTATCCTGTCTCCGTGTCCCCACCTCATTGGAGAGTATTGTGTGTGTCCATGTGTGCATTTTGCTCCTCCCCGGGGGATGTGGCTGCAAAGGCAAAGCACCACTAGGAGGGCAGAGGTCCAAACTGAACAGCTTGGGCTGCAGCTGGTTCTAACCTTCAGATTGCAGCATCATGTTTATGCTGGGGAAGAGGAGCCTGCTCCTGCAGACTCTCCGTGGGCTTTTGCTTTTGAGCCTCAAAGCTCCCGGAAAGGCCAGTTCACGGCTGGCCAGGGGCTGCTATAAAAACTGTGCACATGCCGTGGCTAGTCGTGAGTGACAAGTACGGTGGCTGAGGTCTGCACTTGTGTAAGAGAATAAACAAACCAGGCACACTTGCTCTCCTTGAAGTCATGTGCGGCACGAGGCTCCACACCCCAGGCCTGTTCGCCTGTGAAAATATATATAAATAAAGTCTCATCTGAGTGGCAAATGTGCACTTAGGCTAAATAAACACTGGGCTCCGTGGCTTGAAGGTAAGACTCCCCGATACGCTCTTGATGCTTCGGGGCTGTGCAGACAGGGCTCGAGTTGCAAGCATTGACTCACGGATGCTGAAGAGGGCAAAGAGGCAACCAAGTCTTAGGGGACAGAGACTGGGCTCACGAGCATAAAGAGTCAAGAGCATAGTGGGACCTAGAAGCTTCAACCATACTGATATGCTCTGTGCTGCTCCTGGAAGCTACCCGGTGAACCTGGGACCAGGCGTGAGGACCTTCTCTCATGCCTCTATCTTTACTCCATTTCGGAGACATGCCTTTTGTTCTCTTCCTGGACAGGACAATAGCAGACTCTTGCTCAGTACATAAAATCTGTATTTTTACCCAAAACAAAGCATCAGAGTAAAATCAGATTTGGGCAGGCAAGGCTGACATGGGAGCATGGCTTAACAGCCGCCATTTGCCTCTAGAATCTGGGTTGTTTTCTTTTCCAGTATAAACGGGTCGTGCAGCAGAAGCAATCCCATTCATTACGGGAGATCAGTGTGTTCTTGGGGGATCTTTAGGAAACTGCAAAAGTGGCCTTTGGACCTGTGCTGATGGCTGCTCGTGGTCTTTCTTAGTTTGAAGTGTCTTTCATTTTCTGCCTTTAACTGCTTTCTGGCCGTGCACCTCTTGTCTTTTTATTCTAATTGCATTGCGCTCTGCTTCGTTACTTTCGAAGTAACTGTGTACCTGGGTGTGAGTTAGTGTGGAAGAGAAATTGTTCAGAGAAGGAGGAAGCAGAGAGAGTGAAAACTCTTGTGTCGTCCTGATCTTTTTGTCACTGATATGAGTCATACTTTAAACAATATAACTTGGGTGTGCTTGCTTGCTGGCTTTCACAAGCAGTGGCTATAAACATGGTGTCGTCATGTGTCTTTGTTCTTCAGGCTTGAGCTTTAACAAACGAAAAGCTGTGTATAAAGAGAAAGGGGAAAAAGACTGAAAAGTGGGATAATTAAGGTGATGGATTGTTTCCTCTTACTCAACACTTTTTCCCCCCTCTCAATAAAAGAAAGGGGAGCAAGCAAGAAGCCAGTAAAAATATATAATGCCCATAATCAGAGCCCCATGGCTGTTGACCAGGTGGATATTTTTAGTAGCTTATGGTGGAGACAAGGATTGTTGCTGCTCCTGTAGAAGGCTGTGTGTTTTGAATGCAGCAGGAGCTGCCCACCTGCTGGAGATCATGGAGACCCAGATAGGGTTGCACTGGGAAGGTGGTCTTGGGGTACAGAACCCTGAGCTGCCTTCTTACTAAGGGCCTTAAAGGGACCACATTATGTCCTGATAGTCTCATGGTTGTGAATGTATCTCTAACCATTTCTCAGGGCACTGCACTCCATCTTTTGGGTTCCACTGAATGCCTTCCTGCTGTCCCCCACATACACAATTTCCACCCAGGTACAACCAGGAGAAAATGAGCATCAAAAGCTGTCCAGTGGGTACAGCTGGGAGTCATTGTAAGGGAAACCTACATAGGGTTAAGCTTGAGGTCAGGCTGGTACCAGACTCCATGCCTCAGGTTTTGAGCTCATTTCTTTGGGTCCTAAAGGCCAAGCTGCCATTTTCTACCCACATCTCTCTTTCCATACCCACTCTCACCCAGAAGCTTCGCTTGCCAATACGACACCCCGTCCCTGGGTCTAGGCCTGGATGGCCCCATCAGAGTAGAGTACCTGCCTCATCAGATTCCCTCTGCTCTATAGCACTGTCTGCTTGGAGCGCTTCTGAGGAAGCAGAGAGGGTTAAGACGAGTTCTTGTACATAAGCCTCAGATGAAGTCAGAAAAGTGCACTGAAGCCTGCCAGGGCTTCGGAGAGGCAGCTGTGGTGTGAGAATTCCTCCTCAATGTTCCACCTCCTTCTCCAGCTGCCAAGTCTATGCTAGGTGTGGTAGAGCAGAGGACGGGGAGAGAGATGTGAAACAACCACGTGCTGATTGACTGCCATCTCTGCCCACAGCACACGCAGGCACTGTTTGTGAAGTTTGCTTGCACACACAGAAGCCAGGCACATCCCCTTCCCCCCCCCTTGCAAGTGCATCTAAGCAGCTGCCAGGACAATTTGTCAAAGGGCGGCAGAAAGTATTTCTCCCAAACATCTCCCTCCGACAATGCAGAGAGAGCGGCAGGCCTTGGTTTTCAAATGTAGCCTAAGAGCCTGAAGAAGAGAGGTGTCTGCTTCCGCCAGATAAGGGGCCGAATTTAGAGGAATTTTAGATAGACACAGGGAAGGGGACAGAGTGGGGAGTCCCCAGGGTGTCTGCCAGCTCACTGTAAACTTCAAATGAGTCTGCCTTTCCGTATTTGCTTGTCCCACAAAGAGAAAGAGCTGATCTCAGGGGTGCTTTGAACTTCGGCATCCTTTAAACACACAGAGGGCCTGGCCACATTCTTCCACTAGCTTCCATACGCTTTCCTAGTGGACCCAAGCTTTTCCTTTTGCTTGATTAATGCCACAGATGAAACAAATCCTTCACCTGACCTGTCCCTTCAGCTGTGTTCACTCTCAGATGGCACAGGAAGGGCCCCCACACCAGCAGCATAAAACAGTTTTTAGGTGCAAAGAGAGACCCACCCTTGGTGCCTTCCAGGACATTTCTTTGTAGATGCTGGGTAGCTCCTCCAGGTCCCAGTGACATTTCATGAATGTAGCTGTGATAGATGCTTGCTTTCTTCATGGTGAGACTGTGCCGTGCCATGCCAATTCTCTGATGGATTCAGACAGTGTAGGAGGCAGAAAGGGAGAGAAAGCTGTTTCCTGCCCCTGCCTTACTTGTTTAGAGCAGAATCTGCAAAGTTGTGCTCTGAAAGACCAGGTAATAAATATTCCAGGCTTTGGAGGACATGCATCCTTTCTGGCAAGCACTCTGCCCTGCCACGGAAGCACAAAGGCAACCCCAAGTAGTACGTAAACAAACAAATACGGCAGTGTTCAAATAAAACTTTATTTACAAAAATGGACAGTGGCCTGCAGAGAGCTGAGGATACTGTATACCGGGTTTCAGGCCTGACTCAGTCACTCAGCAGCAGTGAGCAGTTCTTCAAAGAGCCACTCCTTGAATTTCCCTGTATTACTTTGCCCTCTCCCCTCCCAGTTTTCCAACGACTCACCCTCTTAGGTCCTCTCATCCCCCATTTAAGACTCGTGGAAAATGAAGACTATTCATGCAAAGCCCGTGAACCAAGGGCTGACATTCTGAAAACATCTACTCTTAACACTGTTCATACAGCCACAGTTCCTAATTATTCAGTGAGCCAGTGACACTGTCTATAAACAGGAATGGGAGGCTCACTACATAACAGGTAATTTCTTCTCATTTCTCCCATGTGTGGCTTCTCAGAATTTGTTTCTCAAAATCCAAATTCTTAGCATTCACATTTCTCTTCTCCAGGGAGTTCAGAACTTTGGCAGATGGGAGCCTGTTCAACCTTGCAAATGCACTTGGAGTTATTGACTATTTAAGTATCTGTTTCTCATTATCTCAAACAATGAGAAATCTTTGTGGAGAATTGGGGGTGGAAATTAATAAAAAAAAATGGTTGAGGAACTGAAAACATTTTTCCAACTGAAAAAAAAAAAGAGATATGTGAGTTTGTGGTAAAAGAACAGTCAAGGGGGACATTGGGACAGAACTCAGCTCTGGGCAAGGCTGATGTCCCATCTACAATTTTTGTTCCCGGGTTGGCGTAGCTAGTCCAGGATTCCATATTTGTGAAGCTCTAACTGGCCACCCCATAGGGAAAGCAGGGTGGATAAGGCTGGGATCCAGATGCTCGTGTTCCCAGGCACCTTCTTCTACCTTCCCATGGGAGCACTGTGTGGGAAGCATTTCTAGTACCTTCTGAAGTCTAGTGGGAAATCAGCATTTCCCAAGGAGTCTGAAGGTTGGTCCAAAATGCATTCCTCTACCACTCTATTTTCTGTCTGTCTGTCTGTTCAGCTGTCCATCCATCTGCCCACTCTTCTCTCCATCTGGTACTTTTCAGATTTCTGCCATTGCTGGGAAGATGTCTTGAATACAGATTTAACCCTGGTTGGTTTAGTACCTTCCTTTTCTGTAACTTGCAAACCACAGCCTAATGAGCACAGAACCCTCCGTGGTTGTGGCAGAGCCGGATTCCAAGGCAGCACAATCCACTGCCTTTTGGAATCAAGTCTCCAGCTGTAGAGTGTTCTGGGAAACTTCTGGGATAGCCTATACGCTATCCCTAAACTGCTTGTTGGGGCGTAAAGAAGGTATTGTTACTCACGCCCTCTCTTTTCTAACTCCTTTAACATTAGGAGCATAAATTTATACAGTATGTTTCCTCATTTTTCCAAGTACATATCCAGGGACAATGTTTACGAGGGCAAGATAAATTCCCTCATGTCACCTCAATTTATCACATGTTCTGCTTGTCGATGATTTCAGGCAAGAGGGCTTTGATGGAAAAGGGGGAAACAGTCTCTAACGCACAGTGGAGTCTGTCTTCCACAGGACAGGATAGATCTGAGCGGATCGATGGTGGCTCACATATCTGATTTTTAATACTAATTCCCATGTTATGACTTAGCCCCCTATGAAGGAAGAGGTTCCCACTGTGCCCCACGTTATTCCTACCATCAGAAACACTTTCAGGGTAGCATTAAGGGTTCCTCCCTCCCCAGCTCTGGCGCTTTGAGCAGTAAAACTTTTGTGCTGAGGCCAGATGGTGGCAGAGGCCACAGGAGGGGCTGTAACCTGTAGTCAGGCGCTCCAGCAAAGGCTTAGTCGCTGAACTTGTCACCTGCCTGTCACCCGTCCTCAGATAGGAGCTGCAAACCTCATTAGAGGGTGGCCCTCAGAATACAGCACCAGAATCAGAGGCATGGCCAAGGAACACTTTACAGGAGAAGAAAGATGCCTCCGATGGACTCGGGGGCACCTGTGCAGTTAGTCATTTCCCAGCATTCTTGTGAGCTCCCGTGACAAGCCAGGAGCAGGCTCGTTGCCAAGCAGCAGACATTCTTGGTGACCTGAAACATGGGTTGACCTCAACTGGCTGTGACTTGCAAGCTGACCACTTCAAGGAACCATTTTCAATACTTTGCTTTCTCTTCCTCTTGGTTCCTATGCAAAATTTCCAACTTGACTGCCAATGAGTGAGAGAAAGAGAATCGAGACAAATATGTTTAAAGACATAGAAATGAAGGCATTAAAAGATGGAAATCATAACTGGGTATGGTGGCTCATACTTATAGTCCTACCACATGGGAGACTCAGGCAGGGGGCTAGTTTAAGGCTAGCCTGGGCTACATGTTGAATTACAGGTTAGCCTCTGCTACAAAGTGAAAACCTGTCTCAAAATAACAAACAGACAAAAAAAAAAAAAAAGGTGAAAATAGTTGAGGGGAAAGAAAAGAGTATGTACTCATGTGGGAAAGGACAAAGTTGTAGCAACAGCCCTCTGGGGCCCTCGGATAATGGGGTCATTTTCACCCCAAGGAGATAAATGTAGTTATCAAATTGTGTGCTAAGCAGCTTGTCTTTGTCAAAGCACTTCCAACACTGTGAGACTTCTGGTAGCCTACAAGGTACCAATGAAACTGCACCCTGATGGAAGGGGATTCCCCCCAAGCTGCAGGAAGCAGTAACCCAGAAATGGCAGGAGGCTCTCTGGGGATCAGGCCGTGGGGACTGGGGAACGCTGAGGACTGGGAGTATGGGCTTTGTTTCAGCAATTGCTTCCGAAGGCATTTACAGGGCCCCTTCGCTGCGTGCACCCATGGGTGGAGGCTAAGAGGAGGCTGGCTTCTCCTACCTCAGGATCTCTAAGTCTCTCGGGGAAAGACAAGAAAGGTAGCCGGGGTGCCCCCTGCCTGTGTTGTGTGGTGTGCAGAGGTGGGCCCACAGAATAGACACGGCGACAGGGCAGCGGTGGCCCAACCCCCACCGCCGGCACACCCTGTAAGTAAAGGAAGAGTGTTTTGAGTGTTTTGGGTGTTTTGGCCGCCAGCACGTGATGCAAGCAGCTTGGGAAGTATTTCTCATAGGTTAAGCATACATCATTTTTCAGAAGTAAAGATCATGTCTGCCTTTGGCAAGCTCAAAAAAAAAAAAAAGCCTTAGTCCCTTTCTGGGCCAGATTCTCATCTGATGTAAATCTTTGGGAGAATGAAGTTGTAGCACTGTTTTGCATGGAGTGGGAGTCAAGCCAGTCTTTCCCCTGAGTTACCCTGAGCTTAACTCCACTACAGTGTCTCCATGGCAACCAGAGGCTGGCCAGTAAACTCGGTTGCCTTCTAAATCTCCCCACCCCCAGCTTCTCCTCCCTGCTCTTTTCCAAGATTAAGGATGAACCTCTTTGGTTTGCCCTCACTCACTGGATGGCCCTTGCTCTCACATTCCTTTATTGCTTTGTGCTCATAATTTTTTTTTTCCTTCCAACTCCCCATCCAATCTGCTTTTAAAATCCTCCATCCAATTAAAAAAAAAAATGAAGACGGGTTAGTCATTGCTTGACAGTAGTAATTGACCTGTTTAGACAAGACCAAGATGATTTCAATGGGCACAGAAGCCTTGGCAAACCAAAGTGGAATTTACCTTCAAGTCTAGCCAGCCTAATTAATACATTGTTTGAGAATTCTGGCCAGCCCCACCAAATATGGCATTTCCACCCACTTGAAGAATTCACCTATCTGAATACCAACAGTTATTACAGCATCATTTTCTGTGCGTGTGTGAGGGTGGGGTGGGGAGGGAGAGATGTGAGAGAGAGAGAGAGGAGAATTATGATAGGGTGAAGTAATTCTGGCTAAATAGCAAAGAAAGCTTTGTGACGGTAGGACTTGGTGGATCTTTTTAACTAGGAACTGTCGACTGAACCTCTCTGAGCCTGTTTGCTCATCTGTAGAATGGGTTAAAGTGCCTGATGCATAAAGGGACCAGTGGAGAGACTGCAGCATTATAATAACTGCCTGGTATAGATGAAGTCCGAGTACCACCTGAATCCGTGGTCCCCTGCTGTGTGCCCCAAAGCATGTGTGTTTCTCTCTCTCTCTTTCTTTTCTTTTTTTTTTTCCTTTATTTCTTTTTTATTTTTTTTTTTAATGAGTCCGCATGCTCTCAGCCTAGCAACACTCTCTGTGTCTCTCCCCCAGGGGGCACCCTCCCGCCAGGGACCGAGCCCACAGTGGACACGGTGCCCGTGCAGCCCATCCCAGCCTACTGGTATTACGTTATGGCGGCCGGGGGCGCAGTGCTGGTGCTGGTCTCCGTCGTGCTGGCCCTGGTGCTCCACTACCACCGGTTCCGCTATGCGGCCAAGAAGACCGATCACTCCATCACCTACAAAACCTCCCACTACACCAACGGGGCCCCTCTGGCAGTGGAGCCGACCCTAACCATTAAGCTAGAGCAAGAGCGGGGCTCGCACTGCTGAGGGCCGAAGCAGGAAGAGCGCCCCCCCAAAAACAAGAAAGACTACAAACACGTTGCCTCGATTTTGCACTTTTTTTCCTCCTCGCCTAGTCTCTGCGTGAACCTCAGACATCTCTCTCCGGGGTACCCAACCCTGAGCATTCTAACGTACCCTAGCCATTCTCTGTGATCCTTGGTTCCTGTTTCTCGTTGCTCTGATATTGTTTGTTTTATTGTTATTTTTTTTCCTTTACTTCTTTCCTTTTTAATCTTCTCTCTATTATTCCTTTTCTTCCTTCCTTCCTTTTTCTTTTTCTTTTTCATGATTCTAAACCAACAAAACCCAACTCTAATGCTGCATCTGGACTCCAGAAGAGACCCGCCCCTAAGCACTACACAACTCAAGGCTCAGTTGGTTTTGTTCTAGAGACAGGCCCTCATGTTTTCTCCCCTTGCCTTATCCCGTCCCTCCTCTCCCGGGCAGGCTGCCAGGTATCTTGAGAGGAGCCTGGTCCTGTATGTATGTACACAGTACACTCCCATGTGAAGAAGTGTGTGTGTGGTGTGTGTGTGTGTGTGTGTGTGTGTGTGTGTACGTGTGAGAGAGTGAGTGATGGGTTTGTGAGGCAGAGACTGACTCACTGTGGAGGGGGGTAGTATGTGGGTGCGTGTAGAGCGGGGTCCCTTCACTCTTGTGTTACTTCTTCTGGGGTACATTTTACAGGAAAATAATATACTGTACATGTCTTGTTTACTTAGAGAAGAGATCGGAGCTTTTTTTGTTGCCTTATCTAGCGCTGGCTGGGTTTCTGTTGGCTGTCACTGTCATCTCCAGGTACCTAGAAAAAGAGAGGCCACGAGGAATACAATGTGGCTGCACCCATCCTTATCCCCAGCCCTGACCCACCTGGCCCAACATGATGGTTCCTCCAGTGCACTCAGGCATGACCCCTTTTGTTATGTCTCTGAAGTCACGAGATAACAGCCATTGGGTGCAGTGGGGTCCTCTCTCCTTTCAGCCCTGAAGCAAATGTTGTTTCATGTTGCCTTATAAGAGAAAAAAAAAATGAAGAAGAAAAAGTTAATAATGAATGTTTAGCTCTGATGGTCCAATCGTGGAATAAGTCATAAAGAATCACACACCTGGGATGATGTAAACGCAGTGCTCCATTTAAATTGACAGCAGCAGGGGAAGATAAGAGGGAGGAGATGGAAAGACAGGTGCTGCCTTTGCAAAGTCTCCTCCCCCCCTGGGCATCACTGCATTGAGCCTAACGTGGGATGGGGCTGAGGAAGAAGGGATTCTTTGGTATTATTTTGGTCACTGTAATAGCATTAGTAAACTATGAGGGAAAAGGGGTTTCTTTGCTTTCCTTTCACGGTGTTCATGTGTGCCTGGATCTGTAGCTATTGAATAATGAGGCTGTCCGCCCGACTTATTTAAATACTATGAGAAAATGGAAGAGAATTATTTGTTGACATGAACCGGTGTGCTGCTCCTTAAAGCACTCATGGCATCTGGCTAATACATCCCTGTGGGCTGGCCTGACAGTGGCAGATGCTGTAGCATGGGCAGAGAGGTGCCATGATAAGGGTACACCCACTCTGCCCACCATTCCTCCCCAGGCAATGCATGGAGGGACGTTAGTGAGAAGTGACCCAATGATACTGTGCAAAGGATGCATTACATGACAAAGTCACTGTCATTGCCAGAGAGTGAGTATTTGAGGACTTCAAGCATACTAGGGCTCAGTCTTGGAGCTATTTGTTTTCTACTCCAGCTAAAAAGCTTCTTGGGGAAAGTGCAATTCTCTCAAGATGGTTGCCTGGTCAGATGACACCTCCAGACACGTTCTAAGAACAAAATACTAATGATTTTTTTTTTTTTTATTGCTTGGGAGAGAGCCGCTCAGCATTCTTTCAGAGTAGGTCCCTCCAGCCCACTCCCAGCTCTTGCAGCTGGCTTCTTTCATCCTCCTGAAAGGACAGTGCTCTCCCACTCTTACTCTGTTTCAAAGAGCTGCTCTATCTCAACCACAGCAGCCCCGCCAGGAAAAGAAAAGATGAAAGGCTAGAGTGTGGCTACCTTGAGCTGTCCTACCTCAGCTGAAGATGGAGAAGGAAGCAGGAGCGGGAGGTGGGCAGCAGCCCTGAGAGCTGAGAGGAGCCTGCCAGTCTTGGAGGGCTTTATCAGGGTTACTCACCTCTAGCTGAGCATAGAGGGCCGGGCATTCTTTGCATGTCGTTGACGTTCCTACAGGTGCCCTGTGGAGGCATCAGAAGACCACGGCTAGAAAATCTATCCAGTGTAGCAAAAGCGAGTAGCTGAGGCATCCTCATTTTGGAAAGACAATGGCAGCCACTTTGTGAACGAGCACTATGCCCTTTCAACACCCCACGCAACACCATCTTCATGTACATGTCACAGATGAGATTCCTTTCAGGTAGTTTTCTCTCTCTCTCTCCTGCCTCCCCGACCCCAGCATCTTTCATAGTATTATCTAAAAGGGCGGCTCATGTGTAAAATGCCATGCCTTGCTGCTTTAGAAAGCAAAATTCTGCATCCCCATGTGTCACTCCTATCTAAGAAAACTGGACGGGACAGGTGAAAACATACATGTAGCATTGCTTCTCAGAAGACAGAGTGTTGGTACCAACTGTTAAAATGTGGAAGAGTACATGGATGAGGTGAAGGTCCAGCTGGGGCTGGAAAAAAGTTGCCTTAGGGTCTCTCAAGAACCCTTCCTAGAGAGTATGCTAGCAGCTGCCATCTCCTATTGCTGGCAAAAGCAGAAAAAGAAACAAAACAAAACAAATGTAGCATCGTCATTGATAAAACAGGATGCCGAAAATAAAGTCACCCTTTCCCTCATCCAGCTCTTTTTGATTAAAGCCAGAATAGGAGATCCAGTAATATTTTTGAGGTTGATACCTTTTAAAAAGACCCTATCTTTAAAATAAAAACTAGCAGGCAAGCAAACACTTAAAAGGTCAAAAATTACCAAAGAACAACAAAACAAGAAAACCTAAAGATTTTTACTTCCTGTTCTATCCCCTCTCCCCGTAACTGTGACACCCCTTGCATTGCTCAGTTGCCTGTGTGTCAAAGTAACTTGTGGATGTTGGAAACTATTTGAAAATGTATTGTGTGGAATGTAATAAAATGATATTTTTATACAAACATCTGGGTTTTTTTTTCCCCCTGTCCTTTGCCTGTGAGAACAAAATTGACATGTAAGCTTTGGAGAGAGAACAACAAACAAACTAACTAACTAACTAACTAACTTGATGTCTCCAAAGTTTACACGTTGCCTTCTGAACTATGGGGCCTTTGTGTGGGAGGAAGTGATGTTCCCTCCTTAAGGCTGAATGCCAGCGTTCCCTTCTTTTTATTTTCATCACTGCTTGTTAGGAGTTTTAGCCAATTTGTGCAGCTGAGCCAACTTTTATGATTGGTGTGGGATTTTGTGAAAGTTGCTAAGAGCTAAATTGCTCAATGTGATTCCACAATTTCTCTTGATGGCAAAGCCCTGGAGACTGGGATCTCCTTTCAGATCGCCCCGGGGGGGGGGGGGGGGAGCCAGTGCATCTCCCATCATGATACACTCAGCACCACAGAGCCGGAGTCCTTCGTCCCGAAAAGAAATGGTGACCTCTTGTCTGACACCCACCAAATGATTACTTCCTGAGGGATATTGATCTCCAATTTATGAATAATTTCCCTGGAGCAAAGGGAACAGGAACTTATAGCACATTCAGGGCTCAGAGTTGGTTGGGATTTCATTTTTGGACAGATAATGAAGATAATGAAGGGATGGATGTTATAAACCCGGGCCTATCCGGAAAGACTTCTATAGAGGGAACATTCTGTTAAATACAGGAGGAGACTGACTTAACAGCCTGATCCCATCCAACAAACTTTTGGTTCTGGTTAGTTTGGTTTGGTCCCGCTCTGTGAATAGTTAGTGGTGTAGTTGTGGTAAATATCCGAATCTGAAGGCGATTCTGGAGGATGGATACCTACATAATACAGATAGGTAGATATAGACAGAGTGTATGGGTACATATATACACCCATGGATGAAAGGAAACATCCTTGTGGCTTTGAGTTTTTCAACAGGAGGCAAGAATTTGTCACAAGAGGGTTTACATCGCCTCTCAGGTCACCCCAGAGATCTTTGTAGGAGGCTAAATGGTCATGCTACATGGTCTCGCCAAGAAAGACCTGTCCAGAGGACCCTCATTCTGCCAGGTTCCTTACTTTTCCTAGGTCCTATCAGAACCTAGACCCAGGATTCAGTACTTTTCAGATATAAAACCTGTCCTAATACTGCAAGGGGAAGCCTGGCTTCTCGGATCTCACAGGAGACCGTCAGTACAGATGGCTCAGGGTAGATGTCATTATCTGTCCTCTGCAGGAGCACAGAGTTGAATGTCCATGATTAGAGCATTGTCTGGTTTTCCCGTGCCAAGCACAATTACCCATTTTGTCTAAGTAACATTTGGCTGGCCTAAAACGTTTGTTCCCGTTAGCAAAAGGCAAAATGGAAGCATCTCAAAGTGTTTATTTCAAGCAAAGACGCAGACTCAGTCCACATTTGCCTGCAATGACCTAGGAGGACCACATGCGCCAGACTGAATTAAATTAGTCAGAGCTTATGGCTCGTTGGCATTACTAACAGTTTTGGAGCGGCTTTTGGGATGTATTCCACCTTGAGCCTGGTGCCAAGACTTTTTTTAGGGCTGTACTTTCTCCCAGAGACGATAGCCACTGTCAGGAGGAGTCAGTGTTACACACTTTCGCCCGTAAACATTCCTGCAAGTATTTCAGACTTAGCCCAGTGACAAACATTACAGAATTATGTTTCTATGTACCATAGATAGCACACGTCAAGACCCAGTGCACCCCACGCTCGCTCCTGCCTGAGCCTTTCCTGTGACTTAAATGTGTGTGCTTGCTTCAGCACAGCGCTGCGCTCCTAACCCAGACCACCAAAGCCCAGCCGAGCCGCCGTGCCATGGAGTTTGTTTTCCTCCCCCGCTCTTCGCTGGCTGTATGGTTGTTTTGCACAAACGCTGTGGCCTTTTGCAAACTGTGATGAAAAGAGGTTCATTTTGAAGTTTTGATTGGTTTACATTGTGGCCACACATCTGAGGCAAACTGCAGATTGGTAGGTGTGGGCTTGGGTTTTTTTTTTTTTTTTTTTTTTTTTTGGTTGTTGTTGTTTTTCTCTCTTTATTTTTGCAGAGCGCTGGGGCTCTCACAGCTGTAATTTGCCTTTCATCCACTTCAGCGATGGCCCAAGGGAAACACAAAACAAATCCAGCCAGAGAAAAAAAGAAGGGAGAGGGGAACACCAGCTGGTCATCTTAGAATTGGGGATGGGGGTGGGAGGGTGTTGTCCTATACAAAGAACTTAGGAACTAAACGAGAAGTGGTGGAGGACTTGGTTAAGCTTTACCTCGGTCAGGTGTGCGGGAGTTTGTGCTGAGGTAAACTACAACCAAAAGTCTACTCCCTTAAGAGTCATTAGACCATAAGCCGCAGCCCAGAAATGTTTGCATAGATCCCTTGGAGCCATTCTGTAGGGTGCCAATTCTAACTGAAATGATACAGGACTTAGGAACATTCCACAGAGCAGAACCCTAGCTAGCAACATGTGAGGGAAATAACTAATCTAGGAGCTTCAGGTAACCAGCAGAGGCCGTTTCTGTCCCAAATCCCATGGACAGGAGACCCACAAAATATCTCTCCTCTGTGTAATGTCATTGCTCTGGGATTGTCTGTCATGACCTTAAAGAGCCACAAGATGTAATTATAAATTGTTAATGATAATCTAATGTAAATTCTCATGGGCACCGAACCGAGAAATGAGAAGCATCTTCAGAAGGGCTGGGAACAGAAGGCCTGGACGCAGGGCTGGGTGTTGGGTGGGAAAACACCTTCCCTTGGAAGCATTCTCCTAGGTGGTTCTCAACACCAAACATGGTTGGCGGCAGGGGGGAAGGGAGGAGTATTTCTCAGATATTAGCTGGCAAGCACTTTCTCTCTCTCTCTATCTTTCTCTTTTCTGTGTGTGTGTGTGTTATGTCTGTCTGTCTATGTCTCTTGTCTGTCTTTCTGTGTCTTTCTGTCTCATCTCACAAGTATATATGGCTACCTTTCAAAAAGTATAAGAATACAGAAAAGGCAATAATTCATTTTATTGTTGACCAATTCTAGTCTCATCCCCAGAAGTGACCACAAAGATGAGTTGAAGCTTTTTCCTCATACCTTTATAAACACAAAAGTTCATGTCAAATTCTGTGCTTTGGTGTTGCTGGAGCTCATTTTGTTTTACACGATAGCATCACAGTGTTTCTTCTTTCAGCTGGACAATGTGTTTCCTTTTATGCGACATCTTGAAAATCCTTCAATACACATAGTCCGCTTTATTCCACCCATAACATCCATATTATGTTGACATGTCATAATTTATTACTTGCCCCTCTCCCATTTGTGGTTGTCCATGTTCAGATTGCATCTGTTTTCCTTTTGTTGTTTGTTTTGTGTTTTGCTGTTATAATCCATACTACAGTGAGCACTGCTGAAGTTGCCTCTTTAAGACTTCCGTTTGCATTTTAATAAACATTGCAAGTAAATAGCAAAGGTTTATATATGAAGGAATTATTTTCCATTTGGAGGAAATCACAGAAACCTGGGTATAGATCCTCTCTTGTGTTTGTGCAAGCCACCTAACCTCTGACACTGTCCAGAGTGGGCATAGCTTGCTACAGAAGACTTGGAAAAGTTTTAGGGAATTTGAAACTCAGGGAGTACATCTCTAGAACTTAAAAATATTTTTTCTAACTGCCAAGTTGTGGAGAATACAGTCCTTTCTGAAAGTGGCAACTGTGGCCCAAGTAAATTCTGTCCCTGGGTTCAGCAAAGAGTCCTGTTGTCCATGATTAATGAGTTCTGCTTGGTTTCTCCAAAGAGCGACTGTGCTGTGCCTTCTTGTTATTTATTTATGTTTTCTGCTAAAAAATTCATATAAAAATATCCTTTAAGGTCATTGCACAGCATTGTACTGCAGACCAAATGATTCCAGCAACCTCAGGTAGACCCACATGCCAACAGGAAGTCTCAAATCCTAGAGGCTCCCCAAGGGGTGTTGTCCTCAGAGGAGCAGACTTTGTGGGCTGAGAGGAGGCACTGATCTTTCTTCCAAGGAGGCTCAGGGCTTTGGCAATAGAAGACAGACATTGGCAGCAGGGCTGTTCACTGGTGAGCTGCCTAGATAATGTAGGCAGATCTGTTTACCCCACAGAGCTCAAGCAAGGAGTAGCAGCAGGAGGAATGCTAAGCCAAGAGTACTAAGTCCAAACACTATTTCTATTAAGAGAACTGCCTTGAGTTCCATTATAAGTGAGACAAGAGAGTCATCACATTAGCTCTGAGCATAGAGAAGAGTGCATGTGCCTTGTGGGCTTTTTCTTATCTGCCAAAGATCTAGGGCCCCTGCCCTTTGTGCATGAGTCTTGAGCACAGGCAATAAAGAAGCCTTAGTGTGAGACCTGGTCAGCTCCAGATGTCATGCCCTGCACACATGATCTTCTTCTGTCTTCTCTAGGCAATAGTATTCACTTGATCCCTTTTAATAACATTGTCACTACCCAAGGCAACGACTCCAATCCAGGTGAGAGCGCATCTCTGCAGCTCACTAGAGAGCCACCAGCTCCAATGATGATAGAAGTGTGCAAAGTATGGATTTGTTTCTGACCAAATCCCACTCACTGACGGTCTGCTAGCTATTGAAACACATTTCGGCACCAAGGACCTTTTTGTCCGTTGTATTTCCTTACACTCTTAAGGGCTAGTAGGAGGGTAATAATGTGGAGAGGCTATTGTTCCTCTAGGAAAAATCTCAACGTATGGAATTGAGAACAACAAAAAATGGTCTTTGCGACCTAGACCAAGAGTAACGTGGGTATGTCCAAAGAGCTCCAAAGGTGGCACCTTAGTCCAAGCCAACTGTAGACCAATCATGTGACCCTGCCAATAATGTTCATGGAAAGTGTCGGGCCCACCATCACTTCCTGGGTCTGAAATTCCAGGAGAGGCCACGGTGCCTCTCTCGCACTCTCTCTCTCTCTCTCTCCCAAGGAGGACTCAGTCTCCACCCCTACCTCTGGGCCAGGTGCAGTTCATCTTCACACTCTCCCCCTTTCCTATCTTGGTAGTCCCTTGTCTTCTCTGGTGTCTTTACACTTCCTCTAGCATCTTTCTTCCAATGGCTTCTCTCAGGAAAACTGTAGGTCAGAGTCCTTCACCTGTGCTTAATTGAGAATCCCTCCAGAGAGAAAGGTTCTTTTGAAAAGAGAAATCCAAATCCAACAGAATCTTTCTGCTGGGATGATAGTCCTCAGCCACCAGGAAGCAGCCAGGGAAATTCACCTCATAAAAGGATTGAGAATGGTACATTTTTGGCCTCTTTAAAATATTATTACTAAGTAACTCATTTTTGCTCATGAGAATGCATAATCAGAGCCCAAATCATAAGTATAATCACTTTTCTTGATGACATGCCCAGAACAGAGTAGAGTTTGCTAACCTTTTAGAAAATACCCATGTTGACCCTAGAAGTTGGTATCATTTTGATTCTTCAGCCCTGTCTTCCCGCTTAACCAAGGTCACACCAAACCTCTCTACCTGAGTACTGTTTCCTGTGTGCTCACTTTACGGGTAATAAAAATGTCCCTAAGGGCTCACGTGTTGAAGAGAGAGATGATTATGACATGAGGGCACCGACTTCATCGATGCGTTGAGCCATTGGTGAGTAAACACCGAGCAGGCTGTTAGGATGTGCGCTCTGGGTGGAGAAAGTTACTGTGAGGGCGCCCTGCGTGGCGCATCGTGTCCTTCACCCTGTCCTGTTTCACTCTCCCTGCTTCCCGGTGGCTACCATGAGGTGAATGGCTTTGCTCTCCCTTTCCCTTCTCACCATGGTTCTCTGCTTCCCTGAGAACCAAAGTGATGGGACAGAGTAACTGCTGACTAAGACCCCTGGAACCATAAGGCACAGCAAATGGCTCCTCCTTCATTTATTTCTCTCAGGCATTTGGTCGCTGTGATGACAAACTGACTGACACAGTACTTCTTGATTACCAAAACTATGGGACGTAAGAAATGTCAAAAGTCCCACTAGAAAAAGAAAAATCTCTGGCAAATACATTTAGAAGAATTATTTTCCTTTACCTCCCGAGGAATTCGGGGAGGGAGAGTTACAGTGCTTTCCCCCTGAGAGTCTCTGTGTCTTCCCCACCATCATTCCTTAATAGAAACTAGCCAAAAAAAAAAAAAAAAAAAAGGCACAGAGAGCCAATTGCTTGTTGACATGTCTACTTTGAAGGATGGAGAATAGATTTTCAAAGACTTGGTTGGTTTAAAAAAAAAAAAAAAAAAAGAAGAAGCATTTTCTCCCCTGTCTTCTAAGCCTGTCTATATTAGAGTTAAACATTTCACTGGCTGCATTTTTCTTATTTTCATGCCATTGTTGAGGCTCAGTGGAGACTTCCGGGGCCCAGCTGCTCATTTGTTTCCACGCTTGAATGTATTATTAGGTCATTTCACAGCCTTCTTGTTTGAAGTTAATATTTCCAAATCTTTTTAGGGTTTCCTCTTAGTTTTTAACTAAAAGTAATAGAAAATAATGCCTGGCTGCAAATGAGACTCTCCAGGCATCTCGGACCACCCCTCTTTGTCTCTTCCTAATGGAAACCACGTGGAAAAATTCCAAAAATTGTTTTTTTCCGTGACCCTCTATACATTTGGCTATACCCTGAAAGATTAAAATTCTGTACTAAAGGATCTTCGGATGGGCTTTTAAACTCAGGCCAGTGCCAGCGAGAGACAAACAACCCTCAAGTAGCCCGACTTTTTAACACAGATTTGGCAAAGTCTGTATCAACATCTGAACTTCTGGCTCCTCACTGCAACTGGGGATGAACAAGCTGAATTAGGGAAATTAAGTATGGTAGGGATGAAGAACCCTCAGCCAATGCTAAATGCCAAACCGAATTAAACATTTTGAAGTGCCAAGAAATATCTCCTTAGTCCTCCATTATTTCTGGATTATTGAGATCTCGGTTTTGTGTATCCTGCTTATGGGGGGGGGGAGCATGGCTGAGAGAATTTTCTGAAGGCTACTTCCACCTGAATGACCCATTGATTTAGCTGGCTCCAGGGCTTCAGGAACTTGGAATCAAATCCAACAAAGGCTCTAAGCAGCCAGAAGTGTATCCCAAATAAATCACTGGCTGCGAACAAGGTGTTGAAAATGTGTAGCTTGCTTGCTTTCAGTCTCACACCAGTTTGCTCAGTGGCTTCCTGCATTCCTGTGCCTTCCTCTGTCCACTTCATCTCTAAAAGGGGAGTGATGGTACCTGCTCCCTGCAGAAAGGAAAGCGCCCAGAGGTTCCCCGTGAGAGGCTCTTGAATTCTTTCAGCGCTAGTTGAATGCTAGTGGTTTCAGTCGGCATCAAGACTAGCTTTTATGAGCGTAGAAGCAGTGGAGATAGAGGCTTAGGATGAGGACCATGCATGCGGTCACCATTCCACAGCTCCTGAGTCTGCAGTTAACAGCTACAGTTCCTAAGTCAAATAAGCAAGTGTGGAAAATGTGGCAATTTATGACTTCCAATGCTCTGTGCTTTCCATGTTCTTCTCCATGACGTCAGGGAGGACAGGGCTGCGGTGAGGAATGGTAGTGTGGGAGGGCAGAGCTCTTAGAAGTCTCCTCGTGTTTGCCAACCCTCACCAGAAGGGCAGATGGTGGGCGCTGGAGAGAGAGCTCACTGTTTAGAAGGTGCGCTGTTCTTGTAGATCCAACACCCTCTCCTGTCTTCCGTGGGCACTTATATACATGTGTTGGGTACACTTGCACAAATGCAGGTTAAAACGAAAGAAATCTTTTTAAGAGAAAAAAATGTTAATGCCAGTGCAGAAGAGCACAGAGTGGACTCAGGGAGGTTGGGAGAGACAGGGGCTCTTACATGTGGGACCAAACAGACATCTGCCCCTGACCCGGGGCTCCTGTATGCCCCGTGCTGCCTCTGCTCAGGTACAGAGCGATGCTTACGCCAAGCATCCCTCTGAGTGTCTTTGTCCCGTTCTCTGGGTGACGACGAGACGGGCTTCTTAAGCCTCTGCTCAGAGGTGTCACGGAAGGGCCTCGTCGAAAATCAATGTGTATCAGTGTTCTGAAGGGAACCCATGTGAGTGACCCAGGAATGGACTGTCTTACATTATTTATCTAAAAGCAGCCAGTGGTTTGAAGCAGACTGCCCATTCCCTCTGGCAATCCTGTGAAGTTCCTTTTACAAGGCAGAAAGTACAGAGAACGCTGTCAAGGCCGATAGGCTCACGGTAGACCACAGCATAACAAATGGAGAAAGTGAAGGCTGAGAACTTCCTGTTAGGAACTGCAGACAGACAAACTAGAGAAGGAATGTTAACCCCAAAGAATGCTAATGAGAAGAGGGAGGGAGGGGGAGAGACACAGAAAGAGAGAGAGAGAGAGAGAATTCCTACGGGAGAGCTGAGCCCAGGTTGGTGGGGGTTTCCCAGCTGCAGGTAGGAGTGTCGAGGGGTGTTTTGGCTGACTAGCATGTGTGGTCTGACAGTACCAGGCACTATTCCAGGCCCCTTAGGGGAGAAACACTTTTCATCAGAGGAGGCTGTTTGTTCCTGGGCACGGCTGCTCACCGTTTGTGCTCTAGTGCTCCAGTATGCTGACCAGGGCGCCGCCATACTTGACTCTTCTATGGTGAGGGAGTTTCTGGAGCAATCCTGGGAGGGGTTTAAATAACTAGCTGCTTTGTCTCTCCTCCTGAAAACACAACATAACCGCGGCTAGGCAGGAACCTGGGGCACGTTTCATCTTATGCCTACTGTCTCTCCATCCTGCAAAAAGAAGGGAAGCCCCAGGAAGCAGTGTCACTCTTGGGTGGTGGGTTTTCATTTCAAGGTGAGCGTGGCCGGGGTTTCGTTAGTTAGGTTGTCTGCATCCTGAAGTGGCGGCAACTCTGCTGCCTCGGCTGCTCAAACTGTATCAACCGCTTCCGGTCATCTGTGTGTGTCTCTTCATATCACCACGCTGGCCAACAGCAGCTGAAGGTGGGCAGAGGTCTGCCTCACTGGTAGAGAAATGCAAGGTGGGGGATTTGTGAGTCACAAGGGAATATGAGCCAAACGCCAAGAGACGGGAGTGTGGGTGAAAAGGTTCAGGTGCTGATCCTGACAGCCTAACAGATGCGGACATAGAATGTCCCCAAACCCACCTTGCCATAGCCTGAATTCTGAAGTATCCTCTGCGCTCCTGCTTCTTCCTTGCTGACAGTGGCCCAGCTACATTTGCCTAATTCCTCCAGTGGACTCCAGCGGCACTCTGGAGTCCCCTTTACAAATGCATTATTTTCCCTTATGCTATCCTTGTGCCCGAGAGTCTTTGTTTCCCAACCATACTAAAGAGTCTTTATGGGAGAAGCCAGATCCCATACATCTTCATTACCCAAGCTCCCTAGCATGGTCTCTGAACAACCCAGTGAACCCTCTTTGTAAGCCATGGTTGCTTGGCTTATCACTGAGTTGAGACTGCACTTTGAAGCGCAGCGCAGCTCAGCCTCCTCTTTTTGGGTGATGCCTATCGTGGAAAGCTTCAAACTTCAGATCACAAATAAAAAGTCCTTAGAAGTTACCACAAGTGTCTAGGGGACGCACATCCTGCCACTTGGGATCCCAGTCAAGGCGCATCCTTGGTTTCTACTGGTGGGAGAGTGGAGAGGCTGGGATGATGGCTCAGCCGCCATCACGTGTGCAAGGACCAGAGGTCAGTCTTCAGAACCCATGTAAAAATGCTAAACGTGACTATACATGCTTATGATCCCAGCACTGAGTATGTGGAGATGGCTCTCTGGGGCTCACTGGCCATCCAGTGAGTTAGCAAGTTCTAAGCCAAGTGAGAGACAGTCTCAAAAAGAAAAGAAAAGAACAGGAAGAAAGAAGCAAAGAAAGAAAGAAAAAGCCAAGGTGGATAGCATCTGAGGAATGATATTTGAAGCTGTCCTCTTACCTCCATGTACACACACACACACACACACACACACCCCTAAGGTCCTGTTCAGTTTGAGTAACCAAGTGGGCAGGGTAACACTGATTGCATTAGGCCTTGATTGCTAGCAGACCAGCTTTGTCTGGTCTGAGATCGACTCCACAAGGGGACCAAGAAGAAACAGGGTGGTGGGAGCACCAAGGTTGGAAGTGGAAGGCCTATGGGTGGTGGGCTCTCTCCCTGACCCATGCTGCTGTGAGGTGCGGCTCACTCCACTCTCGCTAGCCTAGCTCACACTCACAAACACAGCTTTCTGCTTATACAGCTCTGGATCATCTTCTACAAGTGTTTTCCCCGTTGCGATTCGATTCTAAATCCTTGTCGTCTCCAGCCTGTCCTCGGTTCCCCAGCTGGCACAGCCTCCCGAGGCTGACATTTCTCCCTCCCACACAGCTGCTACCTCGCTCCCTGCCTGGCGCTCCAACTCTTCCTTCTTCCTGTCTCTTGTGGGAGCCAGGACCCCTCCTTTCTGGACTTTGTGATGGCAACTGCCCTCTCTTACTTTGTCTTTGCCAGAACTCCAGAACCTCCTGTGTCAACCACCTCTTTCCTGCCTTCATCTTAAAACAAGCAAATGAACAAAAGCACCTTTAGTTTTACCTGGTGTGCACAACTGAAAAAAAAAAAAAAACCACAAGTGGTCGCTGAAGAGCAAAAAAAGGCTTTTGAGAGAAAAAAAAAATCTCTTAATCAAACACAGATATCAAGAACACGAGCAAGGGGGCTAGAGAAATTGCTATCAAAGTAAATTGCTTTTCGTACAAATGTTCCTTTTATTTGGGTTTTCCCCAGTGTGCTATTCTCTCTTGAAGGCTTGGCGAACAGATGCGCTTTTGAAAATGTTGATTAGCTTATCCTTTTCTTGACCCCTTCCCACTCACCCCAATTCCTGGGGTTGGTGATTATTCCAAGAGTGGAGGTGAGCCACTGAAGTGTTCCTCACCTTAAGTGGCCTTTGCTTCTCCAGGTGCAGAATCTCAGCTGGGGCTGAGCATTGACTCTACGATACTTAGAAATGGGACAGTTTTCAGGAAGCCTTCTCATCCAGTCCTTGGCCTCTAGAGAAAACAGGCCTAGGGGAAGATGCTCTCATAGCCACTACCATCCATTTGCCCTTTTCCTGTCAATATCAACACCATATCCATCCCTTTCTAGTCTATGATCAGTGGTTGCCTTGGTCTTCTTCTCTGGAGTGTGAGGTAGAGATTTTTTCTTGTCTTTGTCAGAGCCCAGACACCCTAAATCAAGTACAGGGTTTGGCCCCAAAGTCACTGGTAAGAGCCCCATGGTTCTTGTTCTAGTCTGACTCACGTATTCTTATTCAGCATCTATCTATCTTCTAATCTTGAAGATTTTAAGACATGAGCATCCCATCAAAGTGATTAACTGTCAAAAATGTGAGTTTTATCCAGGTTCCTTTTTTAAAATATAAATCATATATAAGTGCATGAATATAAAAGTCTGGGTTGACTTTCACAAGCTCGGTGTGATCCCTGCGGTAGACACCACCTGCGTCTTGTTGAATCACCTTCGTATCTTCATTCCAAAGAAACAGGCCTGGAGAATAATTCTGGAGATGGGCATCGAGGTAGGAAAGCTGGCATAGCCTGCAGGTGCCAGTGGCTACACTAAAAGCATGCCAGGAATAGGCTGGACTCATAGAGGACCAGTGCCACATGGCATTGGTCCTTCCAAAGAGTGGATCTTGGCAGGTTGTCCTGTGTGTCCTTTTGTAGAGGCTGTGGGGATGTGAGCAAGCTTTAGCACTCTGGCCAGGAATGAAGAAGACTTTTAATATAATTGGAAATGAGTGGATTTCCAGGGTGACGGTGATGGATCCTCCTCAGTTCAGTCTGTGGTCAAGGAGATAGTCTCTGACACACGATGCTGACGAGTGAGCCGTTTCTTCGAGTGTGCGGTGTACAGCTCTCTCTTCCCATTGCTACTTCAGCTGCTTGAGGTTTTTGAGTTACCCTAATTAGCGTGAGACATAGGCAGAAATGAGAGCACACGGCTTATTATCACGTAGTGGACTCCCTTTATAAATATTTGAGCATTTTAGATGGGTAATTTTCATTGGTACTGATTTCTATAGGTTGCACAGTTTTGTGCATAAAAACAAGCAGATCACACATCCCTCAAATTATCATATAAAAGAAGACGACAGGCAATGATAATACTGGAAAATTCCAGAGTAAATTAACTTAGCTCTATTCAAGCCTGGACTAGATTGGGTACCTATATTTGATCTGTTCTAAATGGTGGGTGCGGGGGCAGGGTAGGGGGATGGGGAACAACACAAAAAATAGCCTGCGATGGGGAAGGCAAGAGACAACGGCACAGATAAGGGAAAGGGGGAAGGCATTAAGACATTCTCTCCAGTTCCTTTATATTAAGCCATCTGACGATGAAACACAACTTCCTTCAAGTGCTATGTGTTTATTGAAACCAGAAGAGGATGACTCTAGTACTTTCTGTACTTAGGTACACACATATGGGGAGATGCAATTTGCTACACTGAATATTTGCCATTGCAGTGGTGGCTGAGGATATGCATAGGAGCCGAGGGGCCTCGCTGTAAAACCCAAATCTCAGCTGGTAATGGATGACAGTTATGAAAACACAAGAACTTCTTTGACACTGAAGATGTGACCTCTCTTAGCTGGTTTTTCTGGTTATTGTTAGGAGAAAGCACCTTTGCAAGAGAAATAACCCAGCATTGTGCATGCAAAATGATCTTAAAGTGGGCGTGGTTCTCCAGAAGCTTACCACGATGGGGAGTGGGGCTCAGAGATGGTTGGCTCTTTACCTTTAGTTGTGATGATAGAATTTCTGATAAATTGGTGTGTTTGTTTTTCTTTTTTTTTTTTTTCTATCTTAATAGTGGACATCCCAGAAATCCATGGGGGAGAGGGCTATGAAGATGAAATTGATGGTGGGTATCACAATGATTTAACAGATAATCATGAAATTCAAACTTTGGTTATAAAGCTGTCAACAAAAAATAATGCTCTGGCTGTTGGAAGCCCCGAATTTAGAACTACCAGTCAGAAATAGAAGTGAAAAGGCCTGAGTGAACATCAACAGTCTCACGCTAGTCTGGACAGCTCATTGCACTGCTTACGGGGAAACCTGGTTACACTATCCAAGCCCTCAGAACTTGCTTAGTGAAGATTTCGGGGTTTTGTCCACACTGCCCACCTTGTATTATCACATTTCTTCCAAGCTCTGTCTGGTTTTGCCTTTCAAACGCACACACTTCTGGAAACCTAATTCCAGAGTCTTGGCAGGGGACAGGACAAGCACATGGGTGTCATTTCTACCTTCCCCTCGGCAGTGAGGGTCTCCTGGGCCTCTGTGAGTATCAGACCTGATCTCTAAGATCCCACTCACAGAACAACTTCAGACCAAGACTTACCATTTAGGGGAACAGTTTCTAGAACAGTTGCTTTTAACCTGACCTTAACCAGAAACTTCAAGCGTAGTTATGGCAACTAGAGTGACAAACCCAAACACCTTGTCAGCCGGCTGCAGGGTCTCCCTGCAAAACCCACTCCAGTTCTCCTTTTATGGGCAAAAGTGCACAACTGGCCTGCACGGGAGCCTGCAGGAGAGCAGACAGAAACGCTAGAATGCAAAACACTGGGAGGAGGATGTGGAACGCTGACGCCTGGCCCTGTCTTAACTGCTTGCTCGCTTCCCGGAGGCATGAGTTACCCAGTGACCCGGGCCCTGCCAAACCTCAGTTTCAGCACCTACTAACAAGTAGGTGGCACTAATGGTAGCACTACTCTGCCTTCCTCCCGGAATTCTTAGGGAACCCTGAGGAAGTGGGTCCCGTCCCGACACTAGACATGTAAGGATATCCTTTTCCAAAGGTGACTGTAGCAAAGCCACAAGCTGGATTGCCTCACCCAGAGACATTTATTTTCCTACTGCTCTGGAGGCTTGTCCTAGATACAGGACAAGGCTGTATCTAGGTACAAGGTACAGACAAGGCTGGTTTCTTCTGAAAGCTACGAGGACCCCTATCTCTCTCTCTCTCTCTCTCTCTCTCTCTCTTCCTTTCTCATTCTCTCCCTCTTTCCCTCTTCCTTCCCTCTGGTTTGTGCATGACCATTTCTGTATTTGCTCATGTCTCCGTGCCCCCTTTCCTTAAGGGGTACCAGTCAGATTGGGTTAGAGCCCAGCCTAACGGCTTCTTCTTGTTGCTCAGCAAAGGCCTTGACTCACAGTAAAATCAACTTCTAATAAAGTACTAAAGGTTTTAACTTAAACAAGAATGGCGGAGGCCTGTTTAACCTGTACCAATAAAGTGCACGTGTGAAGGGAGATCTGAGGACTAGAAAGGAAATCTGCTGCATATATGGCCAGGAGTGCTAAGCGGGGAAACTCATGATATGAAAACCACCTCGGCCTGACCTTTGACTTAACATGAAGCAGTTGGAGGTGAGGGATGAGAAGGCAAACAAAGAACTGTGCCTGAGACACGTGGCCAACCTGTGCGCTGCAAAGTGACCCTGAGGAGTCCGTTAAAACCCGAGGGCTGGAGATTCTGCGGAGCGGTGGCACACCTGCTCAGCGTGCGTGAAGCCTGGGGTCTGATCGGCACCAGCCAAAAGAAAACAAACACAAAACCCGAGCTTTTATAATGCAGGCCGGGTTACTTAAATATCAAATATCTATCTATCTATCTATCTATCTATCTATCTATCTATCTATCTATCTATCTATCTATCATTCTATCCTGTGGTACTACGGATTGAATTTAGACCCTCGTCCGTTTCAGGCAAGTGCTCTATCACCTGCCCTTAATGATCAACTATGTAGGGGCTGGGACCGCATCGCAGGTTAGTACATTGCTTTCCTAGCATGTGTGGGGCTCTGAGTTCGATCCCTAACACTACATAAAACAGAGTGTGGTGGTGCGCGCCTATAATCCCACCACTCATGGAGTAGAGGCAAGTTTAAGGCCAGCCTGGGATACCCACTATAAATAAATAAAATGATATATGATATATTATATATATATATATATATATGATGTACATGTATGTATTTGTCATACATACATGTCTATATGGAGGGGTAGCTGTACTTACTATGTGCCCGGCTGCAAGCCCTTGACAATTACTAGTTCTTTTAACGCTCCTAACAACCCAGGGAGGTTGTTCTGTTAGCACCTCCATTTTAGAGATGAGAGAACAGAGTCAGAGAAGGAGTTAGGGCACATGCCCCCAGTGACCCAGCTAGAACATAGCAGAGTTTCCAAAGTGCCTGCTGCTAAGCCCTAAAGCCTCCCGTTTTTGTTTTTGTTTTTCCTCCATGCCTACCATCTTGTGTATTTTGTGCTGCAGATGAGTATGAGGGAGATTGGAACAACTCTTCTTCTTCTACCTCAGGGGCTGGCAGCCCCTCGTCTGGCAAGGAAAAGAGCTGGCTGTACACACTGGATCCCATCCTCATCACCATCATCGCCATGAGCTCGCTGGGCGTCCTGCTGGGGGCCACCTGCGCGGGCCTGCTCCTCTACTGCACCTGCTCCTACTCCGGCCTGAGCTCCCGCAGCTGTACCACCCTGGAGAACTACAACTTCGAGCTCTACGACGGCCTCAAGCACAAGGTCAAGATGAACCACCAGAAGTGCTGCTCGGAAGCTTGACCGACTGCATCTGAGGAGACGTGACCGATTGCGTCTGAATCGCTTCTGACATTTCGTTCCAATGAGAGGGGCTAGTGAAGATTATGTTTTTGTTTTTGTTTTTTCCTTTCCCTTTGGAAACTGAATGCCATAATCTTGATCAAACCGATCCAGAATACGGAAGGTATGGACAGGACAGACAGGCCAGGCTAGGGAGAAAGGGAGATGCAGCCGTGAAGGGAATTAGGGCCCGCCGAGGACTGTGGTGGCCAAGTTAATGCAGGAACCGGGCCGTGTTCTCTGCTGGGACAAAGATGGGAGTGCATCTCTTTGGAGTCACAGTTCTATTTCATTTGTGGGTTTGTTATGATTATGATTGTTATTGTTATTTTTTTATTTTTATTTTTGTTCTGTGAGCAACTCAAAGAGGCAGAAGGGGATGGCTTATCCAGTGGAGAAGTGGGGAGATAATCTTTATTCTCCGCCTCTCTTTCTAAACAACACTTGAAAAGCAAAGGGTCTTTCCAGCCCTTTCATCTTGAGAAATGAAACTTAAAACACAAAAGCCACCCAGCTTAGCTCACCCTCGGGTGGTGAACTCACCTCAAGAGACTTGCTGAGGTGTGCCGGATTCTGCCAGCCAACCCTAGGAGCTGCCGTTTTCAGTCCTAGCACATGGAAGTAGGATGTTATTGCCTTTAACTTTTTTTAATCCAGGGGAAGATTGCCATTTTAGGGTCAGCTTGAACAATTCTTTCTTATATATTATTTAAAACAAACCAGAACAGAAACTTCATACGCCAGAATCCATAGACACACCTCTATGGTGAGACACAGACAAGCCTTAAAATGCTTTGATGACTTGGGGGGGCATTCCTTAATGGAGACCCAGAGTTTGTGGCTGTGGGGTGTCCTTTGTGAGGCCTCTGCTGGGGGCTTTGCCTTTTCTTTTTCCTCCCATTTGTTCTCCTACAGCATATACATATATTCACATATGCACGCACACACACACACACACACACACACACACACACACCACACGGGTGGAGAGAGGGAGGGAGGGAGAGAGAGAGATTTTTACAAGTCTCTCTTCTCTCTTCTCAGATCAGGGTAGGAAATAAGGCTGATGGTGTGTTTCCTCCTGGCCTTTAGATGGAAAGAATAACAAAGGAGAAAGAAACCCAACCTGTGCTGAGAAGACTGAGCAGTGTGGACAGAGACATTTTGCTGAATCGGTCTCCTTGATAGGTTAATAACATTGATTTCTTGTGGGGAGGCTACCTCCTTGCAGGGATGTAAACACAAGGGCACGCATGAGTTATTTCCACCCACAAGTCTGTAAGTGCTGTGGATGACCACACTGCTTCAACTCCAGGAGAGCTCCAGTTCTTATTCATACACATATGTGCCATGTACACAGACGAACGCGCACTCTCGCGTGCGCGCGCGTGCGCACACACACACACACACACAGCCGTTTATGTGTTTTGTTTTTTTTTTTTATTAAGTGCCTTGAAAACAATGAAGAAAATCTATTTTCCTCTAGGTAGGAATCATGACTGTCTCACAAGGTAAGGCATTCCTCCTCCTCCTCCTCCTCCTCCTTCCCTCCCCTCAGTGACTCCATTCCCTGCTCCCCCACCCACCGCTGACCCACAGTGGAATGAGTCTTGCTACCAGGGAAAATCAGAGCCCTAGATGACTCCAGGAAGGGAGGCATCAGGAACAGGATCAAACTGTGTGAACGATAAGATTGTCCTCATCAGGACCCAAATCTTGACTTTGTATTAACGCCTAAAGATTGTCTGTGCCCTAGAAATACATTATAAGCCCCGCCAGTATGCCCAGACAGTTGCAGAGCAGTGGTAAACTGTCTGACCTTCTTTTTTTTCTTTTTTTTCTTTTTTTTTTTTTTTTTTTTTTGCTGCTGTGGTCACCCACAATTTCATTTGTCTTTTACCCAGGCAAAGGGGGTAGGGTGAACAGGTCTGGCTGGTCCCTTTAAATGTTAACTTATGAAAATGCTAGTTCAGATGGTAATGTCGCAGTGTTTTGTATGCAGAGAGGGAGCAGTCCTACCGACAGCTATTTCACGTGTGTGTCTTTGCGAGCCTTTGAGTTCTCTGTATCTACTGTGTATGTGAGTGGTCACGTGGGACTCGGTGCCGGTGTTGTGACTTTGACCTTGAGCCTGAGTGTTACTGCTGATCTGGGCACTCCTTGGCACAGTGGTAGAGGTGAACAGTTAATCTGTCGAGCCCTGGGGGCTTTAGCGTTAGGAGCACCCCCCGAGCTGGGCATGCGGTAGAAGAAAGTCTGTGATTAGATCACCCTCCCATGTGGCTAGGATTCAGAAAACTGGGAGCTTCCAGGGAGGAGAGAATTCCCCACTCTGGGGATCCTGGCCCTCTCATTCCCAGTGGACCATTTTGCTGTAATTCCCCAAAGACCAGCCCTGTCTAAAGCCTGAAGTTGTGAGTGCAACTCAACCTGCATCTCTCTACAACTCCTGCATCCATTTCACTTTGGCCAATTTGAGGCTCTCTGGGTGGGCCCAGAGGGCTAAAAAGAAGCAGGGACCCCCAGGGCTGTATGTAGATACCTCACCAAGGCTGGAGGCTGGTCTGTTTGTAAGACGTAAAGAAAGAAAGCTGGGTCCCATTCTAACTTGGCCAGGGGACACCTTGGTGCATTTGATATCTCTATCTGCAGGTAGACCAGCTGGCCCATCTCCTTGAATTACTCCCTTTGGAAAGCCTAATTCACAGTATTGATCTCTTCTTTTGCCTTGTACTGAATGACACATTACCTCCACGCTCTCCCGGACTAAGCGGTCCACAGGGCCACAGGGTTGCTTTCTCTCTTTTGTGGGGATGGGAAGTTGACAGGGATGAGGGTCCAAGGAATGAGCATGAATGACAAGAAAACAAGTTAAGCTTTTCCAGGGTGTGTGGTTAAAGGTATTTGACCATTCGCTGGCTGAGCCAGATCACGGAACTCGAGAGCTTTTACTGTGATTCTTCAATGTAAAAAAAATAAACAATGTCAAACTGTGTTTATATGATTTGTATAAAGCCTTTTTAAGATTACTATTTAAATAAACATTATACCAGAACTACTTTTCCTGCATTGTCTTTATTGGAGATAAAGAGAGCTCGGATCACATTGTCCCATGTGCTCAAGACTTTTCTGGATTTTACTACTGAAAGTTTTGTGTCCTGGGGAAATAGACCTCATGTTAGCTTGGACTGCTACAACAGGAGACCATAGATCAGGTGATGTAATCAAATGGTTCTCTTAGTGCTGGAAGCTGAGAAGTTGAAGACCACGCTACCAGCACATTTGGGGTATTTCTAATTCGTTGATAGCTACCTTCCCTCCATGTGCTGTCTGGTCTTTCCTTGGTGAGTGTCTTTGTCTGTTTCTTCTTGTAAGAGTTTTAACCTCATCTTTGCAACTTAATCTAAGCTGAATTACTACCCAAGACCTCACGATCTCCTAATACCATCTCAAAGGAAGTTAGACTTTCAATAAATGAATTTGGAGAGAATTCAAACTCCCTTAATTCTGGATAAACTGAGGCGGTCCATCATTCTCTTGAGACAATATTACTCATCATTTAGAGTTAGTAGGTTGTACAACTTGTCGGCATTTTATGAAATGAAGATGAGCAATGGCATATCTGGCCAGGTGGAACACCTAACTGACTATAGGTCTTGCCCGATAGAGTTCAGAAGCCATGATTCCCTGCTCCTATCCCGCCTCTCTTGGCTCTGTAGCTTCAGAGTTCTCACTGCTTTCTTTCTCCTCTGACTTCATTCTCAACCTCTCTAATGGCTCCAAGGCCTAGGAGAGATCTCCAGGCATGGCCCTGAGCCAGTAGCCCTGGCATCAGTATGGAGCTTACTTGAGATGTGTATTTTGGTTTCTATCCCGGATCTAATGAATGAGAAGCTCCAGGGACAGAGCCTAGGGGCTCTCTGTTTCAAAAAGCCCACCAGGGAATCCTGTTGCTCTTTCTGCTTTAAGAACCATGGGCTATAGTCTGGGTATTAGTCTGTAATTCAACATATGATTTCCAGATGTTTTCTTCCATTCTATGGGTTATGTTTTCGTTTATTTTTTATTTTTTTCAGTTATTTCTTTTATTTTTGAAATTATAGTTACATCATTTCCCTCGTCCCTTTCCTCCCTCAAGCCCTTCCATATACCCTTCTATGGTCTCTTTCAAATTTATGGTCTCTTTTTTTCATTAATTATTGTTACATGCACACACACACATACACACACACATATTCCTAAATATAACTGGCTCCGTCTATATAATGCTGCTTGTATGTATGTGCTCAAGAATGACTATTTGGAATTGAATAACCAGTTAATGTGCTCTTCCCTGGGGTAGGTTATTTCTTCTGCTCCCAGCATTCCGTAGTTATCTATAGTTCTCTGGGGTTAGGTCTTACGGTCTTTCCCAATCTACGTTAGCATGTCTGCTGGTGTTGTCCTTGTTCAGATCATTAGGCAGTCATGTTGGTGAGAGTCTATGGGTACAGCTTCTGACCTTACTGGGAAACACACTCACAGCAAACTCTCTGTTCCTCTGACTCTTACTCTGCCCCACCTCTCCCACAATATCCCCTTATCTTAGGGTAAAGGAGTGTTTTATAGATATGTCCCTGACTGGGCTCCACAGCTCTCCATTTTGATTGGTTGTGGTTTTCTATGGGGGTCTCCATCCCTTGCAAAGAGAAGGGTTTCTTTAATAAATAATTTACATTTCCTGTGCATTCAGTACCCTCTCCTGGCCTCCAAAGGCCCCTGCATACGCGTTCTTATCCAGACACATCCACAGAAACGTAAATAAATAATAAAAGCAAACCTTCTTTTAAAAGGGAATAAAATCTTGATGTCCAACTGAATAAATTAAAAATATTCATACAATTGAACATGATTTGGCCAAAATGGAATAAATTATCAATACATGGCAAAACAAACAAACAAACAGACCCATTACCAGTCTAAGGGAACATGAACACCCTGGGTCCAGAGATAGAGGGTTGTGAGGAGCTGGGACCCAAGGGCAGATGTGGCAACGTGTTGCATTCCCTCTGGGAGAGAGCACACCCTCTCCATCCCAAGAACATTTATGTAGAATCACACAAAAGTGACTTATAGCCAGAACTGCTCACCTGACAGCCATGGTCATCGATTACTTGTTCCCCAGGTATCCAGTCACTGCCATCTTAACTAAATCATCCCTTCATCTGGCCCCTAGGCTCCTATCCCCTCAATGCCACACCTTTTCAGACAGCAGGCACGTTATTAGAATGGGCCCACGGGGTATTTATTGCAGGAAATCATAGTCCGCAGCAATAGGAAAGGACACAACGTGTGACCTGTAAAGGGGGCTACACCTCCAGGTTAGCATGGTCCACTTTAGACTCGTGGACCTGGTCTTGACATTGTTCTAAGGGAGCTCCAGTCAACGATTGGATTGCCTGTGCCTCCGTATCGACCTCTCGTGTGGCAGCAGTTACATTTCTTTGATTATCACAGATGCTATGAAGCAACACCTGGCCTCACAAAGGGGTTTGGGATTCTCTGATTATTTTTTTTTATTGGATTCAAAACAAACCAGACTTTGGACAATGAAGGCAAAAGGAAGCCAGATATAGTCCAAGGTAGTACTGTTAAGTTCCCACAGAGGATAATTCACCAAGGGAAGCCAGGTAGAGCTTTACAGTGAGCCTCTTCCTGAGGAAGCTACAAACAGAGCTAAATTTGCTTCATCCTAATGCTTCACACACACACACACACACAAAGAAATTTGACCGGCTCACTTTATTTGAGAAATGTTTTTTGAGCACTTCCTGACTTTTCACACTCCAGTGAGAGAATGAAAAAGAAATATCCAAGCAACAGAATCAGGACTGCTTATGGGAAATGCAGTGATGGTCAAGTAGCAGGTACCTCTAACAGGAATCATCAGGATTGCCGTCTCTAAATAAGTCATCAAGGAAGGCCTCCAAGATGGTGCTGTTTGTGCTAACTCCTGAAGGAGAAAGCAAGCAAAGAAAAATGCCCAAGAGACAGCTGTGCAGATCCCTTTGAGGGGAAAGAGGTCAATGCCTGCCCAGGACACAAAGCAGTCAATTAAGAGTGTGATCACTGGGAACGGAGATCACACTGGATGGTAAAGGTCAGGAGGAGGAGGCCCTCTCTTATCTGCGTGAGTCTGTGGCTTCCCTTCATCTTCAGAAAGAGCAGCCACCCTCCCACTCCCAGGCCTTGGAGGGTTACCACAGCCAAATGTACAACTTCTCTCTTGGCCCCTCCTGTGATCTTCATGGGCTTCACAGGCCTCCTGTGAAGTGGGCTTCCATCGTGTAACCGACCCCTGCGACAGGAACAGAGGGTAAAGTGAAAGCACATCTCTTCCTTCCTTCAGCTGAGCTTTGGGTATTTTTAAAATCTTAATAAACTAATAACATCTCCTGGTCGCTAGCCATCTAGTGTTTACAGAAGAACTGGTTTTTTTTTTCTTCTTCTCTGTATTCCTTCTGGAAATGTTTACGATATCCGCAGAGGAGGCAGGCCAGTGAAATGAAGTTGGAACAGGCCTATGCTTCAGAGAACAGGACCCATCTGGACGCTGAGTCTGTCTCTCTTCCCCAAACACACTGATGATGGGGATGGGGTGGGAGGGAAGCTAGAAACAGCGACTCAATTCCCATTCTCCAAGGCTTCAGGCTGTACCTCCTGGCCCAGCTAACCAGGATCCCTTTGAAAAATGTCCCTTGGGGGGTTGAAAGCGTGTGAAGTGGGGTGAGGAACAGAGTGAAGAATAGAAATTGCTGCTTGCTGTGTATCCTCAGATCTGCTGTCCTCCCTAGGGACTCACAGTGACTCCAACACCCGCTCCCATCAACGGCTAATCGGGCATGATCTTAAGAGTGAAGGCAAAGGCCAGGCTTGGCCCTGGATCCACACTGCTCTGCACTCCTGAGAGTTTCACGGGATGCCACCTCGTGCACTAGGCTAATCCTCCCTTCTTCCCGGCCTGTCTCTGTGACTATGAGCGGAGGCTCCTGGCAGAAGGATATTTCTTCCAAGTCCTGGAGAACTTCCAAGTCCTCCCAGCAAGAAACCTCAGTTGGGGGAAAAGGGGGGAGGGGGAGGTCATGATCCAAACTGTTTCTGTAGCTGATGCAGAAAATGACGGCTGCTTCCCTTCCCTTCCCAGCCAGCAACAAACCTGGAGATCACACGTGTGCGTGACTGTGTCTGTGAGTGTGAGTGCGCGTGTTCACGAGCAGAGAAGCATTCTGCCTGTCCTCTCGGGTTCTCAAGGGCTGTACACATTAGCTAACAAACAAAAGAGAGGCTCGTTCGCTAAAGCAGTGTGGGCCAGAGCCATCCCTCACCCCTTCTTCTAGTGCCCCAGGACATCCGTGTAGCAATCTGGCTTTCAATGGAGAACCCACAGTGCAGGACCAGAGCAGGCAAGCCCAGACCTTGTCTGATCCCATGCACACACAAGAGCCCAGGCCTCTACAGAAAGGCCTTCGTCACTGGAGAAGGTAGTCCTCGGGTCAGGCATTGGCGATGTGAGAATCTGGGGAGTGCCCTCTTGGAAGTCTTTCACCAAGTTCCTCACTGAACCAGCAGGTTCAGGAGGCTGTGGTCGGGCATGCACCATGGACCCACCTCCCCTTCCAGGCTCAGCCTCTCCTAGAAATGTGGTTCTGCCTGTGAGGCAGCCTGTGGCCTCCACGGTGCCCTCCCATGTCCACCCAAAGCCTTCCAGACGTGTCTGCAGAGCCAGGTTGCAGTGGTTTGGAGCAAGGTTCCACCAATAAATCTTGAAAAGAAGCCCTTGAACCAGAACACGGCTTTTCCCTGCTCGCTCTGTCATGCTGACTAGGTGTGCAGATGTCCGCGCTGTCACCCTGGCAGTTCAGCTTGACCACCTGGGCTTGCCTTGTCTCCTCCTCGAGTCCTCTGCCTGCCCTCCTCATCTCACCCCTCCTCCAGAATTCCTGTTTCTCTTTGGAGTCTTAAACACAGTTTAAGACCCGTGGGAGTTCAAAGAACGCTCACAAGGTTTTGAAGTTCCCAGCCCTCCACTTTCCTTGAACTTGCATGGCGCTGAGAGGGCAAAAGAGAAAACACTGCTCTTGAGATCTTGAGAGACCAGGGTTCAAGATTCAGTTCTGCCTCTACTTCTGTAACCTTGGGAAGCCGAGACTCATCTTGGCTTGCTCGTCTGGAAGCTGGGGTTTGGGATGAGTGCGTTTTGATCTCTGGCTTCCAGGAGTGTTTAGTGTCTGCGCTGTACAAACCAGTGAAGATGATGCCTCACAGGTGCCATCCATAGCCTTCTGTGAGAGGCTCTGGATGGAGAGCCCATGTCCAGGAGTCCCAGTGAGAAGGCAGGCACTATTGGTTTCTATTTAACTCGGGTATTTCAGGTTAAATAAAATATTCAAATTAAAATTCTGTCGAAACAGCTGGAACGTGGCCAGAGAGGGGCAATAAAAATGTCCCATGTCGTGGGACTTAGTCACCACTCCTGGATGGATGCAGACCTCACCCCTCATCAAACAAACTTCTTCGTGCCGCAAAGGAGACAATTACAGAAAACCACAACCAGTCACAATGCAGAGAGTAACTGAAGATGAGCTGCCCAACCCCAGATGATACATTTACAACACACCCCCTTCGCCTAAGGCTCAGGAAGGATCAAGAAAGAGGAGGAGGAAGGATTGTAAGAGCCAGAGGACCCGGAAGTCTGCTAGGAGATTTTCCTTCCAGCTATGACAGGAAAGCTATGCCCATGAAATCTCAACATCAAGGCTGCCGAACCAAGACCGTAACCGGTCCAACATGAGTTGACAACCCAAGGCAGATGGGGGAAAGCCCTTAGAACCCCACCCTAGATGAAGAACTACAATCAATTAACATCTGATGAGAGAGTTATCCTTCCCCGGGGATAAGACCCTTGGTTGGTTATCCAGTGCCAACTGGCCAACCGCAGAAGCACACGCGTGCTGGCAGCACTGAAAAAATGCAGAAGGTTGCATTTATATTTATCCATTTATATGTATTTGTATCAACAACGGCTAAAAAAGAGGGGAACATGAATTTGAATGGGACTTTGAGAAGGGGACATGGGAGGGAATGGAAGGAAGGAAAAGGAGGAACATAATGGTGTGCTTACATTTTAATTAAAAAACAATTTTTAGGGGTTAGAGAGATGGCTCAGAGGTTAAGAACACTGGCTGTTTCTACCAAAGGTCCTGAGTTCAATTCCCAGCAACCACATGGTGGCTCACAAACATCTATAATGAAATCTGGTGCCCTCTTCTGCCCTGCAGGCACACATGCAGGCAGCAGGACACTGTATAAATAATAAATAAATAAATCTTAAAAAAAAAACAAAAAATTTTTAAAACGACTCATGCAGCCAACAAGAAAAACAGTTCAGCAATTCCTCAAGGTATTAAACTATTATATACAATTGAGTATTACTGAACTTTAAAAAAAAGAGAATGACATCCTGACACATATTACATGAATGGGACTTTGAAAATATTGTGCTTAGTAAAATAATCCAGACACAATAAGACAAATGTTTGTGAGTCCACTTAGGTAAAGTATGTAGACTAGACAAATTTAAAATGACAGAGAGGGGGTTAGAGAGCTCCAGAGGGAAGGACAGAAGAGCGGGCGTGTGAAGGAGTACAGAGTTCGCTATGAGAAAGTTCTGCAAATGGGTAGTGGTTACACAACACTGTGAGGGTACATAGGCCCACTGGATCGTGTATTTCAAAATGGTTAGAACACTGTAAAAATATTGCATCACATGGATTTTACCGCATTTAACTCTTTTTATTGTTGTTGTTGTTGTTGTGTGTGTGTGTATGTACTGTGTGTGGGCATATAGTGTGTGTGTGTGTGTGTGTGTGTGTGTGTGTGTGTGTGTGTGTGTG
>NW_026593286.1:27709904-27721429 GCF_907164565.1 Psammomys obesus | reverse complement strand
GTGTGTGTGTGTGTGTGTGTGTGTGTGTGTGTGTGTGTGTGTGTGTGCCTGTGTGACACACTGCTGGTTGGAAATTGGGAGCTCTAGAACCAAAACATCATGGGTTCAAGACATGAAACTCAGGCTGTCAGGCTTACACAGAGAATACTTTTACTCCATGAGCCATCACCCTAGCCCATCATATTTCTTCTAAGCAGAAGAAATTGTAACACAGGATGTATTTCATCTCACCTTATTCATCGTTCACAGGAAATTCAGTTGCATTCTGCATTTTATCTGGTAATATTGTTTGAGGAGCTTCCCTTCTACCAACGATTTCTCTAGAATTCAACAGCTATGGTATTCAAACAAACAAACAAAAAATAGTGTTTGCTGCCTGATTAGAATGAGTGGAAAAAAAAAAAAAACCAGGGCAGAAAATGGGGATGTAGTGTTTGCCCTAATTATAGACAACCACAGAGAGGCCACCAATCGACTCGCTCAGCCCTGCTCACTCCCTCAGCAAGGAGGTAGAGATTAGAAATCTTGGTTGGTTTCCCATCTGTTGTTTAGTCGTCACGATCCACAAATGCAATAAAGGCTGGTTATAAACCCCTTCTTACAATTGACCGCGTGGTTAGAATTACATTTGCAGATGGTGACGAGCACACACGTGACTCAGACGACAGCCTTGTGCCCTGCCGTCACCCCAGGGTCTGTGAGAACCCATGGGGGTGTCCAGATGTCTAATGGCGCCACCATTTGCACCCATGCCTTCGAGAAGAAAGACGCTGCCTGCAAAGCTCACTGTTCTACGGGGAACAACAGGTGCGGAAGGCAGGGGCCACCGCGGAGCCATTTGGACCCAATACTGGGGCTTAGCATGGCAAGAGCGCCACAGGCTTGGCACGCCTGCGCTAATCTGCCTGGGAGATGAGCCTGGAGTCTCCTCACAGCCCCCGTGCCATTCCAGGTGGTCCACCTACTCCTTCTCTCAACCAAGACGAAAGGCAGCTGGGGAGGGCATATTTCAAAGAGATGGGTCATGTCCAACTCATTTTTCCTAGGTGCTGACAAGTCACTGTGGAAGTCTGGAAATGTGTAACACAGCAAAAAAAAAAAAAAAAAAAATACACAGGTCACAATGCACTGGTGAATGATTACCGGAGGAGAAATTCATTATGTGGGAGCTCTCGGCTCCCATCACGGAAGGACGTGTTACAGTGAACAAGACGGGAGGTCCCCGAAGTTCTCTCCCCAATGCGGACCTCACTGCCACTGCTTACCGCCCCACTATTTCAATTTCTGTTGCTTTGTGGGATCAGAGCCCAGAGGCGAGAGAAGTCAGCTCAGCTCTACTAATCAAAAAGGGAGTCCCTGCTAGCCAACACCAACTGAAACCAATCTAACTCATAACTAGGTGAGGTTCTTTCTGCTGACCAGCACCAGCTTTGATCACTAAAGTCAGCCACACAGAGACAGGTCCAGGCAGAGATGGTCTTTTTTTAAATTTTTAACTCTACCACTCCCGTTCCTGATCAGGGTACACAGATCCCCCTACAGATGAGCCCGGACATTGGGATATAATTCTTGTGGGTAAGCAGGGAAAGGGGTTGCTTTCTCCCTACACGGATGTAGATCTCAGCAGGCAGGGCATGGAAACTGAGCTGAGGCGCGGGGACTGTCAAACATGAGGAGGATACACCAGGCTTTGCTGTGCTCTGGACCAGCTGGGAGGCGAGAGACAGAGAGAGAGCCCCCATCTTGGGGTGGCTAGATGAATCGGTACTTTTTACATCTTTGCCTCTAGGAGACATACATGCAATTTTAGTGTCCTCTTTATCATCTATCTTCTCCTCTTTCCACCCTGCACATTAGGAAATAAGGGGCCACAGATAGGTTAGCCAAGAGGCCCCACGAAAAATGAATTGTCTTTCTACCCCCGTCAGGTTGCTTTTCACACACAGTGAGGCCAACTGGAGCAAGCTGCTCTAAAGCTGAATGCACAGTCAGGCACAGGGTGCGAGGTACCTTGACTAGGACAGGGCTCCCGAACAGACCCAAAAGCCCAATGGGTGGATTTGCCTGGTGCCCAACCTTTCACCTCCAAGAACCGCTGCTGCAAATGTCAACCAAAAGTAGATGAGCCAAGCCGGGCACACTCACCAGCCAGAACAATGTTAAATATTAAACGTCCTTGGTAGAAGGCCGGCCTGAAAGCTGCCATTTCGTTATGCAGCTTTCTCCAGGCTTAGGAAGAGAGCCTGCATCTCCCAGAAGCACGCCGTGGAGACCTGCCCTCCGCCCGCTCAGCACTGGGGAAGCCTTCAAAGCTGTTCAATTTGTCTGAGCCCCATCCATCTTTAATGTCACAGTCTACATTTTCTCCTCTCTTTCTTTTTCAAAGCAGCCAAAAAAGAAAATGTCACTGCATCTGGGGCCAATTCAAAAGCCAGGCTTAGACGAAAGTTTTGTTCCACTCTCCCAGGCCCCCCATGTTTTTATCTCCCAAAGAGCCTCTGGGGGGGTACCTCAGTCCCCCATCCCTGTGTTCATTGATCTTACTAGGACTGTGTCCTTCACTAGCCTTCTCCAGGCTTCCATGTGACTGCAGCACCCATAAAAAGGAAAACACATTGATGTTTATGGGGACAGGGCTGGAAGGAGGGGGACAGCAGGGTGGGCTGTCACCACACCCATCAACTCCTGACAGGGCCTGGGAGGTTGAGCAACTGACCCTGTGCTGCCTTTTAGAAAGTGTATTCCCCAAATTTATCCAAAGCACAGGGAAGGCATGCTTAGGGGCACGGCCTGAGCCTCCTGTGGCACCAAAAGTCCATTCAAGCTGTGCAAAGGCAAGTGGCAGCTCAGACGAGGATGACAGTCAGAATACACTCATGACACGCAGCCTCACCCAGAGCTGATGCTCTCACTGATACTTAAGAGGGTGGTTGTTATCAGGAAGGACACAGACGGGAGATAAGAGACTCAATCAGTGTCAGGCCAGGCACGACACAACACAGCCATAAATCATGTTAGTTAAGATTCTCAGCTGCTAACTCTGAGAAGGGCAAGCAGGTAAGAGTAAAACAGGAGCATATCACTGCGTAGACAGGCAATGAACACGCTTGGTCTCCACCCTGGGTAGAAGGGCAGACTGTCAGAATATTGTCCATCCATTCTCAGGCTAACCAGATAAAAGTATATGTTGTGCAAGCCTGAACACCTGAGTTTGATCTCTGGAACCCACAGAAGTTGTCTTCTGACTTCCACACATACACCATGGTATGTAAGTATACACAGACACAGACACACACACACACACACACACACCATATATACACACAAAAATTATAATAAATTTTAAAATGTAGCAAAATCTACATAATGTATTGTTTATTATATTGTGAGATAGATGATGAATGAGTAGATGATGGAGAAATAGATAGATAGTGATGATAGATTAGATAGAGATAGGATAGATAGATAGATAGATAGATAGATAGATAGATAGATAGATCGATAGATAGGATAAATAGATAGGATAAATAGATAGATGATAGATAATTATGACAGATAGATAATGATGATATATAGATAAATGATAAACATGATAAATGACAGCTAGACAAATGGATGATAGATAATGATGATATATAGATAGATGATAGACAGACAGACAGATGCATGACAGATAGGCCAGTAGCACAGGATGGCCGTGGTGATAGCTTTCTTCCCTCCCTGTTCCCATCCACCCCATGCAGACAGCTGTAGATGCTCTGGCGAATTCTTTCTGGTACCCAAGTAATGTGGAACACGTGATGAAGTATGAGGAAAACAGGACTCTCATGCTTTGCATGTTGATGTGGGGAGATTTTGCTGATCCCAAAGCCCCAAGTCAGCAACGCTCAGCCATATTCCAATAAGGTTAGCGCCAGCCAAACCGATTTTAGAGATTGTATTTCAGAATGTGTTAGACAAGTAAAACAAAAAACCCAATAACCTTGATTTGTGTGGTGTTTTTTTTTTTTTTTTTGTCTGGGGTGAAGAGATTCTTAAGTTGCAAATAATGAAGGAATTAGTGATTAATTAATTGTTGACAGGTGTGGGATGAAGCATCTACAAATTCTTAGTTTTCCCCCTCCCTTTCTCTCTTAAGATTGTTCTTTCTTCCTTTAATTAATTTTTTGCCACTCTAGCACTCCTCTTATCAAATATTCTTAGAAACTAAACAAATAGAGTGTACTGAGACCAAAGTACTCAATATGGTGTTTAATTGGAATTGTAGCCTGTTTTCCCCCCCAGTGTTTTCTCGGGATACCTGGAAGCTTTCCCTGGCAATGGCATTGGACTCAAGAAGTGCATTTTTAGCATCTATTAATCTTCCTTTCAGGTGCCAAGGGCATGGCATGATTGAATCAAGGAAACGTAAGCCGTTGAGTGGTTTGTGGTTTCTCTTGCCTTCAAAAGAACAGAGGTTCTAGCATAACAGGACTGTTGATCTCTCCATTCACTTTGCTGAGAGAGAGAGAGAGAGAGAGAGAGAGAGAGAGAGTATGTGCTACCGAATGTCTTGGGCGCCTTGCCCAACTGTTGTACAGCCAACTCTGGTCACTGAGGCATGCCCCAGCTTCCTGAAATCCACTGCATTGATGCTTACCACCGAACATCTGTGTCAAGGGCAAGTATGTGTCAGTCTTCATGTATGCCCTCAAGTCCAAGTTGTAGCAAGGGAGGGGGACAGCCAGGCCACCCACCCATGCTGAGGCCTGCAGTATCACCCCTCAGGGAATGTGGATTACCCGTTCTACTCTTCCCAAAGGAGCCCTGTTCAGAACACCGTGGTGTGACTAAATTCCCAATAGACAGTACTAGTTTCTGAGTGAGTGAGCTGTCAATGTCACATCAAGAGGAACTTTGGGGCTTGGAGTCTGTAACAGAGCCAGAGCACTGGCTGCTTCCAAATGAGTTTCAGGCTTTAGAATGCTTCCCTAGTACCGTTCACCAGTCCTGAGATTCCTTAGGAAGGAGGGCCTTTACTCTCCTCCCAAAAGTGGAGGATTGTCCAGCCGTGACCACAGATTCATCAAGAAATGATGATTTGTGGGAATGAAGAGGAATGGAAGAGGAGTTTTTAAAAATGTGTCTCCAGCAGCCACTGTATCATTTGCCCTAAGCAGTTTCCTCCAGATTGGAGCCGACAGAAGTGATGTGGGGTGACTGATAGAGGCTAGATGACATCATCCCAGCAGCATCGCAGTAACAGGATGGAGGTGCTACAGTGCGGGACAGTGGGGAAAAGAGACGTGGGATATAGTGTGGACAGGCAGTTAGCGGGTAAAGGGACAAGATGGCATTTGATGGCATCTAACTCAGTACAGGTTACATGAGGCACCCAGCCAGAGAGAAAATTCCTGGTGCTTTTCTCTTGGTTTCTTTCTCACAAGTTTGGAAGCATCAAAAGGCTAGAAAGTTGGGATTGGAAGCTCTTAATGAATTCCCAACCTAACAAGAAATGGATCTATCTAAATCCTCAAGGAATTACTACTAGGTGATTGTAAAAAATATAAGTCCTTTATATATAGAAATGAAAAGAATCTTTAAGGTACATGCATGAGCGAAAAAGCCAAGGGAGTAGGAACAGGCCATATATTTGCATGGTTCAAGGCAAAATGAAATGGCGATGTTCAAAATTATTCAGAATTTTAATAGCCAGATGTGAATGGCACACGCCTGTAATCCTAGCACTAGGAGAGTTGAGACAGAAAGACCACATAGTTTCTGGCCAGCCTGGGCTACAGAGCCAGATTCTATCTCAGAAAGGAAGAGGGAGAATCTCAAGGGATGATACTAACCAAACAGTGAAATCCAAGCTCCCACAAAGTCAGGCCTCCTGACCTTCATTGCTGCAAACCTGACTTGGTAAGTAACTACCAATGAGGTCCTGGACTTTGAAGACGGGGCGGGGGGGAGGGGTTCCACGAAACATCTACTTTTTTTTAACATTTGCACCATGTGAATGTATTAGCTACTAAACACACACCCACATACACACACTGAACAAAATGTTGCCAGCGCCCCAGAGAACCCAACTCAGACCTTAAACAATATATGAACTCAGAGTCATGTTTGCCTGTGATTACATGTTGGGTGGGAAGAAGCTGAACACCAAATTATAATGACTAAGGCGAGAACTGCCCTCTCCCATGGAGCTGTGGCCAGCGGATGTAGCTTTCTGGGGAATCGCAGTGAAACGGAAAATGTTAACTTTCTTCCTAATCCCTATTTGCTATGGAGTTTCCCTCAGCCCAGGAACTTTGCTAGGCTCAGGCCCGTGGGCTGGCACTTACATTCATAAGTTAGTAAGTACTTAGCTCCAAATCTCACTAAATACAGTCGCTGGGTGGATGTGTCAAAAATAATAAGATGCCTCATCATCTATCAACACACTACCTTGCATTTCCAACATTGTGCAACCCAGAAACGAGAGTTAGGACAGGCCATGCTCCCAAACCACAGCAAGCAACCGGCTTTGGACTTGTGCTAAACACCCATGATGTGCTGAAGGAATTACCCATTTCATCCTCATGGCTCCCAGAAAAGTAGGTTGTGCTCGTTACTTTTCTATTCCTGTGATAAAACATCGTGACCAAGGCAACTAACGGAAGAAGGGGTTTATTTGACGCTTACAGTAGCAGAGGGACCGAGTCCATCACCGTGATAGCAGGAAGTATGGTAGCAGGCAGGCATGACGCTGGAGCAGCGAAGAGCCCACGCCCTGACCCACAAACAGAAAGCAGAGAGAGCTCAGTGGGGATGGAGGGAGGCTTTTGGAACCATAAGGTCACCCCCCATGTCACACCTCCTCCAACGAGGCCACACGTCCTCATCCTTTGCAAACAGCCACTCAACGGGGACTCCAGGATTCAAATACCCGAGACCTAAGAAAGACATTTTATTCAAACCACCCTACAGACCCCACCATTTCCCTCATTCTATGGTTAAAAGAACAAGCCCAGAGTGGAAAAGAAGCTTGCTCAACATTATCCAGTGGGTAAAAGACAAAGGCAGATTGAAACACAGACATCTAGTGCCAAGCCCACCCCCCCCCCGAAGCCTGTATTTTAATGCAAATGATCTGTGTAATATCAAGCTACGCACTGTGTCTTCTCAGCTATTCTCCTCCGCAGAACCTTCTGTGTTCTAGAACACAATAGGGCTGATTTGGAAGCAAGGGCTATTTTCATTTGATTAGATACAGCTATGAATCCTTTTGTACTGTCAAGTCAGTCGAATGCTGAGCCCACCATTGTTTGAAGCTCACCGGAACGCTTTGTGTGGCCCCCAAATCCTCTTTCCTTGACGATATTTCTAAAAGGGTGACAGCCTAAGAGCTCTTAGGATTGCCTCTCTTTTTCTACAGAAGAGGTTGCGCCAGTTAAAGAGCATCGGAATACTTATACCCAAGAGTACAGAAGTCAAAGAAAAGCAAAGTGGGGGCTGGAGAGACGGCTCTACGGTTGAAGCCACCTGCTGCCCTTCCAGTGGACGAGGGTTCAATTCCCTGCACCCACAAGGCAGCTCACAACCATCTGTAACTCCAGTTCCAGGGGAATCCAGATTGTGTCAAGTTAGCAGGAAGGAAAAAAAAACTAACCTGAACATGCAAGTTGGAGAATGAAAACACCCGGTTTAATCAGGCCTCCACCAGAATGCGCACGAACACATGTTGAGTCCACACATGTGAACGTACATACATGTATACATTTTTAAAAAGAATCACAGATGGCCAGTTCGGCTGCAATATATTGGTATTGCTTGACTGAAAAAAAAAAGGATGGGGCTCAAACTGGCCACAGGTAAATGGTGAATGTGGAACCAAAGCTCGACAGTCCCTTGAGAAAGCGCCCGTCCTGAGCTGCCCTGAACACCGGGGACAGTGTCCACAAAAGAGAACCGTAAGCGCATGAGTGCCATCTGCGAGGCCTTGCACTTATCCTCCGCTAATTGGAAAAGCCTGACGGAGATACTGTATTTCTTCTCAGAACCAGAAACACAAGACACAAAATGGATCTTTAATAAATGTTTGCTGAAATGACAAATGAATGAATCATCAACTGATACAAAACCTACTCCTTAATGGCCATGCTATACAAATAATACCTCATCATGACAATTCAAGCTCTTCCTCTAGCCTGCCAATAAAATATTCAAATGACTTTCGTTCTAATGACACACTGTGATAATTGCCAGAAATTCTATCCTCAATAGGAGATGGGGGGATGAAGCCAAATTAATATCAAATCTCTTGAAAAATTGAGACATAAGAGGGTGGAGACCTGGCTCAGAGGTTAAGCACACTTGCCGCTCCTGCAGAGGACCCCGGTTCAGTTCCCAGCGCCCACCTGGCTGCCTGTAACTCCAGCTCCAGGCCTTTCCTGGCCTCTGACGGCACCAGTCATGACCTGGCTCACATGCATACATGCAGACAAAAGAACCATATGCCTAAAGTAAAAATAAAAATAAATATTTTTAATTGGAAAGTGTAAACAAAATAACTCTGACACAAAAAATGGGAGTGCCTTGCAGATCAGCTCCCGACGCTGCCCCTGCAGGGCCCAACTGCGCTGGTGTGACGTCACCCCAGTGCCCCACAGAGGCCTGCAAGCTTATCGGGCTTGCTCGAGTTAAAATATTAAGAGAGGGGAAAGAAGTTCGTTGCATCCGATAATCAAAGCAGGCGGCAAGAAACAAGAGCAGCTGGGATTGGTGTAGTTGCTAATTTAATTGGAAACTAATCATCCACTCGATAAAAATTAAAAAAAAAAATCTTCTGCCACATCATCTGGAGAGGCTTTGTAGACGAGAAGGTGTGGTCTGGTTGACAAGAGGTTTGTTTTGTTTTTTCCCCTCTTGGAAAAATATTTTTATGCAAATTGCCATAAGATTCCCCTCTCTCCCACTTTCAAACTGGTGGAGCGTAGGGAGCAGGTTGACAATCCAGGGCCTCCGTGAGCTGGATGAGGAAAGAGGTGAGCTGAATTTTCGCCAGTCATGAGACATCACAGGCAGGTGAGAGTTTCAAAAATTCCAGTAAACGCTCCAGTGGAACAAAGGCTGCCAGTAATTTGGGAGGAGACGCCAGGAGCCCCAGATTTCCAAACTCCTCACAGGAATTAGGAATCTGCAAGGCTTACTCAAAGGGAAAGGATGAATCACCTTTAAACACAGACAGATAACGAGGGCTGGGGCAACAGAGCTCGGTGTGAATGCGGACCTTGTGCCGCTTTTCATGGGATGTTGCTGGAGGCCGAACCCCACTTCATACAACGTGCTTGCTATTCTAAGAGCTAGGCTGAGGGTCAGGGAGTAGGCCACAGCCAGTAGAGCTTTGCCTAGCAAGCAAAGGGACCTAAATTCAGAACCCGAGCGCCCACATACTGCTCCCACACACATGTACCCGTGTGCTGACCACACACGGAACACACGTGAACCTATACACTACACACACACATGCATTCACAGACTGCCCACTCTCATGAACCTAAATACTGCACATGCAACACACCCCTGCACAATGAAAAAAAGAATAACTATACCTGTGCTTTTATTATTTGTATTCCTGTTTTTTTGATATCTCAATGGTGATCTTCAGAACTTTCTCCACGTCAGAATTTACTGAGGACTCTTTTGGATGGAGAGATCCCTGAATCTCCTCTTAGTTGGTGAGCAAGGCATTGGGAGGAATCTGGACTTGAACAAGCTGAGGGTCCCGGGTCCTCTTTGGCTTGATGCGGGTGAGTCGTATCTCTTTTGAGAAGCTTCTCTGTGGTGTATGTCTTAGGTAATGTCCTGACACTGAAAGAGGGAAGCCCAACATCAGAAAATTCACCAAAATTGCCGCTGTAATGAAAGGGAGACTCTAGGGAGCCCATTTAGCCGTTTGTCACTAAACTGCAATGCCAAATAAGCACTCAGAATGGTTCAAATTTTATCTGGCTTGTTCAAGCTTAACATATTAAGAGAATTATGGCTCAGTCATTCTTATAATCCCAGCACTTGGGAATTAGAGGCAGGAAGATCAGCTACTGAAGCCTTGGCTATAGAAGGAATTCAAGGCTAGCCTAAAATACTGTCTCAAAGAATCAACAGAGGGGGCTGGGGAGATGGTTTACTGGGTGGATGGGCTTGCTTCCCAAACATGAAGGTTTCAGATCCTGTACAAAAAGTCAAGCATTATGCAATGCACCTGAAACCCCAGCACTGTGGACACTATGTAGCCCAGGCTGCCTTCCAACGCCCTATCAAGCCAAGGATGGCTTTGAACTTCGAATCCTCTTGCCTCACACTTCTTAGTGCTGGGTTGCAGTAGGGTGGCCCCAGTCCTGGCCTCAGAAACCTGCTTAACCTCATTCGCTGCGTCTCCCTGGAAGGAACGCCGGACAGCACTCTGAAGCCCACGTGCTATCGGCGGCTCAGACGTCATCACGGCTTTGCCCCGTTCACCTTTCCAAGTAAGGCATGTCTAAATCTGCCAGACGGTTCAACACATGCTCTGTAGGTCACCTGCAGCCACCAGCAAGTGACCTGCAGTCACTTGATGAGGAAGTGACGGAAGAAAACAGAGCTGAGTAAAGAGGATGCCTGCCTCAGACAGCGTTCATCCTCCGCACCCCCACACACGCCACAACAATCAAGAAGAGCAAGCTTTGGGTGACTAGCCGTCCCTTTCTAGGGACATGTTTGACTAGGAAAGTCAGACTCAACGTCCACACTGACCTCTCCCCTCTCTCCTCAGCAGCAGCAGCAGCAGATGGCATGAGCACCCAACCCTTGTAGGCAGCCTCGCAGCATGGTGGTGGTGGCTTGAGAGAGCTTGGAGTGTTGGCCCGACTTGGTAATTTGCATGACCAAGGGTAAACTATAGAGCCTATCTAGGCATTTTTCCCCCTCCACTAAAGGGTTTTCCTGCCTTCCAGGGTTGTGAGGATTTGAGCTAATGCATGCAAAAGGCCTGGAACATAATAGGTGTTCAATAAACCTTAGTTATTATTTTATGCATGAGCCTCGGACTAACGTATGCATGGGCGTTTAGTTATTAATTAGAAGGTAAATGAAAACTGGCTGGAGGGAATTGCTTTCGACCTTTAGCAAATTATTTCATTTAGATGTGCTGATGCAAAACTATCACATCTCGTGAAGGCAGATGAAAATAAATCTGGCTGACAAAAGATATTTTAATAAATACTCAATCTCCCTCCACCATGCTCGCAGCCCATGGCCACCCCACCGAGAACAGGCTGTTGTCTGGGGAGGCTTTTGTGCCTCTCTCTCCTATTACAGACAATCACTGGCTCATCAGAAACCAGGTTCTGCCCAAAAGTTTTAAAAAAAAAAAAGGAAAGAAAAAAAAAAGAAAAAGAAAACCTTTTCTAAGCACCTGCATCTAGTAACGCCTAAAAGAAAGAAAGAAAGAAAGAAAGAAAGAAAGAAAGAAAGAAAGAAAGAAAGAAAGAAAGAAAGAAAGAAAGAAAGAAAGAAAGAAA
>NW_026593286.1:27669801-27709894 GCF_907164565.1 Psammomys obesus | reverse complement strand
AAAGAAAGAAAGAAAGAAAGAAAGAAAGAAAGAAAGAAAGAAAGAAAAAAGAACATCCAGGCCTTTTCCCCTCTGGGTACCCTGGAACTTTCTAAATTCCCAGGCAAGCTGCTTATCGACCACTGCAGCATGATGCCCCCACCTAAGGCTTTGTCCCATTACGTGACCATTTTAACTGGCAGACAGAGGGAACCTGTTGGACTCAGTGTGAAGCATCCAAGGCTCACCCACTCTGCCTGCAGAACTGTGATTTCTCACAAGCAGAGCAGAGAGCGTCTGTTCCAGTTGATGAGGAAAACGGGAAAAAGAAGAAACAGTGGTCGGAATGAGAAAATTCACGTACCAAACTACATCCTGACCTTCTTTTGATAACCCTTGGGTGCTCCGTGCAGGAGGCAGGGCCCCTCGAGTCTTGAGAGATGGCTCCAGAAGTGAGACAGAGAGGGTGAGGAGAAGGCCAGGATCCACGCGGCACTTCTGGAATGGAGAGCAGTGCTGGAAAGATGAAAGCTGCAGGAGGGCTGAGGCTAGACTTCCGTAAGAGAGTCAGGAACAAACGACAGACTGGCAGGAAATCATTTGGAACCTCTGGGAATACATCCCTGTTGGGGGCAAAAAATGGCAGAACTCACAACTCAGAGAAGGGATATGTGAGGTTTTCGCTCCATTCTCTCACCTGAATAATCCGGGGTAAGTGGTGCCATTGGGGGCCTCCTCTTCTGTGCCTCCGATTCCCACCCTAGGGTGAGAATGGATTAGACAGTCCAACCCAGTGAACTTTGCAAAAGGGCCGTGATTACCTTCAGGAGGCTCCAACTGTGAAAAGCAGCCAATATAATAAGCTCACACGTCAAGACTGATTGCCCCCATTACTGTGCCTGCATATTTCTGCCTTCTAATGCCCACAGTGGAGTGGGAAGAGGACTCGGGTGAGTATCTTCAGGATGGTTTTATTAAGCTCATTTCTAGGCATTGCCCATTTTGCATCCTGAGAAGCCATCAAACCCTTTGAACTTAGCATTTTCATTAGAAGCCATCAATTTTAAATAACGATACAGTGAATTTTGGGACTGCCTTTTATCTGAGGACTTCGAAATACATTACTACTTACTGCTGCCAATTCTCAGCATTTGGCGGATGACATGCCATTAATTTTCGAGACAGTTAAACTAAAGTATCTAATGGTGAAGTGTAACGAGCAGCCGCAAAGTCGGGGAAATCGGCGAGAGGGCTGGGCGTGGAGACTTTGGTCCACACAACTACGCTTGCACAACGAGCAAGGGACTAATGCAGCGCCCTGACTGTTTACAAAGAGTGTTGGTTATGTCGGGGCTGCCCTGCATCTTTTTAGATCTGCTCGCTCTGTTTGGAGAGTTCGCATTCCCAGGTTCCCTTGCAGCTTCACCACACCGCACTGCCAGGACCAGCAAATCTAATCACTAGCGCAGATAACGCAGCAGAACAAATTATAGAGCCAAGTTTATGGCGGTGGCGCCATCAGAGAGTTTTATGGACTCTCCCGTTTGTTTTTAAGATAAAAAAAAAAAATTCTACAAAATCAAAATTAGCTCCTGTCATTTGTGGCTAAAATTCTTGGCAGCTGTTAACTCATATACACAAAAAATAAAAGTTCCCAAACTTCCTCTGGTGCCTTTAGGTAGTCTAACAACTGATTGACCACTCCCTCTCTGAAACTGAAGGTCAATTAACTCAATATTTAATAGGTAAATATGCCCAGTATTCTTTAGTTCTTTGTGCAAAAATTCTTTAATAACTATTGCTAAACACTTCCTGTGTTGAGCAAACATAAGTGTTGTCACCACGTAGAAGAGCTGGGTATCTATAAGGCCAAGCCAGCAATAACTGAGAAATTCCACAGAAAAAAATGAAAAATTGTCACCATCACAAGTGATAGTAAGTGCAGAGAAAGCATTCCTGAGTGTTTTGTTACAATGAGACAAGTCCTTGAAAAGAACACTTTAGGCACCACTAAGACACAGGAAGGAAGGTGAACTGGATGAAGGGAGACCAGATAGGGTCAAGTTAGTAATTCAGAGCAGCAGCTTGCATTAGGAAGTAAAGCACTGAGACATGGGTTTAAAAGGGATGCGTGCAGGAGATACTTACGAGGTAAGATCAAGAGGTTTAGGCAGTGGAATCAATATGGAAGAATGTGATGTCTTTCTGGTGATTCACAGGTTTCTGACTAAACTACTAGGTTCAATCTGGCCCCAAGGTAGCACTGAAAAAGCAGGGCATGATGTCACATGCCTGTAGTGCCAGCACTTCTGGATGCAGAGGTAGAAGAACAGTTGGTGAATTCAAAGCAAGCCTGGGCTACACAGCAAGTTCCAGCCATGAGGCATGTAATTAGACCCTGTCTGGAAAAGTATATTTAAAAAAACAGAAACACTGGAAGAAAATCAAAGTGTGGGGCCATTGTCAGGCTCCATCGCAAACATGGTAAATTATTTCCTTCAAACACTGGAGAGAAAGTGTCACATTGTCATGCAACTAGGATCCAGAACAGAGAGGTGACTGAAGGCGTGAAAGAGCGTCTGGTGCCTGGTGTTAATTTTCAGCTTGACAGCCTCTAGAATCTCCTGAGGGCCAATGGACATGCCTGCCTGGGATTATCCTGATTTCATTAACCAAGGTGGGGAAACCCACTTTAAAATGAGGGTGGCTCCTGGGTTGATTGAAAAGGAGAAAGCTGAGCGCACATCACTCTCTGCAACGTGATCAGTTGTCTCACACCAGGTCCTTCCTGAAGAACTGTTCCCTCAGACTGTGAGCCACAGTCAACCTCACCTTCCATACATTGGCATTGTCGAGAAGTATTTTTATGTAATTAATATACCAAATAATGTCAGCATATTATGAATCCAAGAGGGAATTAACCAACTGATTCGGTCAGAGCCCTCAGGAGCCAATCACATCCTCCAAGCCCATCAGCTGCCAACTCAGCCCCCAACACGTGAGCTCTTGAGGAACAGCTCGGATGGAAGCTGGTATTCTGGTCCCATAGTATGGGATGCCAGGATAAGTGAGCAGCTAGATCAAGAGTTATCATGTCCAGCCCAGCAGCACAATTAGGAACACATAGAGAAGGCCATCTGGGGTAAAGAGACAGTCTTTAGAAACCAGTAACAGTAGGATAGCAGGGTTTTGGAGTAAACTTGAAGGTAGCTTAGGGCAGAAGAAAGAAAGGGAGGGAAAGAGAGGGGAATAGGAAAAACTAGCTCCCGCTGTGAACTAATTCTAACTTCTGATTTCTTTTTCTTCTCAGTACTAGTATATTTATTTACCTGAAGGTTTAGGAGGTACTTTTCACCACATGCCTTCAGGTTTGGGGAAGCCTGTCTCAATATCGCTCTGCAGTACTACATTGTATGTTCTAATTATAACTGCCAGCCATTGCTTAAGTTAAGTTAGAATTCTTTCTCACCTTAGTATTACAGTACAAAACACATGCGCGTGCGCGCATACATACCAATCAATCAGGTCCTCCCCCTTTATGCCACTCCAAACTTGAACTGTAATGATTAAGCTGAGTCACGAAATGCAGGCACATCATCAGCACACATGTGGTAATGGCTTTTGTACTTACTCCTGCCTCTCCATCCACCAGGGGAGTCAGGCACAGCTCGCCCTGCCCTGAAGTCACCAACGCAAACCTTCTCCAGAGAGCAGTACGCAGCACCTGAGAGGAAACCACAGTTAAATCTACCCGTGTTCTCAACAGAGCCTTGGTTGGCGGAAGAGCTTGCTTCAGAAATTCCTACTCTGCTGACATTTGGCAGGATTCCTGTCAACAAAAATTGCCTCAACCAACACCTTGTAGAGTGCCAGGAACGTAGCAAATATTCACTATTTGTTTTCTGAAATCTGAAGAAAATGAAATGAAGATGAACCGTGTCTAATCTCATAATAGTCAATAAAATAAGGTCATTCGTGGCAGCCACACAATAGGGACTGTGTAACCATTGGCTATCGGTATTGCAGTCATTGTCTAGAGTCATTGGTGCTTCTCGCTCATGTTCAGAAACCCAGAATGGCCTTTCCTAAGACTCCACCCCTCTATCCCTCCTTCTTAAGTCTTACTACAACTTTCAAAGAAGATTACATTTTCTCTCTATTTTCTCTTCTCTCCTTCTCCTCCCTAGACACACATACTATCAAGCACACAGGGCACGAAACCATCCTGCATTGCTGATTGATGGGAATGAGCACAACCCCTACAAAAGAAAAGTCAACACTATTCAAATTACACACATGTATGCTTTCCACTCCAACAGCTCATACTACAGAAGTTATCCTAAATATCAGCTCACACTCACACGACCTGCACATATATAGAGGATTATTCCTCCATTCATAGCTGTTCCAAATGGCAAAAAAGAAGTGGCAAAGTATACATGAGCGGGTAGCTCACTAAACATTTCCATAACCTACAATCAACTTTGATAGAGCAAATAATTTTAAGTTGACACCTCCATGTTCTTGTATGAGGAAAAACTCCCAAATGTCTTCCTAGGTTGAACCTCAGTGCCAAAGGACAACATACAAAAAAAAAAAAAAATCCTAAATTTTATGCAAAAGTGTGGAGTTAATGATAGACACAGTTGTTCTTCCATACTGAAATATTCAATCAGCCGAAGAGCAAAATATTTGAAAAAAAAATTATGATTGTACTGTTTATGTGAAGATTTTTTCTTACAGTTATTCCCTAAATATTCTGGAAAAACAACACAATGTTTCATGTATATACATGGTCCAAAGACAATTTGAAGTATATGGGAGAATACATAGAGGTCACATTATTTCATAAAAGGGATAGAACATGGCTTTTGGTGTCCTTAATTGGTCCTAAAACTATTCTGGGTTCTGAGGTCCAACTGCTCTTTCTTCAATGTGCTTTACAATAAGAAATTCCTGACAGATATGGAGGAGATTAAGAAGAGTGATTATCATGGAGAAAATGGAAAGTTAGGCAGTCGGGGAAGAGATGACAAAATTGAAGGTAATATTTTTTACCACAAAACTTTTAACTATCGGTTCAGAAGAGATGACATAGACAAGAGGGAAAGAATAGAGAGACTACAGATAGGCAGAGATGGTAACTAAATAGATGATAAATAATTATAGATAGATGATAGATATAGATAGATGACAGATAGATAACAGACAGATGATAGATAAATGATAGATAATCAATACATACATACATAGATGATAGAAGATATGTAACAAGAAAGAGAAAATGTAACCACAGAGTTTATTCCGGGGCCATTGTTCTGCAGCTTTTGTTGATGTCCTTGAAAGTCCAACATCTCCTCTCCCTCTCTGAGTCTTCATCCTCTATCCCCTGAGCCTGTAGCTGCCTTTAGGCCTTGGGCCTTGAACTGGCTGGCCTAATGTAGTTTGTTGAGTTATGGCCCTGTTCTTACATGAATGTATTCCTACTGGGGCACAAGAGTATACATTAAGAAAAATTTCTTGGGTCACATTCACTAATATAAATCTTCATTTCTTTGCTTTTATCAGTTCAAACACAGCCATTTAATGTGACTTACAAATAGCCTTATGTGATATGATATTATAGGTCAGAGGACTTCTCAATCCATCTAAAAATACATAAACACACTGCAATGAAAATCCATTAAAGTAGAAATAGCTAATCCTTTACATGGGGAGAATAAATAATTCACTTCGAGGTCTCCCCCCATAAATCAGCTATGCTGTTATCAAATGCCACTGCCAGCATATAAAAACAAAGTAGATGAATTAAACTTAGGCAATCTTTAAAAAAAGACAGAAAAAGTCTTGATGAAGCATTTTGCGTTTCTTCCATGTCATTCTCCAAACAGATTAGAACAGAGAAGAGCTGGAGGGACCAGGGATGTGCCTCCATTTCTGACCTTAACTTTTCACCTCAGGCCCAGTCTTCATGGTGAATCTGATTCATCCATTAAAGATGCCAGCAACGCCACCCTCCAATCCTCAAGTGTGACTCTGGCACCTTCTCAAGCTTGCCCTGCTTCATCAAGGCCTCATAAGAGGCTGCCATCTTGGCACCCTCCAGTTAAGCAAAAGGAGAGGTTCTGGGGCTAGAAACAGAGACCTCGTTCTACACTCAATCTCCACTCTCAGGGTTTCCAAACTCACATTTAGAAGATCTGTTTCTAAACTCATGGTGAGCATCCAGGACAGCGGTGGAAGAGGTCTAGAAACGGAAAAGTCCTAATCAAAGAATGAGACTCAGCCCAACTTAGCTACTCCAACACCAATGATCCTGGGCAGCAAGATTCTTTATAACTTCAAACCATTTACACGGTGTTTACTTTTGCCAACTGCTCTCCGAAGGGCTTCAGATATCAACTCTTAAACCCTCACCACATCTTTGGGAGGTAAGTTTGATTATATTATCTTCACCTTTCTTGTGAGGAGAGCAAGGGGAGGCAGAATAATGAAGAAACACGCCAGACTTTATCAGCCACAATAAACAAAGCCCACGAAGGCTTCAGCTCATCACCAACTTAACACGAAGACTGCTTCTATCACCTTCAGGTCTATTCTGGGCCCAGCAGGGACTGTATATGAAGATGGAGCCACAAGCTACAAATTGAGCCCACAGGTTAACCAAGATGCTTTCAAACCCTAATGATTTGTTAGACAAGGGGAGTTGAGGTTTTGATGGGCTTATTTTGCCTAGTATGCAAACTTCAGCCTTTTCCAACCGAGAGCCACAGTGACAAAAGAAAATTAAGTCTTCTTCAATGCCAATTAATAAAACCTATAGGGAGGTTATCATTCGCAGTACAAGAACATTCTCCTTCCTCTGTTGAGATGAGTCCTGACTCAGCATGGTACCTTAGACCATAGTGACCAATAGTGAGAATGTGCAGACTGTGAGGGAGAAAAGTAAGCTTTGTGTCAGTTACAACAAAGCTGAATAAAAACCTCAAAATTCAGGAGCTTTTGGTAAGACAACTAGGCGTAGACATACAAAAAAAATGGTTTTGCCTCATATTATATACAAAACTAACTCGAAATGGGTCAAAGGCCTACATATATTAAGCTAAAGCTATAAAACGTTAAGGGAAATGTGGCTGTTTGTTACGGCTTGGATATGAAGTATTCCTTAAAAGACACATGTTCAAAGACTTAATCCCCATATAACACAACCGTTACTGAAAAGGTGCCAAGCATAGTAGAGTATGCTTTTAATCCCACAACTGGGGAAGTAGAGGCAGGCGGATTTCTGTGGGTATGAGGCCAGCCTGGTCTACATCATGAGTTCCAGGACAGCCAGGGTTTCAAGAGAGATCCTACCTCGAGCTCATTTCCCCAAAATGAATGAAAAGAAAACTGATTGTATCTGGAAGGTTCTGACCTAACCAGTCATTGAACCCCTTGATGGATCCATTTGTTTTATGAGGACATTATTGGGAGGTAGGGTCTAGTTGGAGGAAGTAGGTCAATGGCTTCCTGGCATGTCTGGAGAAAGATGGCCTTTTTGCCCAGCCCCTTCTTGCAGTTTTCTGCTTCCTGGACACCATGATGGGAGCAACTTTGTTTTACCAGGCCATTACGTAGTGAGGTCCTGCTTCATCACAGCCTGGAAACATTGGCTCTGAGCTATGAATAATCCTTCCTTTATGTTATGTCAAGTATTTTGTCACTGTAACAAATAACCAGCACAGGGCAATTCTCTATACCCTTAAATTTGGCTAAGGTACACCAAGAGCATAGAAGACAAAACTTTAAAAGCAAGCTGTATTGCATTTTTAAAAGATGTAAAAACTATTTATCAAAAGATAATGTCAAGAAGTTTACTTTTAAAAAAAAAAAAAAGGCAACTATAATGTTTTTGAAAATTAATTCCCAGATGCTAATGCTGTTTTGGATGGACGCTGAACCTCTAAGAGGCAGAGTCTAGCGGAAGGAAGGATGTTTCTGTGGGGTGGGGCTTTGCGATATACTGTCCAGCCCTACTTTCTGTCTCATCTCTGCCTTCTAATCTTGGGAGATTTGAGTAAGCAGCTACCACAAGCTCCGGCCACTCTGGAGCCACCTTCTGCCCTTCCTTCCCTGCTGTGATGGGCTGCCTCTACCAAAGCCATGAGCCAAAATAAATTCTTCCTTCCCCAAGTTGCTCCATGGCAGATATTTGATCATAGTGACAAAACATGCAAACAAAAAACTGGTACACCAACCCACTGAATGGGAGAGGATATTTGCAAATTATATATGTGATAAAGATTGCGTAATCAAAATACATAAAGAACTCTTAACAATTCAACAATAGTAAAACAAACATCCCGTTATTTTTTCTCTCTTTTTGTTTGTTTATGTAATGCAGGGAACAATAGCTTGAATAGATTTTCTCCAAAGATATACAAATTGTTAATAAGCACATAAAAAAGGTTTTAAACATTAGTAGTCTTTAGAAAATGCAAATTAAAACAGGATGACAAATAGGTTTTTTTTTAACCTGAAGAAAACACAAATGTTAATGAGGATGTGGAGAAACTGGAGCATTCCTGCACAGCGAATAGGCATGGAACATACTACAGCCTTGTCAGCCATGAACTCAGTGGCAGGCTCTTTGATCACCAACCCCTGACAGGGGAAAGCAGCATTAACAGACCACAGAGGAAGACAATGCAGCCAGTCCTGATGAGACCTGATAAACTAGGGTCAGATGGAAGGGGAGGAGGACCTCCCTTATTAGTGGACTTGGGGAGGGACATAGGGGGAGAAGAGGGAGGGAAGGTGGTATTGGGAGGGAATGAGGGAGGGTGCTACAGCTGGGATACAAAGTGAATAAACTGTAATTAATAAAAATAAATTAATTAATTAAAAAAAGAGTTTGCCAGCAGCTCAAAAACTAAATAGAAAATTTTCATAAGACCTGGCTCCGAGGTATATATCCCAAATCATCCAAAACACATGTTGAAACAAAACCTGCTCATAGTTCTATTCACAACAGGCAGAAAATAGAAAAATTGTAACATCTGTTGACTGGGTTACAAAATGTGCTAAGTCCATATGATAGCACGCTATTCTGGTATGACACGGAATTAAGAATTTAGCCAAACCTCAAAATCATGTGTTAAATGACACACACAAAAGACTGGAGCAAGGGAGTTGGTTTTGTTAGTAAAATGCTTACTGTGCAAGCATGAGGTCCTGCCTTTGGATTCCCAGATCAGTCACAAAAGCCAGGCAAAGTGACACACACGTGTGGCCCCAACAATAGGAGGCGAGAGACCAGAGCATCCATGGAGACTGGTGGTCGGAAAGCCCAGCCACACCGGAGAGCTTCCGGTTCAATGAGAGGATCTGTCTGAAAGAGTAAGGTAGGGAACGTTAGAAACCCAACGTCGACCTCCAACCTCTGCGCTATCACGAGGCACTGCCAACGAACACAAACACAATTTCTTTAGAAAACGAATAAATAAATGTGGAAAAATTGAAAGGCTACAGATTTTATGATTCAGTTTTTTTTTTATGAAAGAGCCAGAATGAGCAAATCCCCTCAAGACAGAAAGCTAATAAATGGTCCCTTGGGTCAAGGATGAGAGAGAAGGCGGAGGACAGCTCAGCGGTTGTGGGTATCCTTTTGAGTGATGATGATTTTCTGAAACTGGATAGGGGCAGCCGTTGTAGAGCCTTTTGCCTAAGTACCTCTGAACTGCACGCTTTAAAATGGTTCAGATGCTGACTCTTAGGTAAAACCTACCTTTTAAAAAATTTCAACCCAATAGCTTTAATTGAAAGAGAAAGCGTACTTGCTTAAATTACCTGTGGATTAAGTGGGCACAAGGCTATTAAAACTGAGTCAGACCCGGCCCACTGAGTGGACCCCGGGGCCTCCTCACATGCCTAGGCTTCGCAGTGCATGTTCTTCTCACGGTGACTCCAAAAGCGTACAATGGCAGGGTAGTAGACAAATGTACTTACAGCCTTGCTTTGCGTTGGTCTTCTAACTTGCGACTGACCAGAGCAAGCGACGTGGCTGAACTCAAGAAAGGTTGGGAAGTGAGCCTGACGGCTGGTGAAAGGTGCTGCAAACCTGGAAGGGAGGGAATGAAGATTAAGGGAGATGGGACCCACTGGGAGCCATAAGGCAATCTTCCACACCTCCTTTCCACACGGATGGCTTCTTCCTCCTCCTTAATGCCTAAACACCTAGGCAAGGATTCCTTCTGTATACTTTTCACTAGATCCATACTTCTTTGGGTCTTCTTCTAAGGATCCGGACCTGATTCATTCAAGGCGGCTATTAATTGTTATTGAGGGAAAAGACGGATCACAATAAGAGATGCAGTGCGTGAGTCTGTAGACAGTTACAAGGTCCTCAGCAGCACGTAACATCTCAGGTATCTTAGATCTCCCCATCACTCTTACCGTATATTTTTTTGATGTTTTTTTGTTTTGATTTTTACTTATTCATTTTAGCTCCCAGCTGTAGCCCTCTCCCACCTCTCCTCCTGGTCCCACTTCCCTCCCTCCCTGTTTTCCCTGTCCCTCCCTTAATCCTCAGAGAAGGGGAGCCCCACCCACCCACCCCAGCATATCAAGTCAAATCAGGATTAAGCACCACCAGGGAAAAGTGAATGAAAAGCAGGCAACAGGGTCCATATCAGAGTCAGCTCTTATTCCCCTTACTAGGGAACCCATATGAGGACCGAGCTGCCCATCGGCTGCTACATCTGTGAAAGGGCCTATGTCCAGGCTGTGCATAATTCTTGGTTGGTTTCAGTCTCCACAGGCCCCCTCTGGGCCCTGATTAGTTGGCTCTAGTTGTTCATCTTGTTGAGCTCCTGTCCCCTTTAGGTCCTTCTTTCCTTCCCCCAACTCTTCCACAATACTTCCTGCACTCCACCCAATGATTGGTGGTCGATCCCTGTATCTGTTTCCATCAGGGGCTGGGTGGAGCCACTCAGAGGAGAGCTATGTTAGGCACCAATCTGAACGCATAGCAGGGTATCGTTATTCATGTCAGGGGCTGGGCTGGCTGTCTCCCATGGGGTGAGTTTCAGGTTGGGCCAGTCGTTGGTTAGAAGTTCCCTCAATCTCTGCTTTATTTTTGTCCCTGCCCATCTTGTAGGCAGAGTAAATTTTGGGTTGAAGTTTCCCCTCTAACTAAACATGTCTCCTAGTGTAGGGAGGAGAACACCAATCCTCCCCCTAAAACGTCAATGCTCACCAGCTTTTAAGACCAAGATCAATCAAGAGAAGCAAGAGGACAAGAAAGATTATGTAGGGATTATATAGGCAAGTCCTGGAAGCAGTATACACCTACATATATTCCTACAGACATCCTATTGGCTGGGCCTCAGTCACATGACTGAAAATTTTAGTGCTCCAAAGGAGACTGGGAAATGCAGTCTAGCTATCATCGCACAGAAAAAACTGGTAAAAAGCCTGCTTGACCAACTTCTGCTACCCTCTGCATTAAGCTTCCATTGTTCAAATGTTAAAACGTTTATAGTTGGCTTTTTGGCAGTTTTTTTTAAGTACTAGAGCAGAAGGTATAGCTCAGTACTCCAGTGGTTTTCTAGCACATGTGGGTCCCTGGGCTTATTTCACAGCATGTTCCAAAGGATAAAGATGAACATTGGTGGTGACTTAGAGCATTCTTCACTTAAGGATAGAGGGATATAAAGGAACCCCCGGAGTATGTCTGAGGACACTGGAGACAGTGACAGCTGAAAAAGTAAGAACAGCAGAAAAATTAAAATCAGCTTAAAGGCGTGAAAAGCTACTTAGGAATTTGAAAAAGAAATGGCACATGAGGCATCAATGACCCATGACTCTGATTCCTAGACTCCAGCCAAGAAAATGGAGTGAGGGCTTGGAGACAAGTGATATCAGATGACAAAAGCCTTGACCTCACTCAAGTCTGGCCCGAGGAAGCCAGACTTCCATGTATGCTATATATTTCAGTGTCCCATTAATGGCTTCTTCCCTGAACATTGACAGCCACCCAGAATAAATTTCAGATTGAACAAGCAATGGAATCAAAGTGGTTCAGACACAAAGATCTCCTTTCCTTTCTTTCTCCATCCTTTGGACAACCTTCTCCTCATTATTCCTGCCCTGGACCACAGCAAAGGAAAAGTCAAGGCAAAGATGCTGTCATCGCCTCTAATGCCGACGGAAGGCAAAATGGACTCCAGCATCATACTTCCAAACCACTTACCTTAACATCCCCAAGCTGGCAAGCTCTTTACTTCCCTATGAAATCTTTAGGTGGTTGCCATTTCCACCACTCTCAACTGGGGACTTTATTATCCTAAGGTGTGAAAAGTTTCTCCAGATGAAATCTACCCAAGAGAGAAATCAGAATGATTTAAGTAGTGCTCATGTGTGTTGAAAATGGAAGAATATCCCCCGCTGACATATCTAAGAGGAAAAAAAAATGTATGCTCAGATGCATTTATTAAGGAAGGCAGAATATCTGCTCACCAACACCCCACACATATATACACACATAACACACACACACCACCACCACCACCACCACCACCACCACCACCACACACGGTATCGCGGATGCTGTTTTAATGAAAGCCAGCACAGGTCCTTAGTAAATCACAGCTTTGAAGGAAAAATGTCAGTCCCTATCAAACCCTGAAAAATCACTGGAGCCGATGGAAATCTAAATGCTTCTGCTGTTTCCCCATTTTCCCCCTCCATCCTTCCCCACCCACCCCTCCTCCTCCAACTGCCCTAGAGTACCTCCTTGGTGCTGCAAATCAATGCCTGGGGACATCCTATCAGACAATGGGAAGGTCTGAAGAAAGGTTAAAGCAGGAAAAAAAAAAAAAAAAACCACCTAAATTTATAGACTTAGCATTAAACTCTTAAAGGACCCTAGGAACAGCAATGAATCTGATGTTGGGGAAGGCAGGGGCTGTCAGAGGCCATGGCAGGAAGGCCTGACAAGGGCCATAAATCTAAGCCAAGAGGAGGGGGTGGAGAATGGGGGGAATGGGCGTCCTTTCAGGCTGAGGCAATGTGATGAAAAGATTCCAACCTAGACTTAAAAGAGAAGCAAGGCCGTGAAGGCATGCCGGGAAGAGGCGGACTGGGGGCTGCAAATAAAGAGTGAAAGAGCAGCAGATTGTGGAGGTGGGAGAGGGGAGAGAGCTTGGCCAGCAGAGGCCAGCAACAAAGACACAGAAATACATTTTTGGCTGTGGGGGGCACTTTGAAACTGCTCTGCAAAGGTAACAGCAAAGATCTGCTTGTGTGGGACACAGAATGCAAACTAACATTAGAAGCAACAGCAAGAGTCAGGTGGCCCTGGGCAATAAAAAATAGTGGACGAGAACCCAGGAAACTCAAGGTTTGAGAATGGCAGTCATACCCAGTGGCTAGACTATAAATAAAAATCCAGGAACACCCCGGATGGGTTTTCTTTGTCATTTTCTGGGTCTATGTATGGGGGTTTGGTTCTTTCAGGTTTTTCCCTAACCAGGGCACATGTGAAACTTGCTAAAATAATGTCAGGTACATGAAACAACAGCAACTAAAAATAACAGAACATGAGTTACTATTAAAATGCCAAACTCAAGTGACCTTCCTCTGCAGGCAAGCCCAATAGGAAAGACAAGATTGCCAAGGCTGTCACCAGTCACCCTGTGTCCTGAAATGAGGCACGGATTTTCTCTGCCTCAGTTTCTCTCAGAAGAGAAGAAATCGGTAGGAAAGGATTAATCGAATTACTATCATCACAATATATTTCAAAGTTCAAATATTAAGTCCCGTTGTTGGTGTAATGAAATGGCATATGCATCTATAAAGACAGAGTGCCGCCAGCGGTGTGTTGATGTACGGCAGATCTCTACACCCACTCGTGAAATGCAGCCTGTTCAGTTTGCTGCAGAATACACACCAAGTCGCCTTCTCCATATGTCATACATCCCTTCCCACCCTACTCACTGTCCTTTTCCTAGCTGCTTTTCTCTTCTTATCAGGTCTCCGTCCACTTCCATTTCCTAGCTTCCATCTCCTCCCTCTTTCCCACCGTTCTCTGCCATTTCTCACATCTTCATTTGCCTTGGAAACCAGGGAATTCACCCATGTGTGGTGTCGTCTCATAGGTGAATACATATGGCCATTAATATTCATTAGCCCCATCGTCTCCCTCTTCTTTTCCTTCTAGTAAGAAAATAACGGGGTGGGAAATGCTACCTTTCCGTGTGTCAGACTGATTAACAGATTGTACTTCAACGTATCAAACTCTCAGTCTGCGGAGAACTGGCAGGTCTGAACTAGCTAAGAGCTTTATAACTTTCAATTTGGACCAACCAAAGGAGATGGAAATGAGCAAAGCTGAGAGGTGATCTTGCAAGAGAAATTTAAGCTTTGGGGTTAAAAACGTCATTATAACCTTCAGGAGTGAATTCATTTCACTGTAAACCCCCCATCCCCAAATGAGGATCACTCGTATATCCTAGCCTCACCAGCCAATCAAAGGGCTTTCCCTGAAAAGCTGAGAATCTTAGGCCCTGCCACTCAGTAAATGCCTCAAAGTGCTTTTACTGTAGTCTATGAAAGTTGATGTAGAGCAAGAATGACCAGCCACTCTGACGCAAACCCAGCTTGTGCATAGCATGGGGAGGGGGAGGCAGGCATCAAAAAATGTGTCTAAGATCAAGGGTGCATAAAAATACAAAATTTAAGTCACAAGTTAGAAAAGTAAACATCACTTACAATCTCAGATATAAAGAAAGGCTGGCACTGGCTGTGTGTGTGTGTGTGTGTGTGTGTGTGTGTGTGTGTGTGTGTATTTGGAGGGGGATTAAGGCCCTGGATCCATAGATAAAGGGATTTGACCTTATTTCTAACTGATTTGGTGAAAAGCTGGTGGGCTAGAAGTTTATTTGCAGAACTGGGGTCTTTCAGCAGCTCAATAGCAAGCTTCCTGTTTGACTTTGGGCAAGTTATTTAACTTGGTGATATCTAAAGTTACTCATCCGCACCACAAGCAACACGATATGATAGCCGTGTTATTTTTGGCACTCAGACTGCTCCTAACCAAGAATATGTAACCGAATCTCACAGACGGATTTTGCAGCATTAATGAATATCTGCCAATGCAGCGAAGCCTTGGGTCAGAGGTTAACTTTAGCCTCACCGTCATCTCATTGAGTCTCCATTAATAACCCAGGTATCATCGCCCCCTCCCAGGTCATCGCTCTTCCATCTGCTGTGACCTGTGTTGAAGGACTCCAGTCCGGCTTCCATTAGCGCCCTGAACACAGCTGTTAGAGGAATATTGTTGTTAGCGTTGACCTATCTTTTCTTTCCCCTCCACATGCTATAACCTGGCTTCTGTCTACCGCCTCTTAAGGTTTTATTTGTCAAGCTCAGTGTTTTCCTTACATACGAGTCTTTCTACAAAGGAGCATTCTTTCCCCTGTCCTGCCTAGTGCCATGATGGTTTATGTGTAGACTTCAGAGGTGTTCCCACATAGTAGATCACCAGCAACCTTCCTGATAACTCCTTGGCAGAGTCATATTTCTTTTCCTTCCCAATGGCATCCTTCTAAGTCTTCTCCAACGGTGACTCACCTAATCACCGAGTTTTCCCGCTGCTAAAAGCACACTTTCTGGCTCCAAGTCCTCATCCCCTTTAGATATTTATGGCAGAGGCTGTCCAAGATTCTTGTGCCAGTTATCCATTATCACAACAATAATGCATAACACATTAACTTTAAACTTAGTGATTTAAAACTGCAACCAACTTTTATTGTTTCTGGGTGTGTAAGTATTCGGGTATCTATGTCGTTTGGTAGATTTGTAAGGAGGGGCTATCTCAAATGGCCTCACCAGGAGCTAACGCGATGATTCGGCTCTGTTCATAGGACTGCCTATCTCCCAGCTGGCCATCCTGGGACAGCTCCCGTGCTAATGACAGGGTCACAGCCACAAACACAGAGAACAGGCGTGGAATCCGCACATTACCACTTCTAGCACATACTTCCACCCCAACAAATCAAGGCACTTGACCAGCCAAGATTCAAGGAGTGAAGGGGGGGAAGGCTTTCCTCCTGAGGGATGTGGGGCTGTGGCTGTAGTTCAACCCATGAAGTAGGCAATACAAGTATGAGGAGCTGGGTTCAATCCTCAGCAACTATGTAAGAAGCCAGTCATGGATGCTCACTTATAATCCTAGCTCTGAGGAGGCAGGGGTAGGCAGGTTCCCGGAGCTCACTGTAGAGCCATTATAGCATAACTGACAAGCCATAGGTCACAATGAGATGCCCTAAATAAAAAAGAGCAAGACAGATTGCTCACGGGGAACAACACACATGATGGTTTATGTGTAGACTTATGTGTAAACAGGTCTGTCTTGTAAGACAGATAGGTAGAGAAAGAGAGAGAGAGATTTGTATATTGCACATACATATGTTTAAGGGGGAGAATAACTGAAATGATTAGTCCATTCATTCTACCACAGTATCACCACGTAAATATCCCAACCATCATACCCAACTAAGCAAAGCGACCCACATTCCTGCCCTTCTTCCTAGTGCTAGAAGCAATGTAAGCCCCTACACATCACAGCATCAGTACTTTAAAATCACCAAAATATCAAAAGAGCAGCATTGCCTGGTTTTGCTGCCTCTTTCCTGAGCTTTTGAAACCATCCCCCTGCTAACGGCTTCATTTCTAGAGATCCGTCACTCCCCACACAGCGCCTGCATCTTCCAATGAGTGCTGCTTTGACCCGCCTACCTCTTGTAAGACTCACTGCTCCAGGTTGTATCCCTCCATAAACACCGTCTGTAAGCATGGTTAAGTGTGCTGCATTTTAAACACACACTGTAGAACGAAATGAGTAGAAGAGAAGGGGGGTTTACTGAAAATTGAAATGAGTGAAAGAAAAAAAAAAGGAAAGATAAAACGAAATGCCATAATAGTTGAAATCCAGTTTACCTACACACTGTAATCAAGCCAAATCCTGGACGACTCTTGAAATGACAGCTTAATATCTTCCGTGCATTAGCTCACATTTCACATCCACCCATCTCTGACTATTTAAGATAAATAGACACATTTTTTGGAAAGCTCATTAATCTCGGTCCTGTTGATATTTTGGCTACAGCCAATATTAATCATCTCTTCTGAAGCAAGATCATTTTCTTCTTGTTAAATTAATTAGAGCCCATGGCTTAAAATAAAGTGCACCTGGATCTTCAAAAGTATGTTATGAAAATTATTACAAGATTCAAACTTGTTCAGTAATTTCTAAAACAAAGGCTTACTATTGAGATACAAGTCCTTCTTAGGGTAAAATATAGTGTTATTTTCCATGAATTTTTTCTATCTATCTCTTTGGGTTTTAATTTTTTTTTATTTATTACGATTTATTCACTTTGTATCCCAGCTGTAACCCCCTCCATAATCCCCTCCCAATCCCAAGCTCCCTTCCTCATCTCCTCCCATGCCCCTCCCCCAGCCCACTGATAGGGGAGGTCCTCCTCCCTTTCCATCTGACCCTAGCCCATCAGGTCTCAACAAGACTGGCTGTATTCTCTTCCTGTGGTCTGGTAAGGTTGTTCCTCCCTCAGGGGGAGGTGATCAAAGAGCCAGCCACTGAGTTCATGTCAGAGACAGCTCCTGTTCCCATAACTAGGGAACCCACTTGGAGACTGAGCTGCCATGGGCTACATCTGTGCAGGGGTTCTAGGTTATCTCCGTGCATGGTCCTTGGTTGGAGTATCGGTCTCAAAAAAGACCTTTGTGTCCATAATTTTTTGTTCTGGCATAGAAACAGGCTGGTGGATCAATGGAATTGAATAGAAAACCCAGAAATAAACCCACACACTTATGAACACCTGATCTTTGACAAAGATGCCAAAACCATACAATGGAAAAAAGGTAGCATCTTCAACAAATGGTGCTGGTCTAACTAGATATCTACATGTTGAAAAATGCAAATAGATCCATACTTATCACCCTGCACAAAACTGAAGTCCAAGTGGATCAAAGACCTCAACATAAAACCAAACACATTAAACCTGTTAGAAGAAAAAGTGGGGAAGAGCCTAGAACTCATTGGCACAGGAGACAACTTCCTGAACAGAACACCGACAGCACAGGCTCTAAGAGCAACACTCAATAAATGGGACCTCATGAAACTGAAAAGCTTCTGTAAAGAAAAGGACACTGTTGCCAGAACAAAACCACAGCCTACAGACTGGGAAAGGATCTTCACCAACCCTATATCTCTTTGGTTTTTTGAGACAATGTTTCTCTGTGTAGCCCTAGCCATCCTAGACCTTGCTCTTTAGATCAGACTAGCCTCAAACTCAGAGATCAACCTGCCTCTGTCTCCCACATGCTGGGACTAAAGGTGGGTGCCACCATCACCTGGCCATTTTTTTGGGGGGGACAGAATTTGCTCACTTTTATTTTTGAATTACTCTATATTGTGATCTTACAGCAAGAATATCTGAAGACAGATGATTTCTACAGGAAAACGGGCTTTTTTTTAGACTCGTAGTTCTGGATATCCCAAAAGCAAGCTTGGCACCAGCGTCTACTGATGAAAGGCATCACAGTGAGAGGATCACAGAGTAAGAGGGGGAGCAAACAGACGAAGATGCCACCCAGCCTGCCGTGTAACAGCTTGTAACCAACCTAGTCCCATAAGGCCAGACTGGAAGCCTTCGTGCACACTCCAGTCTCATTTAGATAGGTGTTGATCCATTCCTACCAGAGGTGACACCACAACCTAAGTGGCCCCAAAATGCACCACAGCCCCTCAACACTGTTACACTGGCAGTCAACTTTCAACATGAGTTTTGGTGGTGAGAACCCATTCTTAGATCATAACAACGCTTTCCGTTTTATCCATTGACTTCAGCCAGTGTGCAAAAATAATGTGTTTCGTGGTGACGCTTTGAGACATTTGCATCACTGTACTCACTCACAGTTCAGCCCTGCCCGTCCTTACCTACTCTAGTTGTCCTCCTACCTTCCTCAAAACCATTCCCCTTCTGAAGACACAGCAACTCTTCAGCCTTGCTTGCTATTCTGCCCACGCCCCTGTCCCATCCCTACAGTACAAGGACTCTGTCCCCGCAGTCTTCTCTCCTCCAGCTTTCCCACATCGTTCTGGCACACAGTTGGAATTGAGTAAGTATTTATTTCTTTACAGTAGTGTTAGGAGCCCCATTCAAGTGGACCACCCATTTATTAGTGGACTTCACAAAGGCACAGAATTCCAGTGGGAACGCACAGTCTTTTGAACATCTGGCATAAATACCAAGACTTTGGTTTGAACCATTTCCCCTAGAGAGTTGGAGTTTGCCTTTCTTCTGGGTCTGTGTGTGTGGCTGCAGCTTTGTTCGTAAAAACTGGTGTCTGGAGTTCCTCCTCCAGACGTCACCCTTACAGTCTACAGTCTAAAGTAACCTTAACCCAATAGTGGTTGACCCTCCATCTTTTTTTTTTTTTTTGAAACTTTGGTTTTCTTCTTTAATTTTATTCACTCTGTCTCTTGAAAAACTTTGAATTCCAAGTCTTAGGATCATCCTTAGAGTCCTTGAAGGGGGTGGGAAGGAACCATATATCCAACTGATTTTTTTTTAGCATGAATCAAGCCCTTTCTCCTCAGTTTTCTGCAGCTCAGTCATTACAAATGCTGGTCCCATTTGCCCTCTTTCAGGTACATGCGTTCTTTCTTGGAGCATCGTTGGTCCTACTTGGCTTTCTTTGATAGCTGAGTGTCACTGACTTCTGATTTCTCTCCCTGCCACTAGCAGGACAGGGAGCAGACCCAAGGATCCTAATCATCGAGGAGAAACGTAGGGCCAAGATTGCAGAAGTTTCAAGTGCCCAGGTTGATGTCCACTCTCTTGGGTATGCTCCTAGCATGTTCACTTCAAGCTTCATGCTTACAAAGCTTCTCACACAGTGCACCTTCGCCCTCTTCGCTCCTCTTTCCCACAAGCCCTTGAGGCCTTCTTTCAGCCTATGCAGACAAGCAGCTCCACTTATTAGCTTGATTCAGTACCAAGTTACTTTTCTAAAACACTTTCAGCCTGCATTATAAGCCAGCACTCCCACGAGAGCTGGCCTGTTTCCTTCCCACACTGATGGTGTGAGGGAGAAAAAACACTCTACACATCAAAGAAAAATCCTACTCGCGTCTGTGATTGGTTGGCCTACAGAACAGGGCGTGGCCACAGAGCCTGTCATTTTTTCTCCCACCTTCCTTAACCTACAGGATGGAATAAATGATCCACAGGAAAATTAAGGAAATCAAACCAGATATGTTAAATGAGCTTGTCTTGTCTCTCCATGTGCTAATCTGCATGATGATGAGATGGGAGAAATTTCAAATCAAGATGTGAACAGTAGCCAAAACTATTAGTAGGTTGGGAAATGGAGGGCGTTAAGGGTCAGATTTATAAAACAGTGCTTTTTAGCCAACCCTCTGAAATACTAAACAAAAACAACACTCAGAGCCATTGAAAAGGACCAACCCAAAGCAGCTGGTTTCCTGAGCTGGTGCCCATAGCAGGAGAAATGTTGGCAGAACATTTGATTACCATAAAAGAGAGAGCTATGTGGAAACCACATTAGAGGAAACTCAACCAAAACAAAGTCAAACATTTAAACTGTTTGGAATAGATTATGATGGAGAACCTGGAAAAGGGTCTAGCCTGGATTAATGAGAAATGCAAACGAACAGGTTCAGGCTTAAATCGTCTCCCTCGGTGATGCGATTCTTCACCCCTCAGATCTGAGGCTGCAACAAATCCCTATGGGGCTTCTCAGGGCTATATCCTCTCCATGTGACTGGTGGCTACGGCCAGGAGTGCTAACTTTGCCGAGAAGTGATAAGTCAGGCCGATGCTCAAGGGTGCCTGCGGGTCCCCCTTCTCCGCCTGCCCCACCCCCTATTCCTGTCAATGGAAAGCTACATGGAGCAGCTGGTTTTGATCATTCTATCCGTGGCAGAGACTGTGAGAAACACGTTTATTTTGGTAACACACAGCATATATTATATATATATATATATATACATACATACGCACATACATATGTGTTTGCGCACATCTCTTCCCTCAGATACATATATGTCTATTTTTTTGGTGGGAGGTTGGCAATCAGTCCCTCAGAGTATCTTCTTAGGAGCTGTCAACAGAACCCTCCCTAATTTGAGTTCTTGGCAGCCGATGCACCCACCACTGGAAACCAAACTGCCAGGCTTTAGAAAGCCCATCCCATCCATCTGGATGGGCCCTTCTCAAAGGGACCCTGACCTTCCCTGGACATCCTCGATTCCAAGCCTCTCCTGGCATTATTGCACTGTCGAAAACTTAATATTAACTTGAGAATATGTGACTGGTTCTCATTATGTTCCCAGACCTTATCTGGAGTGAGAGCAAAGATTCCAGGATTTGTGGGTTTGGAGGTTCAATGAATGGGGACATTTTCCCCCCAAACTAATGCTAACAGAAAGAATCAGGGAGAGTTTGAAATGAGGTTGACAGGATAGCTGGCAAGCTTGGTCATGGCTCTGATTTCCTGTCAGGGGAGTGCGCGCTGCCTGATAGCCTTGCTGAGGGTGAGTTATTTTCATGAGGGCACTTTAGCAGTTTCTTCTCCCCCGATAGCCAGGCTGCTCATGCCAGGGAGGGAGCCAGCGCCACCCCCACAACTTCTGCTGCCCAGTGCCCGGGGTTGAAAAATGTGAGGCAGCTGTGAGAGATGAGAGCCAGGCATCCCTCTATTTGTTTAACCAGGCTGCTGGCCTGGGTACAGTCAGGCGGCTTCCATTTACATGATCTGCTAATTGGGTTTCAGTACCTGCCCATCTTGAGAGGCCCAAGAAGCAGGGATTGGCTATTCCATTCCAAATACGCCCTGAGACAAGGGTGGCCAGACAAAACACCTAGGAAGAGGGTTCGGCTTCAGCACCAGAGAACCACCTAGGGAACAAAACACGTCCTTGGGCCCATCCTTGTGATGCTCACTCAGAACACTGTCATTGTTGGTCACTGTAAATGGCCCTGAAAGGAGGCACTGGGGCGCAGGGAAGAGCCGTCAGGCATCAGCGGGGTTTTCTCGTGCTTCAGTCAAGCCAACTTGGGTGTAAGTTGGGTGTAAGTTGGAAATTAGTTTTCTCCAAGAAGGAAAGAACTCTGTGGTCCCCAGGTGTGGATGCTTATCCTCCTACCTTCCACTGCGGACCTACACCTGTGAATCCGCCAAGGCCTGGCTCGGGTCCCTTTGGATTCTCAACCAGCTCTTCCAACAGCACCGCCAGCGCCTCGCTTGTCTCCACACAGTGCGGCTTGCTGTTGTTCTTAATTGTTCCTTGCATGTGAATTTTGTCATCAACCCTGAGCCCTAATGCAGTTGGACAAAAGCCCTCTCAACACTCACAGAGCTGAGAGTAAACGCAGAATGTTCTTTAAAATGAATTTTGAAGATCAAAGCCGAGCTAAATCAGAAGCCTTTGAACACAGCGCAGGTAACATTGGAGAGCTGTGGTCATAAAGGCGCCATCAGACCCACACATCACCATGTCATTTTGGCTGGGCTTCTAAATTTTTTGTTTGAAGTGCCTGGCACAAGATAAAGTACATCTCTGCTGTGTGGAACATTAAATGACTTACCTTTTCTGGTTGTTTTTTTTTTTTTTTTTTTTTTCAGACAGAAAACAGTTCAAACTGTTCCCAAGGTGCTCCAAGAATGAATGTTGCTGCACGAAACGGATTAAAGAGTGATACGAGAGAGACTGAATGGCAATGTGAGGAAATGTGACAGGCCTTCTTCTCCACATAAGTGCCAATTAGCTACTGAAAATTACAGAGGAAATACTAACTAAGAGTGAGAGAAACACTAAATATGAGTGGATTATACAAGCCAATTAAAAGAAAGAGGTTATCACACTGGATAAGAAACCAAGACTCAGTTAATGCTGGCTCTGCAGAAAACACTGACGAGATTCATGTTGAAAGTGAAAGGTTCAAAGCAGATATACTCAGCAAATAGCAGCTATGAAAGTGTGGCCACAGCAATACCAGTGAAAATGCATGCCAAACAAATGGTGTCCCTAAAGATAGCAGAGGATCTCTAAAAATTATTAAAATATCAAGGCATAGTGATACCTCCAGCTCCAAGGGAGTCCACAATTTAAAAAAGATACAAATCTCAATACCCTAGCCTTTTACATAAAAAAAAAAAATAAAAGACAAAAAACTAACTCTAAAAGCAATAATAAGTAAGAAAAAATAATAAGGAATAAGGCAAAAATATAATGCTAAAATATTGCAACAAAAGAAGAAAGAAAATTGCACTTCATCGGGCTTAAGAACTTTGCGCTAAAATGATACATACCATCAAGATGATACACAGAATTGGGGAAATAATTTTAGATCGTCTGATAAAAGACTTGTAGTAAAAAGATAGCAAAAGAAGGATCACTTACAGTTCAAAAAAAAAAAAAAACCATCTAAGAAGTGGGCAAAGAATATGACTAGACAGTTCTCCCGAGGTGGCATGCAGATGTTTAACAAGTGTGCAAGAAAAGATGCTCAAAACTACTAGTCAGTAGGAAATGTCAGTCAAAACCACAATGAAATACCACTTTCCTGCTCGCTAGGATGGCTACACTAAAAGAGTAAGACAACAGCAAGCAAGCATTGGCAGGAATGTGGAGAATTTTTAAGCCTCAGGGCATTGTTGGTGGAAAAGTAAAATAATTTCCATTAAAAAAAAAAAAAACAGCTTTGCAGTTCTTTTAAAAGTTGAAGAGTTATTGTCAAGAGACATGCAATGTCAGAGTGAAAAGTTGTATAAAATATTCATGACATCCTGACGCACACTGGCCAAAAGGTGTCACCGACGGGAAGATGGCTTGCAGTTACACCACCCCTGCAGTCCTCCACACCAATGACCCTTTCCCACGATGTCTTCTCACCGACCTCGCTGAGGCTGTTGCCGCGAGTGTTGCCAGCACCTCTTTAAGGCTTGGGGAGGTGGCTCCTGCTGATGTTCATTTTCAGGTGGTGATGGCCAACATCCCCTGGTTCTATGATCTGACCACGCAGTATCTCCCAAAAGGCATGTGTATTGAAGTTTTGGTCTCCAGGGCAAGCAGTGCTCAGAGGTGGAGCCCAGGAGCAGTGAGTGGGTCGGTGGGGCCTCTTCTTCATCAGACAGCCTAGTGATGGATTCAAGTTTTGCATAGACCACTGAGAAGTGATGAAACTGTTGTAGGAGCGGGTTGGCAGTTTCAGGAAGCAGATCATGGGGCACGTGCCTTTGAGAGATACTCTTTATCCTTGTCCCCTTCCAGTCACTCTCTGCTGTCTAGCCACAGGCCCACAGCCCCACAGCCATGGTACAAGGCAACAAGTGCCTGGCACACCTGAAGCCATGAGGCAAAATAAACCTTCCTTTTCTGCAAGTTGTTATTCCAAATTCTTGCTACTTCGAGAAGGAGTCCAACTAGCACACCTGTCTTGTAGCCCACCTAAGGAATTTTGAGTGCTGTGTTCTGCTATACTGGTTGGAAGTATAACTTACCTCCTGAGGATAAGTAAAGTCTTTATGATCCCTGCAAATGGTTTTTCACCCAACTGAAGAAAGGGTGTCTCTATGGCAAAAATCAAGAGCTTTGGCTGAATAGCCATCCACCCAGATCACGCATCTTGGTGTGGTTCGTTGTTTTGTTTGAAAATCTGGTCCTTGGTTTCCCACAACTTGCCTTGTCATGATCTAGATACCCAATCTTACTGCAAGTTTTTAGTTTCACCACGTACACACATAAGGCTGGCTTCCAGAGGCAGGGAAGGAGATTAGAAGCCCACCTGAAACAGCACAGGGAAGAAAGGCTGCAGACAGAAGAGGTTTGGGGGTACTATTTCATGTTGTTTCCTGGCGTGTAACCTCAGAACACAGGAGTCACAGGCCCATCCCTGATAGAACTCTGTGGCAGAGCTGCTTGCAGGGAACTGGGTTTCAGCCTGGCTTCTACAATCTTAGCATCTATATTCTTTGTTATCTTAATAGAAGACTTCCAGGAAAGGCTTTTAACTCGGTAACATATTAAAAACATGCACACAGGTCTTTAAATAGTTGGCTGCGGTTCAACTGTGAGTGGCTTTCCTATAGTTGACTACCTTCTGTGTTAATTTCCCTTTGCAGACAGAGACCGGATATAGTTCCTTTAACTTTGATGTCATCTCTGAGGAGTAAATATGTGGGGAAAAAAAAATTAATTCCAGTTTGGTTATAGAGGATGTTGCCTTGGTTAGAAATTACACTGTTAATAGTAAAATTATAAACGCTAATATGTATTAAGCACTTGTCTATATGAGCTAATCTAATCTCCAAACTTAAACAAAAAAATATTTTTAAGGATGGTACCAATTTAACAACTAAGAAACCCAGAGAAGTTAACTAACGCACAGGCAATTCCCAGGCTCTTCTGGTTGCTCACTGGATGTTTTCGATCTAAGTGTTAAAACAACCATGAGGTGGTTTCTTCAAGTAGTGGAGTACCCACGGCAAACTGATGGAAAGCACAGGCTGAGAACTCCTCCTGACCTCACAGGTTACATAAATTACACCCCGCCTTCCTCACAGTGGGCTTCAAGGAAGCCTCTGGGACTTGGTGGAAGAAATAGAGCCTTGCCATGGGTCTTCATCATGCGTGATAGGAGAAAATCCACAAATACAAAAGGACTGTTAGAAAAAAAAAATAGGGTACCTTCCCCATGGCCAAGCAACTGGGTCTCTCAAAATTTCACTCTTCAAGATTTGGGGAAGAAATTGCAAGAAAACTCTGAGGTTTCTTTGACAGATTTCTTAGTTCTTAGGGTTCCCAGGGTATGTAGCTAACAAGAACTGAGGCGGAAAGGTCCAGTGGAGGACGGATCTACAGATAGGTCTGCCTCTGACCCTGGGTCTTAAGAAAGCTGTGGAATGTGGAGACGGAAGTGGCCACCTCATCTGACACTGCTGAGTCATGCGCCAAAGTGGAGAGGCTTGAGAGGTAGGTGGCAGTAATGCTTCAGCAGAAGTCTGAAAGGTGGGGTGCAGGTTTTCAAAGCTGGGAAGATGCAAACCCCCATCAATGGGCCCTTGAGGACCTTCTAGGAGTTATGTGCATTTTCTTGTGGTCGTGGTGGTTGTTCGTGATAGTGATAATAAAGCCTAGGGCCTGTACACGTTGAGTAAGTTGTCTAAGCACAAAAAAACACATCCCCAGCCTTTTAAAAGTTTCCTATTTTGAGACCAAGTCTCACTAGATCGTCAGGCTGGCCTCAACTGGCTTTGTAACCCAGGTAGTCTGTGAACGTGCAACCCTCCGGGCTCGGCCTCCTCAAAAGCTGGTTTTACAGGCTGGCGCTGCTGTGGCCAGTTAATGTTATGATTGTGATATGACATATCTCCAGGCCCAAAGCCTCCTAGGATGAATGGTCCTCAGCTGGTGGTACTGTGGACCAGTGATTATACCCTGAGGATGCTAACTTCAGCAGTGGGCTAGCCCATTGATGAGTTCACGACATGTATCCAGGGAAAGATGGGGCCTGCACGAAGGAAGTCCGGTGTATCTTGTCCCAGGCTCTTTCCCGTCTGTTTCTCTGCCTTTTATCAACCATAGGTGGAAAACTGCCAAATCGTATTCTCCCTTCCATAGGATCTACCTCATCACACATGGACGTACTAAGCCACTGGGTCAAGGCACCATGGGCTGAGACCTCTGACACGAGGAAGCAAAATAAACCCTTCCTCCCTTAAGGCATTTATCATGGGTGTTTTGTCACAGAGACACAATGAACGAACACACTGGGGTTTCATTCTAGGCTAAATCCAAAGTGATCAAACTGCACCAGTGATATGACCTTTTAAAGGGAGACAAGATAATCCCTGCTGGAAAACACCAGCACACACAGGTACGCAGACACACACAGACACACACACACACACACACACACACACACACAAATGGCCTGCCACTTCTCACCAAAGAGGATAAAGAGCAGCAAATTCAGGGAGCAAACAGCTTCCCATGGACTCTGAGGGTGAAGCCGAAGTTTAAAAGTAAAAGAGATTAAATTCCTATAACCAGAATGAAAGTGCTCTAACAAGCAGAAGTGAGTGGAAAAAAAAAAAAATGTGGACTCCAACAGAGAAGTTGCTAAGGGAACTTGCTGCCCCAGCAGGAAGGGGCCGGCTCGTGGCCAACAGAGCCCAGCAGGTAGACGTTATTGGAAAAAAAAAAAAAAAAAAGAAGAAGAAAGAAAAGAAAAGAAAAGAAAAAGCTGCTTCATGATTATGTGCAAATAAGGTGAGAGCTCGCCGCTGAAACTCTGATGTTCTAAGAGGAGGTTGCAGCTCACCCAGCCTTGCCTGTGTCATCCTAGAGTTGAGGCTAGAAAGGCAGCGATCCTCTGTCAGGCCTGGGACCAGGCTCCACTTCATCCTAGCTGCCAGACCCTATCCCGGTTAAACTATTGGAGGGCTCAGTTTTGTCGTTTTCTGTGAGTGGGAGGGGTCTTCTGAAGGTGAACCAAGAACGCCTCATGTAAAGTCCGTTTCGGGCAGCCCGAGCTGCGACCTCGTTCTTCTCATGCTCGGAAACAACCCAGGTTCGGGCTTTCCTCAGCACACCTTCCTCCCTTCACCTCTCTGGCTTTCCTCAATCACCTCCTGGGCGCTCCTCCCGTTCCGGCTGGCTCAGCGGGCACAGTCCTGGCCCTCTGTTCCCTCTCCTCCAACCCCCATGGCTGCTCCTATCCTCATCATTTTCACTATCGCCTCTCACACTGAGCACCGCCATGCCTGTTCCCCACACCCCCCACCTCCAGCTGCTTGAGCTAAAAACTTGGAAGTGACCCTTTACGCCTCTCTCCCCGGCTGTCTTCAAGTAATCATTCAGGTCTCCCCATGAGCATCACCCCCTGAACCCCACGCAGTCCCTGCCATCCTTAACTCTCCAGAGTGCTGCCGACGCTTGCAATAGATTCCAGGGGGCTCCTTGGTGACACACTATTCTTCCATACCTTTTGTGTGATAAAATTCACGTAACACGAAATGCAGCATCTTAGCCACTATAAAGTTGAGAGTCCAGCTGCACCCCGGTACATTGGCAGTAGCGCAGTATCATCACCGCCAACATTTTCATCGCCCCAAAAGGACACCTGATACCCAGTAAGCAGACCCTCTCCGGCTCCTTCCTCCCTGACATGTGCAATCACGAATCTGCTTCCTGTCTCTAGAAATTCCGCTTTCATAGACATTTCATATAAACGGAACGCCTCAATACGTGGCTTGCATGTGGCTTTTTCTGTCTTTTTCCCGTAGCCTGATGCATTGGGTGTTGCAACTGCTCTCCCTGCCTCCATGCTTGCACAGGAGCCCCAAAGTGATCTTGTAAAAAAAAAAAAAAAAAAAGTTATCATCTATTTAAAAGCTTTTGTCAAATGTTCCCTGTACTAAAAACAGAGCTCAAAATGCTTGATATGACAAAATTGTGTGAGTGTGTGTGCGTGCACACACACATGTACAAATATCAACTTTTGATGTGTCGGGAGACGTTCATGAAGCTGTTCATGAGCACGTGTACACACAAGTGGGGTCAGAGGTGCTGGGGGAGTTTTCTCAACCGTGCCCCACTTTATTTACTGAGGCCAGGTCTCCAGCTGAACTTGAGCTTGGCAGATTCAGCCAGTCTAGTCCAGCTTGCCGCAGAGACCACGGACGAGCCTCCATGCCTGCCCGGCTCCCATGCGGATTCTGAGGAGCCAAACCCCTACGCTCATGTTTGTTCGGAAAGCACACTATCCCCCGAGCCACCTCCCCCCCCAAGTCCCTGGAAATGACCCTTGACGGATGGCCTGACCTCTGCCTCTCTCCACCATCACCTTCGCCATCATCTTTCCCTGGTACGCTTGGTCCCAGCTGCTTTGTCTCAGCTCTGTCGACTCCTTTTCCAGTGCTATGGAGCGTGTGTGTGTGTGTGTGTGTGTGTGTGTGTGTGTGTGTGTGTACAAGTGTGTACAAGTGTGTGCGTACACTTCCTCTCCTCTCTGCTTTTCTCAGAGGGACATTGCCAGAGGCGTCCATTGCCACCCAAAGCAGAAGTCACACGTTTTAGTTGAGCACCTGTTTGAGCCTCTGACTCATATATGCTGGACTATCCACTCGGTGAGGCCAGATGGAAGTCTACTTTTTTTCTGGAGTATCTTCTCGGAGACTAGCCACGTGCCTGCCATTGAATAGATGCTCAAAACCGCTGATGACCGAGTGAATGAATAAACTTCCCAGAACAGAAAAGGGTGGGGAGAGCCTCCCGCCACCTGCTATTAGAATCTAATCCAAAGCTGTTGCGATGGATGCAAGCTCTCATTTGCCCTCATCATTGCCACTGTCATCAGCAGCAGCTCCCTGCTGGCCTAATGGTGACTGCATCGCAGCAGCCTTGGGGCGGGGCGGGGGGGGGGGGCGCGGACACACACGCACACACTTTCTGGATAATTCCAGTTTTCCTCCTCCAATTTTCACTCCAGGCAGCTGGGAACTAAAGGTTGGTAGCCAGCCCCGTGGGGAGCCACTGCAGGGCAACAGAGTGAAACTGTGGGACAATTTCCCAGCTTCTCACCTGTTGGCCAAGTCGCCCTTTGGGCAGCCAAAGCTGTGTTCCTTACTGAGACAAAAAGATAACAAATCGAAACAAAACGCTGCCTTCTGGCCCCTGCTCCCAATCTCAGAGCAGTGGAGGCTCGAAAGAACGGCCCCTCTCTCACAGAGACATCAAGTGAAGATCATGAGATGGAGCCACTAGCGCTCACCCACAACAGAAGGGCAGCATTCACATACTCTCCCTGCGGGAGGCCGGCCTCACCGACCACCAAGAAACCGAGACCCCACCTCGAGAGCATCTCTCTGAAAGAGTGTGGGCGTTTCCTGCTACCTCCCCGACTCTATTATTGTGGTCCCAGTGGAGGCCAAAGCCAGTTAAGTTAGCATCATTTTTAACCAAGAGCAGAGCCAGCCCCGCCACAGGCAGCTCACCAGCCCTGCCTTTATTGCCTCTGTCAGTTGGCACTGTCTTCTCCTCTTCTGATGTGCTTGCCCGTTTGCACATGTCTTAGTCTGAGCCCATGAACAACCAGGCCCAGGAATACTACTGCTCAAGGGCTTTCAAGCAATCAAAGGCCACAAGTGGGTTTTCAAAACAATGAGCAACCACAAATAGGATTTCAACATTCATCGCCCATGCTCACTTCTGAAAATGAGTCCCATACCTCAAAGAATGCTGAGTGAGAGGCCCATCCAGCTAGTCCATAAAGATGTATTTATTGTAGGTTACTCATTGCCAGGCACTGGGCTGAGGGCAGAGGATATGATGGTGACAGAGCTTGCAGCCTAGTTGGCAATAAAAACACAAAAAGTCAACGACTATTTAATGAGATAATAGCTACAGTGAAGGAATGGAAATGAGGATTAAGGGAGAGGAGAGACCTGATGAAGTCTGAGTCAGATAGATAAGTGGACACATGTGTGATTCACAGCTACAGCCCCTCCAGAGAGGGGGCACATTTGGAAGGAAGATGAACGCAGTGTGCACACGTTGCTCTGTAAGTGAGCACTGGAGGGTGTTTGTGTTGTCAGTAGATGAACCCAGATAACCCAGAGTTTAGGAGAGAAATGTGGACTCTGGAATCACAGTTGGGAGTTGCAAATACCCGCGTGCTTTCAGAGCCCTGACAACTAAGAGTCTGCCCGGTGCCATCACCCTTGCTAATAGATCTATGGAGGGGATCCACTCCCTGGTGGACGTTACAGGTGAACAGAACCTGTGCCAGATGAAGTGGTGAGCTATTGAACAGGGAAGAAAAGGCGTCAAGGCAGAAAGGGGCTGCAAAGTTCCAGCTCCTGAGAGACTTTGAGAAACTGCAAAAGGAAGGCCTGGTAGGAACACACACCAGCGTCTAATGAGGAGGCAGAAGACCAGTTGAAGAGGGGACCGAGGACAGAGAAAAGAATGACATGGGGTGGGGGCAAATTCTTCAAGAAATTGCCTGGTCACCTGGAGCTGGAATGCGCATCTAGTGTCTAGAAGACTGCCTGGGGCTAAGTGAATTAGATTATGTGTTACACTGTTTAAATGGTCCTTGACTTTAGCAATAGAGCTCTTTGGTGGCCTAGGGGGAAAAAAAAAAGAAGAAGAAGAACTTTCTACAAAAAGAACTGGAGCAAGGACCCAGGGTAGTAGGTTGTGAAATAAATATAGACTAATAACAATGAACGTTGACAATCCTCCCAGATCTTGGGCTCAGTCCCAAGTTCTTGCTGAGTCTTAAAGGGGCCCTTATCTCACCCTCCACTGTCACAAGATACCCTGGTACCACTGTCCTTCTTTCAGGTTCCCTTCTACTCCCTCGGCCTGGAGTCTATTTTTCCAACTCCTTCTTACACACGCAGGCTCAGCTGACCTGGCGTGTCCTCAGTGAAAGATGCCAACACTGTTCTCCTCTGCCCAACCTCCTGGGAGGTTCTGTCCCATCCTTACACTCAGCTTGGCTCTTCTCCATCTAAAGATAGGCAACAGATAATTCGTGAGGCTATTGCTTGATGGATTCTCTCAGCAAAACCACAAATTCCCCCAAGTATATGTGCCTTCAGGCAGGACCTGGACCCCAAACCAAACAGTAACTTCCCCATGGTAGGCTCTCAACCAATATTGAAAAGGTGGAGATAGAAAGACCTGAAAGGGTCTGCAGCTCCACAAGGAGAACAACAGAACAAAAAACTCTTGGCCCAGGGGTCTTTTCTAAGACTCATCCTTTAACCAAGGACCAGTCATGGAGGCAACCTAGAACCCCTGCACAAATGTAGCCCATGGCAGCTCAGTCTCCAAACAGACTCCCTAGTAAGGGGAATAGGGGCTGTCTCTGACATGAATTTAGTGGCTGGCTCTTTGATCACCTCCCTCAGCGGGGGGGGGGGGGGGAGCCTTACCAGGCCACAGAGGAAGACTATGAAAGACAGTCCTGATGAGGCCTGATATGCTAGGGTCAGATGGAGGGGGAGGAGGTCCTTCCCTATCAGTGGACTGAGAAGGGGCATGGGAGGAAAAGAGGGAGGGAGGGTGGGGTTGGGATGGGATGAGGGTAGGGGCTGCAGCTAGGATACAAAGCGAATGAATTGTAATAAAAAATATATTAAAAAATAAATGAACAAACAAAGGAGAGAGGCAGCTGTTGGAAAGAGCTGTCAGATCAAGGAAGATGTTTTCACAGTAGAGACATCTGCACTCTAGAATGTTCATGTGCCTGGCTCGATGGAGAGCCACACATTTATCACATATATCCACCCTCTCATACCTATACAAATTACTCATTTTATGTTATCTTTCTGTTATCCATATCACCACCCACTCATGCAAACAAATTCACTTCCTCTGGAATTATGTAACACAATAGAGAGACACTCAGTTTTTCCTGGCTGGTTAAGTCTCTTCTGGGTCCTCCTGAACTATGACCTGGTTTTCCTCCGTTCCTCCAATTTGGGAGCAAGGCTTGCACCATGACTCTAGCATGATCCTCTCTGGTTCACTGAGCCTTCTACTCCCTGTCTCTCTTGTCTCCCTCTTAATTTACATTCTAGTTTAATTCCCCAGTAGCTCCCTGGAAATCGTATGTGGGAAGTAAAATGATTGAGACCCTTCATGACCTGAGGTATTGATTGCACAGTGCCAGAGTAAAAGAGGATTCAGATACACAATCATTCTGAACATACAAAAGAAAAGAAAAAGCACATGAATTCGTGGTTCAAAAACTCACTGCAGAATTCTTCACAATTAATCAAAAGGCAGAAACAGCTGGGTTTTTATCAGCATTTGAATGAAAACAAACTACTAGTCAGCAACAAAAAAGAATAAAATTAAATGAAATTTTGCTACATGCTACACAGAAGAACTTTGAAAACTTTATGTTCCGTGAAATGATCCAGTAACAAAACCGTGTTATGTATTCCATACATATCTGAAAAATCCTGAGTAGGCAATGTAATGATGGAGAGTAGATTAAATTACCGAGGCCTGGAATGGAAGGGAAAGGATTGGAAATGGTGATGATGGCAACATTGTGAAGTCGCTGCCACTGAATCCTGATGTTAGGAGGGTTAAAAGGGAAATGTAGGCCTGGAGAGATGGCTCAGCAGACTTCCAGAGGACCCAGGTTCAATTCCTAGCACCACATGGCAGCCCAGAGCTGTCAGTAGCTCCAGTTCCAAGGGATCCACTTCTGGCTTCCACAGGCACCAAGCATGGAAGGGGTCCACTGACATCCAGGCATCCAAAACCCCCATATCTATAAGAAAAAAATTAAAATGTGAAAACAAATCTGCCTCGTACATCTCTCCCCACGGTCATTTGTTTTCAGGAGTTAAAAAGTCTCAGGAAATCAGAACTAGAGAAAACATCTTCTTGTGTGTTTGGGGGGAGGGGATGTGTGTGATATGTATATGGTGTGGATGGATGGTGTGTGTATGTGTGTTGTATGTGGCATATGCACACGGTCATGTGTAGGTGCATACTTTGACATTCATAAGCAGAGGCAGGAGGAGGGTACCAGGTGTCCCTTCTATTGCTCTCCAACTTTTGGGGGGCTGGGTGAGCTCTGGTGTTCCTGGGGCTCTCAGAGACCTGCCTGCCTCTGCCTCTGCCTCTGCCTCTGCCTCTGCCTCTGCCTCTGCCTCTGCCTCCCGAATGCTGTGGTTAAAGGCATACACCACTACATCCGGTTTCCAGCTTATTTTTTGAGGCAGAGTGTCTCCCTGAGCCTGAAGCTCATCATTTCTGCTAGACTGGCTAGCCAGTGAGCTCCCAGGATGTAACTATCTCTGCCTCACAACACCAGAATTACAGGCACACATGGCCAGGTCCAGGTTTTATGTGGGTGCCGGTAATTCAAACCCAGCTCCTTTTGCTTACGTCACATGCACCCTTACCCACTGAGGCCTCTCCCCAACCCTGAGCAAACTTCTTTATCTCGATAAATGATATCTATAAAACAACCACCTGAGAATGTCATCCTAAGTGGGAAAACATCCAAATAATTGAAGGAGGCCTACTCTTATTTCTGTTTGTCACAGTGTTAATGGCCCTAGCCAGAACAGAAGAAGAAGGTGTTGGAGGGGTGGGGGAAGAGGAATTAGCAAAAAGGAGCAAGGGAAGAAAGTGACGGTGTGAGCGTGAACAAGGAACAATGATGTGCATCTATGAAAATGTCAGAATGAAACCCTTTGGGTTTTGTCCAGTAACTAAAACAATAGGTGGAAAAAATGAAGGAAAGGGAAGAAGAAAAATAATAATAAAACTGTCATTGTTTTCAGATGATTTCATTTTGCACAGAAAGGCAAAAAGGATCTCTGAGCAAATTATAGCAGCTAAAAAGTCAAAAGTCGGCTGCATTTCAGTGTGCTTGGGATAAGCAATCAGAAAGTGAAATTAAACAGAAGACGGTGGGTGAGAATGATATCAAGAACCATAAAAAAATGCATTCCTGCCCTCTCCAGAGATAATTACAGCACAATATTGATAGGCAATAACATCACCCTTGTTTATTTGAGGGTTCAGCGCAACACGAATAAGAAGGCAGGAGCACAGTACATGCATTCCTCCGTTTCTCTAAAGTTTCCATCAAACGCTAATGTGTTTTCATGGCGCTCAATGAGGCTGATTCTAAAATCCATTTAAAACAGTGAAAGGGAAAAGCCTAGCCAGGATGGGCATCGAGGGAAGGCTTGCTCCACCAGAAAACACGCTTTTTTGTGAAACTGCAGTAATTAAGACAGGATGGTATTGGCATGGGGACAGGCAAACAGACCATGGACTAGAATAGAGAGCTCAAGACAGGCCCTCACGTGAGGGAACCGTGGTGTATGACAGACCTGGCCTTCCAGAAGGGTGGGAAAATAAATACAGCTGGGTAAGAAAAGGTTATCCACACAGAAAAATATGAAACTGGATCCCCGAGTCACACCATACCCCCAAATTCCTTCCAGATGCATTGAGGGTTCAACTACAAAAGATAAATAAATAAATAAAAATAAAACTTTAAAACACTCAGCAAATCTCAGAGATGAATATCTTTTAGCCTTTGAAATAGAATAGGATTTCTCAAACTAACAAGCACTATTTTAAAACTGACAAATTTGCTCACTCCCAAATCCAGGGCTTCCATTTGTAAGAACAAAGAGAAAACAAGCTGAAATGGAGAGAGGACGAAGCGATCTATATAATTGTTCCTGGACAGCTGGAGGTAGCCTGTCCGGAACAGCACTTTCTACCCTGATGTAATTTCGTGTGAGACTTTTGCCCCAGCACACCTGGAGACGCCTCCAAGAACGCTCAGAGAAACACTGCTCCCAGCAGTGAGGCCTTGAAGCAACCCAGATACCCATCAACAAGAGAGCACCTGAATAAACGATGCCTCATTCCCATGGAGGGACAAAACTGAGCAGTCACTGGGAGCAAACCCACAGCTACACACAGCAGTATGGATAAATCCTAAAGATAGAAAATAAAGAAATACAAATACAAAGAAGTACACCCTGAATAGCTCTGGACATCATGATGCACTTTTTAGGAGGTAATACAACCTCTTTCAAACTAAAACTGGCTTTATAGAAATGTAATTGGATGAGGTAGATAAGTTTGTGCCACTTATTCACACCGTATTAATTCAGTTGCACTGGAACTGAACCTCCCAGAATTATTTCCCTGCACAGCTCTGGCTTAGCAAGGGTCACGCACAGAAGGCATTTCTCACAGTACTTGGGAGCTGTCTCCACCCTGTGTTTCAGACAGTGGGGGCCAGAGAACTGACCGTTTTCACAGTCCGTGTACATTCTTATCACACTACTAGCTAATCAAGGTCAAGGGTACCATGTAGACCCAAAGCAGCGCTTTGTTCTCCTTCCCTTAGCCACGATTCTAGCCCACTGAGCGCAGCTCCTGGAGCAGCAGCTGGACCCATATCTTCTCAGCTCTAGCAGACCCTCCTCCTTCAGTCTCTTCCATACCAAGGCTGGGATCAGTAACCGAAGTGATAATCAATCACCATGCAATTGTTTAGCCGACTATGGCAACAATAGGGTGTCGCTCGGCTTTATAAACTCTATATTCTAGACCATTCCTATCATTCTCTGTCTACGCTCAAAGCCTGGTTTGAGATTAAATAATCCTTTGTGAGTGTTTACAGAGACTTTATTGTTTTGATTTATTCTTTTATTCGCTTTACATCCTTATTGCAAACCCCCCTCTTCTCCTCACAGACCCTCCTACCTACACTCCTCCCACCCATGACCCCCCTCTTCTTCTCCTAAGAGAAGGAGGAAGTCCCCCATGGGTATTACTCCTCCCTGGCACATTAAGTCTCTGTTGGACTAGGTGCATCCTTTCCCACTGAGGACAGACAAGGAAGCCCAGTCTGGGAAACGGGATCCAAAGGGAAGCGTCAGAGTCAGAGAGGGCCCCTGCTCCAGTTGTTGGAGGACTCACAGGAGGAACTAGCTGCTCATCTGCTACATATGTGCAGGGGGCCTAGGACCCATCCGTGCAGGCTCTTTGGTTGGTGGTTCAGTCTCTGTGAGCCCCCATGGGCCCAGGTTAGTTGACTCTATAGGTCTTGACCCCTCCAGGTCCCTCAACCATTCCCCCAATTCTTCCATAGGACTCCCTGAGCTCTGTCTAATGTTTGGCTGTGGGTCTCTGTATCTCTTTCCATCAGCTGCTGGGTAGAGCCGCTCAGAGGAGTCATGCTAGGCTCCTGTCTACAAGCATATCAGAATAACATTAACAGTGTCACAGATTGGTTCTCTCTCACAGGATGGGTCTCAAGTAGGGACAGTCTTTGGTTGACACGAAAAATTTGGGGTCGAAGGTTTCGTGGGTGGGTTGGTGTCCTTCTCCCTCCACTGGAAGTCCTGCCTGGCCTCAGGAGGTGGCTACTTCAAGCTCCATATCCCCCACTGCCAGGAATCTCAGCTAGGGAACCCTCATAGACTTCCCGGGACCTCCCCAGTCTCTGGTCTCTGGCAAGTCTCAGAGACGCCCCCCACCTCTGATTTCCATTCTCTTACCCAGCACTCTCTCCTCCACTCTCCCTACTCCTAATCCCCATCCTTGCCCTCCTTCCCATCCCCTCTCCTACCCAGTTCCCTTCCTCCATCTACCTCCAGAACCTATCCTATTTCTCCTTCTGAGTGAGGGTCAAGCACCCTTCCTCGGGTCCTCCTTGTAACTTAGCTTCTTTGGGTCTGTGATGGCAGCATGGTTATTCTGTACTTTATGGCTAATGTCCACTTATGAGTGAGTACATACCGTGCATGTCTTTTTGGGTCTGGGTTCCCTCACTTAGGATGATAGTTTCTAGTTCCATCCCTTTGCCTGCAAATTTCATGATTTCCTTGTTTTTAATAGCTGAGTAGTGTTCCACTGTGCAAATGTACCACATTTTCTTTATCCATTCTTCGGTTGAAGGACATCTAGATTGTTTCCAGTTTCTGGCTATTACAAATAAAGCTACTATGAACATAGCTGAGCAAGTGTCTTTGTTGTATGGTGGAGCATTTTTTGGGTATATGCCCAGGAGTAGTATAGTTGGGTCTTGAGGTAGAACTATTCCCATTTTTCTGCGAAACTGCCAGATTGATTTCCAAAGTGGCTGCACAAGTTTGCACTCCCACAAGTAATGGAGGAGTGTTCGCCTTGCTCCACAACCTTGCCTACCTATGCTGTCACTTGAGTTTTGGGAGATTAATTAATCTTAAAACAAAAGAAAAAGAATAGTGACTATAAGGTCCAGGATATGGGTTCTTAGGGTAGGAGAAGGCATATTAAACCCACAAAGGCCCACAGAGCAGATGTGACTTATTGTCATGATGCTAGCTTTTGTGGTCTGAATGAGAATGGCCACCATAGGCTGGTGATGGTTGAATATTTGGTGGAACTGTTTAGAAGTGTGTGGCCTTGCTTGAAAAGGTGTGGGCTTTGAGGTTTTTAAAAGACTCCTGAGATCCCCAGTGCTTTCTCACTCTTTGCCTCACGGTTGTGGATCAAAATGTGAGCTCTTAGCTATTGCTTCACCCACCAGTCATGGACTTTAACCCTCTGAAACCAGAAGCTAAATTAAATGCCTTTCTTTATAAGTTGCCTTTGGCCATGCTATTTCATCACAGCAATAGAAAACTAAGACAAGTGGTACGTGGCTTGTTACATAAAAATAGAGTTGAGTAGACCACCATTTATGGGCCAGTGAAGGATTACGGTATATTCCAATTCTAATTATGTGAACCTCAGGCAGATTGAGTGAGAGAAGAACGGAAGGTGGGGGAGGGTAAGCAAGTGAGAAAGCAGACAATTTCTGTTGAAAGGACTTTCTTTAGCAGTCATAATCACTTTCACTTGCCCCCTGACTCCTGATCCCTGACCCCTGACCCCTGACCCCTGACCCCCAGTGACTATAGCTTAGTTCCCTGCCACATTCAGGTGGGAAGGAAACAAGAAAATGTCTTCAAATGGGACTGCCTGGATGTGCCTGGATGACTTCAGGGAGGTTCATGCCTAACTAGGAAACAAAGGAATCAGGAGTGCTGCTAAATAATGAGCTGGCTCTCCCTCAAGTGAGGATGATGAAAATAATAGCTTCATGGGGTATTTCGAAGAAATAAAAGGCTCTAGAATGAACACGGAAGACACCCTGCAGCTAAGGCATGAAGCTAGGTTGCAGACTTCTCCCTAAAAGCACCTTCCCAGAGGCCCCAATATTTCCCCCATGTGGGGAAGAGGGAGTCATTTCCTCCCCACATTGGACTATTGCAGCCCACTATCTGACTGAGTCAGGGTTGGAGATTTTTCTTAATTTTGGGTTTCCAAACGATGCCTTGAAACATTTGAGTGTGTCATATATGGGAGATGCATGGGTTAATTTTCTCCTTGCTATGACAAAAGCAACTTAAAGAAGGAAGTGTTTATCTGAGTCTACGCTTTTCAAGACTGACCACCACAAAGCCGAGGTCCCAGGGAGCAACGTGGAAACAGGATTGAAGGGAGAATGTGTAGACTAATGAATACGACTGATATAAGCTCGGTCTACTTGAAACCCTGTGAATTGTCTGTCAGATAATAACATGCTAAGAGAGAGGAGTCCTGTGTGATTATACATCAACTCCTGTACCTCGCAGAGACTGTTTTTTTCTTGAAGAGTTGAGTAATCATTACTCTAACCTGCTGTAAGCCAATTGCGTTCCAGGGCCTGAGCTCCCTCAGCCAAGGAGACACTCAGGGATCTCTCAGAAATAAGGGAGCTCTGGAGTGTCATGACAGGTGCATAGTAGGGTTAAGTGGTTGGTGCTCAGCGCTGACATCAACAGCCGGCAGAGGCACGTGGAGATGGCGAGCCTTGATGTCTGCTTCTGCTCTGACTGCCCTTCCAGTGGGTCACACAGCTTCTCCTCCTGGAAAGGTCTTCCTTCCAACTTATTTTCAGATCTAGCCCTTCACGCTAGCTGGCATCCCTGAAAATTTGCAGCATCCATCCAATATTCGCAAGAAATTTCCAGGAGAGTTTTCCGAAGTTGGCTTCTGTCGTTTGCATCGAGATTGCGTGGTCCCTGGCACACCTGGATATATGCACCTGGTCCCTGGCACACCTGGAGACCAGTGCCTCTGACCTGAATCTTTCAGAAGGGGCATCATTGCTTCACACTTTGAGTTTCCTCATCCACAAAATGAGAAGATTGGAGATTATTTTCAAGTTTCCACTTTATGGTATGATTCAATGATTCTGTTTGGGCCAAGATGTTGGTCAGACAATGGAAACCCCACCAAACTCATTCCTTTACCCTAACTTACAAACTCTACTCTCTGCCAACTCTATAGCCTCCTATAAATGTTAACAAGAGGTTGACAAGAAGGGGAAAGATGAAACAAAGAGACGGGCCTAGATTTTTTTTCCCCACCCCTACATGGAAGAAATGTGTGTGTGTGTGTGTGTGTGTGTGTGTGTGTGTGTGTGTGTGTGTG
>NW_026593286.1:27645282-27669791 GCF_907164565.1 Psammomys obesus | reverse complement strand
GTGTGTGTGTGTGTGTGTGTGTGTGTGTGTGTGTGTGTGTGTGTGTGCGCGCGCGCGCGCTGATTCAGGGGGGAATTGTTATCCCTTTATCCAAAGCAATTCTTGACAGGCAAAGCCATGCTGCCCCCAGAATTCCCATCATACTGAATTCCCAATCCATATGAAATTGAATTTCCCCTCTGCTGTCACCGCGGGAGAGAGTGGCACACACAGCCCATTGTTCTCCTCAGGCATGGATTCAGAAGACAACTGCCAAAGTCGGGAAACGGATGGAGCTGCGGTCGGTTATCACCTCCGAGCTAATGATACAGTTGAGCAAATGCAGCAATGTTGCGGAAAAAGTAACAGACTCCCGGCCGACTCTCCGCGAAGTCATGATGATTTCCCAAGGCGTCCAGGGTGGAGCAGAGATGCAGCTGATAAAGCGCATGGCACGGGGTCGAGCAGCGTGAAGAAGGCAACTGACTGCAGCTGTCTGGGTGATTTGGCAGCCCACAACTATTCGGACAAATCTAAACAAATCACCACCCGCGGCTCGCTGCCGCCTCCAGGAAAGTCCTGTAAAGACTGCTCGGGTGCTGGCCTCCCGGACAGGAGCGAGGAAAATACGCAGATCCTGCAAGTTTGGGGGCTTTCCTAGGGCATCTGCTCAAAGCAGCAGCTGCCACCTCTCACAGATTTGGATGCTTGCTGCAAAATTCACGTTCTCATTAACTAATCGTACGTTTGCAAGCCTTCCCACTGTGTCCACAGCCAGCACCGTGAGCATCAAAGCCCCCCCACCCCGCTCTCTCCAAAGCACAGCCATATGGACTCCAGCACCCAACAGGTAGCTCAGTAAGGGACAGCTGGAATTTGCCCCTGCCCACCTAGCCAGGCCCCATTCCCAAGGCCCGAGGGAGCCGTGCACGTGATCATATCCTAGAAACCTATGTTCAGCCCTGAGTCCTGGACGCTGGCCCCTGACCGTTTCTCCCATAGCTCTGCTGTGGCGGCTACAGCCACCTAATTCGACACATTTTTACAGGAGCTGATAGACGAACCTGCCCGCTTCAGTCTAGAGCCCGGTATGAAACAGAAGAGAAATTCTACCATTGACGTCCCTGCCCGTCAGATGAAATAAAACATAAGCAAACAAACCTTCCTGCTTCTCGGCCCCAGCAGCATTTCTCTGGAGAGACAGCTGGGCCCCTGCGGTTTGGCATTTGAAGCCCTGTTAGGACGCTTCAAATGCTTAGCCGGCAGTGAGCAAGGAGAGGGTGCAGACAGCTCCGACGATGGTGACCTGCTCTTTCTTTCAGCGTGGTTGGGGACAGGCGGGATTAAGAATATGGCTGTAGCCAAAACAGCCCAGGGGTCCTGGACAATGAGGTTAGAAGCTTCCTCCGGAAAGCCAGCTCCCTTGGGGTGGGGGTGGGGATCGGATCGACGGGAGAGCTATCATTTGAGTAGGTCCCCCAGAACCTGGCCCCTGCCCCGTGTGGCAGTGTTGGGAGGTGGTGGGATCTTCCAGGCAGAGAGGGTGGATGTTGGGAGGTTCCTAAGGACATCACCCTCCGGTGAGACGGTTTCCATAAAGGTGACAGTTGTTCGTCCTTGGAACGACAGTACCATTTCTATGCACGCACACAAAGTGCACCAAGGTGGGGCCGATTAGGACTTTGGTATCCTCATAATATCTTTGTGTTAGTAGTCTCGGAGTTCCCCCCCCCCACACACACACACTTCTTCATAAAATGAACAGTGAGTTATTTGTGGACTGTGGTCTCCTGTCTGGCACGTTCTTCCTTCTGGTTGTACCCAGTACCTGACCTCTCTCTATCCCACCACCACCACCCTGCCCCACCCTCTTAGCCTCCAGAAACTACCATTCTACTATTCTACTTAAACATCGATTTACTAAGCTTCCAAAGATAGGACAGAACATGTCATTCTGTGTCTGCCTTATTTCCCCTAATGTAAGACCCCACTAACCCATTCATTTCTGTCACAAATGGCAGAATGTATTGTTACGGGTAAATGGTGCCCCATTGTGAGTGGGTGTATGAATTTGTGTGTACATATGCTCTTTATCCGTTCATCCACCAGTTGTCATGCAGGTTCATCTTACGCCTTGGCTATTGTGGATAATGCTGCAGAAAACACAGGAAGGCAGTCCATTTTCTTTGGGCACATCCCCAGAAGCGGGACAGCGGCTCATACGGCAGATACGTTTCTCCTCTTTTGAGGCATCCTCACACCATTCTCTATAACAGCTCATTTTCACGCCACCAGCACTGCTTGAGTCCTCTGTTCTCTAAGCCTCTTTATCCTTGGCTGGTACGATAGATAACAGCCATCCTGACTGGGGTGAGGTGAGATCTCTGTGACTTTCGTCTGTGTTGCTCAAGAGAATAGTGTGGCTCCCTTGGGATTCCGCTCGCGCCTCTCGTGAGGGGTGGTTGTCTCAAAGCGAGGCCACACCCACCTGCCAGGTCCTCTTCTGTGCACAGCTGATTCCTTTCTCCCTTCTCCATGGTGTTGTGGTGCAGCCAGGGCAACATCCTTCATGGGGTCAAACAGATGTAGCTCTCGGGTCTTAGACTTTCAGCTTCTGAAACTATGGGCTAAACGAACCTTTCCTTCTCTGTAAAGTGCCCAGCATCAAGTATTCTGTTCCAAGAAACACACAGAATATGAACTGACACAACGAAAGGGGGGAGGGGGGAGTGAGAGAAAGGGGGAGCAGATTCTCTACATGGCTATGGTAACCCAACCACAGAAGAAACACCCAAACGCCTGGTTTACTCGCACACACCCAGCAGGTGCTTAGTAAAACTTGCTGATAGTGGAGTTGTACAGGACTTCTTAGCAAGCGTGTAAGTGAAATAAGCAGTGAGTTATGGGTGTAATTTGAGAAGCAATGGGAAAACATCTCTTGCCCCACGTCCTTCTCCTACTGGGATTGCCAAAGCATTGGAAATTTCCAGGTTCTTTTTTTTCTGGGGTAATGGAGTAATGAAAACTTTGTTGAAAGGCACACACTGTCTAGTGGGGATAACTGATGAAGGTACTATGGTCTATCATTCATCCAGGGTTGCAAATGGAATTCAACTCAGCAACCAGCACTGACAGACTCAGGGGGCTGCTAGAGACCTCTCTGAGAGGCCCTGAGACAGCACCTGGCCCTGAAGCAAATAATACTGTGGGAAGCACGCACACTGCTGCAGATGTGGAAAGGGGGTACAAGGCAAGGGTTGCCACATAGCTTGAATTCCTTGTACACATTATCCCAACAAAGGGAAGGAGTCTGAGGGAATGCAAGCCAGATGGACAATCGGGAATGGCCTAAAGCTTGAGGGTTTTGCTGAAAATCCAGTTGGGTAGCACACAGCTGGTGAGCCATAAAAAGCCACCAAGAATCCCCTGTGAGTTTGGTGGGGACCTCGAGAAGAGCTATCAGAGTCCAACGTCAGCCTCTCCTGGAGAGCAAACACTCTGACATCCACCATCTAGAACCAGCTTTTTTTTAATAACTCTCACCAGCATGCATTAATATAATAGTGGGTTTTGTTATGACATGTTTGTGCGCTTATGCTCTTCTCTTTTTCATATTCCTGCGATCTCCTTCCTCTTCCCAACCCTTTTTACTTTCTTTGTATGTCCGTATGTATGTCTCTGTGTGTGACCTAACGAGTTAATTGGGGTGCTAATGTGAGCGAGAGGTTAGTTGTAGGAGCATGGAGCACTCATCAATACCTACACCATTAAAGAAAATATTGTCTCTCACTCCAGTGACAATTAAGTGCTAATAGCTCCTCAGGAAGGAAGAGTACTTCGTGGGACCCAAACCCCTCATAATTCTTTTTTTAAATTAATTACAATTTATTCATTTTGTACCCCCCCTGTACCTCCCTCCCTCCTCCCCCCCCAACCCACCCTCCCTCTTCCCCACCCATGTCCCTTTCCCAGTCCCCTGAAAAGGGAGGTCTTCCTCCCCTTTCCTCTGATTCTAGTCTATCAGGTCTCATCAAGACTGGCTGCATTGTCTTCCTCTGTGGCCTGATAAGTCTGCACCCCCTTCGTACCCTTGTAATTCTTAACAGCCCATTCCAATAAGAAGCTTCTCTGACCAGAGCTGAGAGTAGAACTAATCTATGTACATAAACATACATACGTAAATAACTTGACAGACATGACATGTCTACTTGGTCAAAACAAAAGCAATAGCTTCCCCCAGTAGCAACTCTGACTGTTTAAGCTTTTGACTGGGTTTACAGTGCCAAATATTAACACACACACCCCCTGGAGTGGGTCTTAAATCCTCTCAGAAAGTGCTTTGGTTGCTCCCATAACAGTTGTCCACTGTTGCCCCAGTGGGTCTACTTTGACTAGTAGGTAAATAGTGTAGCTGAATAAGACTTTTGATGTCTTTTCTTCCCCGGCAGCCTACACACCATCTTTTAGTATTCTTCTGGCCATAGAATCCATCTTAAACTATTGTCTGTGACCCTCATGCAGTCACAGACTGACTGTGAGAGTTACACACACATACACATAAAAAAGAGACAGGAATTAAAAATTTTCTGGGCACGCAATGACAAAGACTTAATTCAAAGTCAAGCAGGTAATCAGTTCAAAGTATCTCTGACAGCACTCGACCAAGTGTTGGCTCGCACCGTTTTACTGCAGCCTTGGTTCTGAGCATGTAACATGCTTTGCACAGAGTATTTCACCAAACCATACAGTAACCAAAAGTTCTGCCTGAAACACCTCATCTCAGTTCAAGACAACTCTATGCCATAAAACTGTGTGGTTTTACTGAATGCATTCAGTTTCCTGCTCTTAGGGAAACACAATGGTTTAATTACAGAAAATAAAGACTTTTAATATTTTCCTACCATCATCATTTCTGAGCAAGTAAGTATCAAATTAGTGTCTCTTTGAAATGCATTGTGGTAGAATATTGGGTTTTTAAAGTTACTGTTTGACACTGAAGAAATAAATAGAAGACATCAGGAGATTTCAAAGACCTTTAATACCCACGAATTGTAAATTTAATATAAAAATGGTCATCCCACCAAAATCAATCTACAAACTCAATTCATTCTTCCTGAAAATTTTAATGCCGTTCTTCAGAGAAATAGAAAAATAATCTCTAAATCCATATGCAAGCACAAAAGACCCAGGACAGCTAAAGCAATCCTTAGCAAAAATAATAATTCTAAGAGTTTCAGCATACCTTAGTTCAATTTATACTACAAAGCCACAACAATTAAAACGGCCTGGCACTGACACAAAAACAGATGCTTGGATTGGCAGCATAGAATAGGTGGATATAAACCCATACAAGTACAGCAACTTGATTTTCAGTATTGGTACATAAATCAGACCCCTATCTCTCTCCTTGTACAAACATTTTCTTTCTTTCTTTTTTTCTGAAAAATGTAATCTTTTATTTTATATAGAAAAAACATTGTGTTATTGAAGACGAAACTCAGAAACTCATAGATACCGACCAGTTCCTCTACTAGTGAGCTCCACATCTCACTGTGAAGAAAAATATGCCTTTTTTCTCCCTTTATTGGAAATAAATCTTTCTCTCATATAATAAATCCTGATTATGGGTTCCCCTCCTCTACTCCTCCTGGCTCCTCCCATCTTCCCTCCCATCTGGATCTACCCCTTTCTGTCTCTCATTAGAAAATAAACAGGCTTCTAAAGAATATATGGTAATTAAATATATTAGATAAGTGTTATATTAAATATTATATTATAAATATCTTATAATTTTATAATATAATAAGATAAAACAAAAAACTAATGCATTGGGATAGGACAAAACAGACAGAAAGAAAAGAGCCCTAGAGAAGGCACAAGAAACAGAGACCACTTTGTACACTAAGGAATTCCATAAAAACACTAAACTGGAGGTGATAATGTATACACAAAAGACCTGTAGGGTAAAATAGAAGAGAAAATAATATATAAATAAAACAAAAATTAAAATAACAACATAAAATGTTTTTTTTGTTTTTTGTTTTTTGTTTTTTTTTTTAAGAAAAGCCTGACATGACATTATGAGACGAAGAACTTCCAAAGATGCAGTTGAGTTTATTTTCTGTCGGCCGCCTAACTGCTGGCCATGCAGCCTACCCTTTAAGTAGTGTATTTCCCCATTGAGACTCCCTTAGTGGAATAGTTTTTCATTTGCCAGCGGTTTTCTTTTGGAGATTGCCTCTGGCTTGGGCTGGGGGCATGTGTCCAGTTCTCCGTCCAGCTCTAGGACCCCATGTGGTGTGGATCCGCGTAGGCCCTCTGCATGCTGCCTCATGAGCTCACATGTTCTGTGAGCTCACATGAGCATTCACCTTGTTGATCTGTTTCCTTGCTGTCCTCCATCCTCGCTGGCTCTTAATCCCTTTCTGCCTCCTCTTCTGTGGGGTTCTCTGAGCCCTGAAGGGAGGGATTTGATGAGGCGTACTGTTTAGGGCTTAATGTTCCAAGTTCTCTCGCTCTCCACGCAGTGTCTGGCTGTGGGTCTCTGTATTTGTTCTCATGCACTACAGGAAGAAGCTTCTCTGAGCAAGGCGCTGATCTTTGAGTACAGCAGAATGTCACTAGGAGTCATTTTATTGTTATGTTTGGTTTTGCTTTTTTTTCAGTAGAACAGCACTGTTCTGCGTCCCTAAAGATACTGAAACATGGGGGTTGCAGAGAGGCTCTAGATAGGTACCAGCTCAGCATCTCCACGTCAGTGAGTTGTGCAAGCATTGCCTTCAGCGATAGGGCCTTGCTGTCAGTTTGTAGAGAGCAACCAACAGACTTTGGCAAGAGCTGGGTTGCTTGTGGCTTTCTGTGGGACCCCTTTGGCCCACAACTCCATTAGATGTAGCCCAATCCCGGTACCGGAAGCTTCATTTGATGACTAGAGCTGGACATTTGGGGCTCTGTCTCCACATTATTTGGGAATTTCATTTGGATTGCCTTTGTATGTGCACATATTTTATGAAACCTTTAGTGCATTAGATTTCCTTACGACTCCTCAACCGGCCCTTAATTTCAGCTGTCTCTCCCCGTGTTCCCTCCCTCATTCCCTTCTCCTCTCCCTCTCCCTACTTGACCCTCTCATTCTAGCTACCACTACCCTTGCCACTCCATCCATCCAAAACTATCCAATTCACCTTCTATGTGATATCTGTCTGTCCCCAACCCAGTCCCTTACTTTACACCTAACCTCTGTAGGTCTATGGAGTGTAGCTTGCTTCTCATTGGCTTAACAGCTAAAAGCCACATATAAGCAAGGACATACTGTATTGGCCTCTCTGGGTCTGGGATACCTCACTCAGGATGATTTTTTTTTCCCTAACCTTATCCATTTGCCTGAAAATTTCACTATTGCATTCTTTTAACAGCTGAGTAATACTCCCTCATGTAACTATAACCATATTTTTTTTTCTGTTCATCTGCTGAGGGACATTGGGGTTATCTCCAATTTCTGGCTACTATGAATAGAGCCACAAAGAACATGATTGACCACGTATTTCTGTGGTGGGATGAAGCATCCCTGAGGTGTATGCCCAAGAGATACAGCTGGAGCTTGAGATAGAACAATTCCCATCTTTACAAGGAACCACCAGACTGATTTCCTTAGTGGCTACGCAAGTTTACATGCCCACCAGCAATGGATCAATGTCCCCCTTACTCCACATCCTTGCTAGCATGAGCTATTTGCATTTCCCTGACAATCAAGGATGTCGAACATTTCTTTGAATGTTTCTCAGCCATTTGAGTTTCCTCTTTCAAGAATTCTTTGTTTAGATCTGTACCCCCTTTTTAATTATTTTTTCTTGATATCTAGTTTTGGGGAGCATTCTCTATATACTTTGGATATTAGCTCTAAATCTGATATGTAGTTGGTAAAAAAAAAAAAAGATATTTGTCCATTCTGCAGCCTGCTGAATGATGATGTCCTTTGCTGTACAGAAGCTTTTTAGTTTCATGAATTCCTGTTTATTAATTGCTGATCTTAGTACCTGTGCCAGTGATTTCATGGCTATTTCCCACTTTCTTTTCTGGCAGGTTTGGTGCATTTGGTTGAATGTTAAGGACTTTGAACCATTTGGAGTTGAGTTTTGTGCAGCGTGATGAGTATGGATCTATTTGGATTCTTCTACATTCAGACATCCAGTCTGACCACTACTATTTGTTGATGGCACGGTCTTCTTTTCCCACTATGTATTGGCGGCTTCTTTATCAAAAATCAAGTGTCCATAGGTGTGTGGCTTTATGTCTGGGTCTTCAGTTCAATTCCATTGATCAACATGCCTGTTTTTGAGACAATGCCATGCCGTTATTACCAGAAAACTGTTGTACCATTTGAGGTCACAGAAGTTGCTACTCCCAGGAGTTCTTATATTATTTGGGAATGTTTTAACTCTCCTGGATTTTTTTTTTATATTTCCATATGAAGCAGAAAATTGTCCTTTCAAGATATATGACAAATTGTGTTGGAATTTTAATGAGGATTACATTGAATCTGTAGATTGCTTTTGGTAGAACGACCGTTTTTACTATGTTAATCCTACCAATCCATGAGCACTGGAAATTTTTCTGTCTTCTGATATCTTCTTCAGTGTCTTGAAGTTTTTAATCATACAAGTCTTTTACTTGTTTGGTTAGAGTTACTCCAGGATATATTATATTACTTGAGGCTATTGTGAAAGGTATTGTTTCCCCTTTGTTTTCAGTCCATTTGTATATAGGAAAGCTACTGATTCTTGTGAGTTAATTTTGTATCCAGCTACTTTGCTGAAAGCATATGTCAAATGTAGAAGTTTTCTAAAGAAAATTTCAGAGTCACTTCTGTATACTATTATATCATCTGTAAATAAAAATATTTTTATTTCTCCCTTTCAAATTTGTATCCCTTGATCTCCTTCAGTTTTCATATTGCTCTAGCTAAGACTTCAAGTACTGTATCGACTAGGCTATGGAGAGAGTGGACAGCCTTGACTTGTTTCTGACTTTAGTGAAATAGCTTTGAGTTTCTCACCATTTAAGTTGATGCTGGCTGTGGACTTGGTGTAAACTGTTTTTATTATGCTGTGGTGTGTCCCTTGCATTTCTAATAGCTCCAGAACTTTTATCATCAAGGGGTGTTAGGTTTTGTCAAAGGCCTTTTGTGCATCTATTGCAGTGGTTCTCAACCTTCCCAATGCCGCGACCTTTTGATTCAGTTCCTCGTGTTGTGGTGACCCCCAACCATAAAATTATTTTTGTTGCTACTTCATAATTGTAATTTTGCTACTGTTTATGAATTGTGGTGTGTTTTCTGGTGTTTTTCTGATGTTATCTGTGTGTTCTGATGGTCTTAGGAGACCCTGGTGAAAAGATTTTTCAACCCCTCCCCAAACAGATCATAATTCATAGGTCGAGAATCACTGATCTAATGAGATAATCATGTAGTTCCTGTCCTTCAGTCTGTTTATATGGTGGATTACACTTATTGATTTATGTATGCATGCCTGCATCTCTCGGATGAAGCTTACTTGATCATGGTGGATTTTTTTTTTTTTAATATTCAGGTTTCAGGTTGCAAGTATTTTATTGAAAATTTTTGGGTCTATATTCGTAAGGGAAACTGGTCTATAAATCTCTTTGTTGATCTTTATGTGGTTTGTGTACCAGAATAACTGTGGTCTCACAAAACGAATTGGGCAATGTTCCTTCTGTTTCTATTTTGTGGAATAATTTGAGGATTATTGCCATTAACTCTTCTTTGAAAGTCTGGTGGAATTCTGAGCTAAAACCATCTAGCCGTGGGCTTCCTTTTTTTTATTTTTATTTTTTTTTCCGTTAGGAGAATTTTAATGACTACTTCTATTTCACTAGGAGTTATAGGTTTGTTTAAATTGCTTATCTGATCTGGATTTAACTTTGGTAAGTGGTATGTATAGAGAAAATTATCCATTTCTTTTAGATTTTCCAGCTTTATGGAGTACAGGTTTTAAAATATATCCTTAGGATTCTCTAATTTCCTTGGGGTCTGTAGTTATGTCCTCCTCCCTTTTGTCTCTAATTTTGTTAATATGGATAGTTTCTCTTTGCCTTTTAATTAATTTAGACCAGGATTTGCAAATCTTACTGATTTTTCTCAAATAATTACCTCTGTGTATCATTGATTCTTTGTATATTGTTTTTGTTTTGTTGTTGTTGTTTGGTTGTTTCTGTTTTATTGATTTCAGCCCTGAGTTTGGCTTTTTTCTTGCCATGTGCTACTTATGTATCTGATTTCTTCTCTTTATTCTAAATCTTTCAGGTGTGCTGTTAAGTTACTCGTATGAGATCTCTCCGATTTTTTAGGTAGGCCCTCAGTGCTGTGAACGTGCCTCTTGGAACCACCTTCATTGTGTCCCATAAGCTTGGATATGTTCTGTATTCATTTGCATTTAATTCTAGAAAGTCTTTAATTTCTTCCTAATTTTCAGTCTTGCTGCATTTTTTTTTTATTTAGCAGTGCACTGTTCAGTTTCCATGAGTTTGTAAACTTTTTTGTTGTTTCTGTGTTGATATCCAGTTTTAATCTGTGGTGGTCAGATAGAATGCAGGGTATTATTTCAATTTTCTTGCATCTGTTGAGACTTCCTATGTGTCAGAGTATATGGTCAATTTTGGAGAAAGTTCCATAGAGTGCTGAGAAAAAGATATATCCTTTTGTGTTTCAGTGAAATGTTCCATAAATACATGGTAGGTCCATTTGGTTCATAGTGTCAGTTAGCTCTAACATTTTTCTGTTTATTTTTTTTGTCTGAATGACCTGTCTGTCGGTAGAGTCGGGTATTGAAGTCTCCCGCTATCAGTGTGTAAGGGTAAATATGTGATTTAAGCTGTAGTGGTATTTCTTTTATGAATGTAAGTGCCCTTGTGCCTGGTGCATAGATGGTAAAAATTGCAATATCCTCTGGGCAGATTTTCCTTTGATGACTATATCCTTCCCTATCAGTTTTGATTAGTTTGGGTTTAAGTCTATTTTGTCAGATATTAAAATATGTACACAAGTTTGCTTCTTGGGTCCATTTGCTTGATATACTTTTTTCCATCCTTTTACCCTGAGGTGATATCTATCCTTGCTGTTAAGGTGTGTTTCTTGAATGTAGCAAAAGGACGGATCCTGTTTTCAAATTCATTCTGTTAGTCTGTGTTGTTGTTGTTTGTTTGTTTTTTTAAATTAGGGAATTGAAACCATTGATGTTGATAGATATCAATGAAGAGTACTTCTTGATTCCTGTTATTGTGTTGTCATTGTGTGTGTGTGTGTGTTGTTTCTCCTCTTTTTATTTGCTGGTCTGAGGTTATTAACTCCTGGTGTTTTGCTGGGTATGGTTAATCTCAGATTGCACTTTTCCTTCTAGTGCCTCCTGTAGGACTAGACTTGTAGATAAACGTGTGTCTTGAGTGGAAATGTCCCCCGTGGATTCACAGGGAATGGCGCTACTGGGAGCATTGGCGGAAGAAGTGTGTCCCTTTGAGGTCGCAGAAGCCCAAGCCAGGCTCAGCATCACTTTCTCTTCCTGCAGCGTGTGGATCCAGATGTAGAACTCTTGAATCCTTCTCTAGCACCGTGTCTGCCTGTGTGCCATTATGCTTCCCTCCATGATGATAATGGATCCTCTGAACTATAAGCCAGACCCAATTAAATGTTTTCCTTTATAACAATTGTTTATGGCCCAGTGTCTCTTCATAGCAATAGAAACTCTAAAAAGTTAGACACTAGCTATTGTTTAAATTTTAGCTTTAGCATGGAATCTCTTATTTTCTCCATCTATTGTAATTGAAAGTTTGCTGGGTATAGTAGTCTGGGTTGACATCTTTGGTCTCTAAGAATCTGTTCAGCATCTGTCCAGGTCCTTCTGGCTTTTAGAGCCTCCATTCAGAAGCCAGGTGTCATTATATAATAGCTCTGCCTTTATATGTTACTTGGTCTTTTTCCTTTGTAGCTTTTTTGATATTTTTTTCTTTGTTCTGTGTGTTTAGTGTTTTAATTATTATGTACAGAGATTTTCTTTTCTGGTCCAGTCTATTTGGTGTCCTGTATGCTTCTTGTACCTTGGTAGGCATCTCCCTTAGCTTATGGGAAATTTTCTTAGAGGATTTTTGTTGAAAATGGTTTCTGTTTTATAGACATATGAAGTAGATGAAGGGAGGGAACGTGATGGGAAAGAGGCTGGGGAGGGGAATGAAGGTGGGGATCAGGTGGGGGTAAGGGGAGAGAGAACAGAAATCATTGGGGGCATCTCTGGGAATGGAGGGGCCCCTGGGAGTCAATGGTGGTGACCTTAGCTGAAACTCATAGCAGTAGGGGATATGGAGCCTGAAGTGGCCACCTCCGACAGCCAGGCAGGACTCCCAGTAGAGTCAGGGAAACATCACCCAGCCACAAAATCTTTGACCCAAAATTTGTCCTGCCTACAAGAAGTGTAGGGATAAAGATGGAGTAGAGATTGAGAAGATGGTCAACCAATGGCTGCCCCAACTTGAGACCCACCCCAGGAGAGAGAGCCAGCCCCTGACACTATTAATGATATTCTGCTATGCTTTTAGGCAGAAGCCTAGCATAACTGTCTTCTGAGAGGCTTCACACAGCCTCTCTGATGGAAATAGATGCAGAGACCCACAGCCAAACAATAGTCAGAGCTCGGGAATTCCTGTGGAAGAGCAGGAGGAAGGGTTGAGGAATTCGAAAGGATCAAGGATACCACAGGAAGACTTACAGAGGAAACTAATCTAGGCCCACAGGAGCTCACAGAGACTGAACCACCAACCAAAGAACACGCATGGACTGGACCTAGGAGACCTGCACGTGTCTAACAGATGTGCAGATCCCTAATAATTGGAGTGGAGGCTGTCTCTGACTCTGTTGCTTACCTTTGCATCCCGTCCCCACAGCTGGGCTACCTTGTCTGGTCTCAGCGGGAGAAGATGCGCTTAGTCCTGCTGCGACTTGATGTGCCAGGATGGGTTGGTACCCTTTCCTGGAAAGAAGGAGAGGAGGAGTGGGGGGGGGGAGGTGAGAGGGTGGGACTAGGAGGAGAGAAAGGAGGGGTCTGCAATCAAGCTGGAAAGTGATTTAACTAATTGATTATATTTTTTTTAAAGAAAATATTTTCTGTGCCCTTGACCTGGGTTTCTTCTCCTTCCTCTGCTACTAATATTTGTAAAATTGGTCTTTTCATGGTGTCCCACATTTCCTGGATGGTTTGTGCCAGGATTTTTTTTTTATTTAATATTTTCTTTGACTGAGGTATCCATTTCTTCTATTATGCCTTCAACGCCTGGGATTCTCTCTTTCATCTCTTGTTTTCTGTTGGTGAGGCTTGCCTCTGTCTTTCCTGCTTGAATCCCTGGATTTTCCATTTCCATATTTTCCTCATTGGTTCTATTTCCATATTTTCAGGTCTTGAACTATTTATTCAATTCCTTCACTGTTTGTTTTCTCACAGATTTCTTTAAGGGATTTTCTTTTCATTTTCTCTTTAAGGACCTCTATCACATTCACAAAGAATGTTTTAAGGTCTTTCTTTTGTGTCTCAGCTATGTTGCAATACTCAGGGCCTACTGTTGCTGGACTCTAGTGGAGACATTGTCTTGACTGATTGATTGTTTGACACTGTGTCGCGGCATCCGTGTTTGGAAATATTGTAATTCTAGGTGCTGTATCTGGTCTTGTCTTTGTTGGGTGGGTGCTCTGTTCCTTGGTTTCTGTTGCCCTTTCTGTTCCTTAGAATGTAGTAGTTGTGTGTTTCCTGTTAGGAAGTTCTTCTGGGATCCTGATAGGTATGGCCACTTGGGTTTGTGGTAGAATGTGATTTTAGGTATTAGGAACTGACTTAGAAATGGGGTTGGGCTGGAGAGAGTGAAGGGATTCAAAGGAGGGCACAGACCAGGGGTTTCCACCAGGATGGGCTTAGTCTCCTGGGAATTGGCAGAGCATATGGAAGGCTACAAGAGGTTGTCTGCTACAGACCTGGGGATGAGACTGGGGGGTTATATTTGGAGGAAAAGAGAAAGAGTGAAGATCTGCAGCTGCTTTGCTGGCTTACTTGTGTCTCTGTCAGGCTTGGCTGATGGGTTCTCAGAGAATGCCTGGTTGGGGTGGGGGTCAGATAAAGCAATGAGTAGGGAGGAAGGTTGGAGGAGAAGGTTGATCTGCTGGAGATGGGGGCAGATCTCCCTGGAGACAGGGAGGCTGCAGCTGGTAGTCCACGTTAGAGATGGGAGTGAGTCTGGGGAACTGAATTTGGAGGAGAGGACGGAGGTGAAGATGTACAGTTAAGCTACCTGCTTCCCTGGCCAGAATGGTCTTCAGGTTTCCATGGAATGCCTGCTGGAGTTGGGGGCTTCGATAAAATGATGAGTGGGGGAAAGCAGGCTTTGAGGAGAGTGTCTACATAGCCCATTGGAGATGAAGGCAGAGAAAAAGTGGAGGCCACGGCAGATGGTCTGGGACACAGCTAGGAATGAAACTAGGTGGTGGAATTGAAACAACAGAGGGAGAGGTGACAATCTGCCCCAAATCACCTTCTAGTGGATCTGAAACTGTTAGAGAAAAAAGTAGGGAAAATATTTCATGATATAGGTGTATGAAAGGACTTTATGATAAGACTCAGGTCACTTGGGAAGTAAAGCCAACAACAACAAATGGAACCTCATGAGCCTAAAACAAACTTCTGTATAGCAAAATGAACTGTTATTCAAATGAAGAGACTGCCTACAGAGTGGGAGAAAATATTTGTTCGTTAACTATCTGACAAAGCATTAATTAATATATCTAGAATATACAAATAATTCAACAAACTAAACGAGAAATTTTAAAAAATAACCAATAAATTGGCTACTAAAATAATAGTCAGTTCTGAAAAATGAAATGTAAAAATAAACATGTAAAAAAAAATGTCAATTTCACTAGGCCACCAGAGAAATGCAACTCGAAACTATGCTGAGACGCTATCTCACCCCGATCAGAATGGCGGTCCTTAGAAAAACAAACAACAACAAATGCTGGCAAGGTTTTGGACAAAAAGGAGCCCGTAGGCACCAGGGCTGGTGGGAATGCACCCACTACAGAAACCAGAAGGGAAAATTTCTCTAAAAACTAAAAACAGATTTGCCACCTGACCCAGCCACAGCCCTTCCGCATGTTTACCCAGTAGACTCCAAGTCAACACATCAGAGATACTTTTTCCTCGGTGTTTACCGCAGCGCTGTGAATAACAGCTGGCTTGTGGAGCCAGCCTAAGCTTCCACCAACGGAGGAGTACACAAAGAAAGTGCAGTATGTCCACACGCTGGAATGCCACTCACCCATGAAGGATGAGGCTTATGCCATTTGCATGGAAACAGGTCCAACGAGAGACAATCACATCAAGGGAATTTCAGCTCTATGTCTGAAAGACAAGTATCATAGGTTTCTTCTCACTTGGGGGTCCTAGATTTTATACAGAAACATAAAATCCTACAGGGATATGTGACATGAAAGTGGAAATCAAGGGGCACCAACGGGGAGGGCAAGGGAAGAGACGGCAGGGCAACACGGGGGAATGTGCTCAGTGCACAAGATACGCTTGTGTGAACAATGCTCTTCAACTAATAGATTGAAACTTGCTGTTTGAGTTACTGGCTTGAGTTCCAATTTTTAAAAGGTTAAGTAAATGTTGGCTTGGGATTAGAAAATAATTTCCAATGATTTCTGAAATGGCCCTAAACTGCCTTCTGTCATTTTGTACTACATACTTACATGAAGAGGCATTCTCAGAACCTGCAATTATAATATCGAAATATCGACCAACTCTGAAAAACACGGAAGATGCTGTATATTTGCAACATCAGATATTCTGGCAAGAATTAACCTTTATGTAAAGTAAATAAGAGCTGGAGAGAGGATTTAGCATTTAAGAGCGCTGGTTGCTCTTCCAGAGGACCTGGGTTCGATTCCCACCACCCACATTGTGCCCCACAACTCTGTAGCTACAGCCCAAGAGATGTGACTCTCTCTTCATGCCTCCATGGGCATTGCCTAACCCTGATACATAGACTTACACGCAGGCAAAACACCAAGACAGACACATAAAATAAAATAATTTAAATTTTTTAATAAATATGAACAGCTATGTTATTAGTTTGCAATTTCCTTTTGTCTCTGATAAGTGATAAAATTATATGTACACCAGAGAGTCATTTTAAAATAAGTTACATCATGATTTGCTCTCAGTAAATGCTTTATTTGTGCATGTGTTTTACATAGTGTATGCCTGGGATCATGTAAAAATTCCTCGGGTGAAAAGAAGCTGCAAGAAGCCGTGGCTTGGTGAGCGTCCATGGCTTTCGTCCCCAACCGCATTGTGTGTCCAGATCTTGTCAAACTTCTCCATCCAGTTCCCCGGGAGAATAGAGCAGGATAAATGACTCCAGGACTACTCGGGGAGGGCACCAACCACCTACCCTGCCATCAACACACTGTCTTCACAGCCTCTGCCTTATCCTAAAAAAATCTACCAGATATTAGCCAAGCGTGGTGAAAAACCTGTAATCTCAGCATTTCCGAAACAGAGACAGGAGAATTACACGTTAAAACCAGCCTGCGCTATATAGCAAGAGCCTGGAGAGAGAGAGAGAACCTGGAAAGAAAGTTCTCAGTCAGTAAAGTCCTTGCCACCCCATTTCCAGGACCTAAGTTTGATCCAAGCCCAGCTTGGTGATCTAGACCTATAACCCCAGCATTGAGGAGGCAGAGGCAGGGAGAACATTAGCGTTTTTGTGCAGCCAGCCTAGCCTACTGAGTGAGCCCCAGGCCCAGGAGAGACTCGATGATAAAAACAAGTTGGATTGGTGCCTGAGGAGAAAGGACACCCTACATTGACCCCTGGAACACATGTGTACATGTGTACACACACACACACACATGCATGCACACATTTGGCGTGCCATCAGATGCCTGTTTTCATGTAGAAATATTTAAATTGCCATCAGCTGTATTTGAGTAATGCTATCTGCTGCGCTGATGCAGCTCAGTGAGCTCACACCGCAATGGTTTAACACTCTACAAACCTCCATTAACATAAAGTCCACGTGAGCATGGGTCATCAGCTGGACAGTGTGGACACCTGTCCCCCTCCCTTTAGGACCACTGCAGGTTTTCCACTCGATCAGCAGATGGGGAGCGATCGCTGCTTAATTCTTGGACCCAGAGCTGACAGCATTCCTCCCACATTCCATGAGCAACTGTGTCTCATGGTCCCACTGATGCGTGTGGGTAGCTGGAAAGTACAGCGCCTGACCACCCACGTGGCTGCTCTTAAACAGATGGGTAACCCTGAGTCTTTACCTCATCACTTGTTTTAGCGTCTCCAGAGCCCCAAGTTTGTGGAATAAACTCATCTTTCAGAATCCTGAGCTTTGCCCCACAGCTTCCCTCATCCCGTGTCCCCATGTTCCCCAGAAGGGTATCCACCCCACCTTAGAAGCGCAGAGATTTAAGCACTTTTCAGCACAGCACAGTTTTTTTTTTTTTATTTGTGGATTCAATACAAACCAATTTTTAACGCATTTCCCGTTTACTTCCTCCTCTCTCTACCATTTTCTTTCTCGATCTCAATCCAGTTAGGTAACATCAGGATTCCAAAAGTGGGCCCAAAGCCATGTAATATTGTCAGGAAATGGCTGGCTGGCTGTCCACCAAAGAAGCCTTCCAAAGTGGCATTATCTTAATGAATTTTTCACGGTTCATGGTCTGGCCAGGAGACTTACAGATCCAAAAATTCGATCTTGTTAATGTTCCAGGATTTGTCTGACTTAGGAAGGCTGTCTTCTGTAAACGAAACCTACAAAATACCCAAATTCACCAAAATGTCAATGGCTCTAGTGGCAAGTGACAAAGAAATCAAGGAAATCAAGTCTAGGAAATCAAATGCTCAATTATTCTATTCAGCCTTCTTTCTTCCCTCTCTGAAGAAATTTTGCTAAGAGGGTGAAATTATAATCTAAAAAGCTCCCTGGTGAGTCTGGAGTCCAAGTGTGGGTTGTTTAGTTAGATGATTTGAAAGCTTCATGGCACAGGGCAACTGGGGGCTGATTGAGGTCCTGCCTCTGGACTTCCAGTCCAGCTTTGGGGGGACAGGGCAGAGTCTTAACTCCATGTTCATCAACAGCATTTCTGATTGACATTCTTTTTGGAGACCCATCAGTACCATCAATAGGGTTCCTGCCAGACCTATGCTCAGCCTGACGTGGAGACTGGGGTCTCTAAGGGGCTTCTGCCCGTGTTTGGCTTTGTCCACTGCGCTAACCATATAATCGAGACTTTAGTCATCGGTCATGGAAGGAAAGGACAGAGAAGCAGCTCTCATCTCAGCCTATCCCACTGGTGTCACCAAGAATGAAATGAAGACTTTATTTGGTGATCTTGATTGAATGTCTGTAGGCCTGCCTGAGCGAGGGGAGACTGTCCTTTTCTGAACCCAAGGCAGACCTGTAAGAGGCCAGCCGTCCTCCCACTCAAGGTCATAACCAAGAGCTGCTGGCAGCAAGTGCATGCTGAAGGATGAATCCCAGTCCAAGCCAAGAAGGGTTGCCAAGCTCAGAGGCAGGCTCTGAGAACTAGAGAGTGGATTAGGGAAGGGTCACTAGCAATGGTTCAAGAAACAGGTTTGAGGGCCACATGAATGAAAGAGGTTTACGCTTAAAAACATGAGGGTTCCAGGAGGCTCGCTTACTGGGTATCAGCTCTTTGAAACAAATTAGTGAACTAGATGCTGGGCCATTCTGGGTAAGTAACTATTTAATCGAGTTTTCAGCATCAGAGGTCAATGTCAGGAGATGGTAGAGACGGAGATAGAGCATGGAAAGCTAGGAAAAAAGCAGCCGTATCAGATGGATCTCACATCCAGCCAGACACAACGAACCAACAAGGAAGAAGTGTCACATCTCTGTCGATAATTAAAAACTCGACCTCTCAAACTCACTTGGCCCTTCTGAGCCTCTGTTAAGTGGAACACGTGGCCTCAGTGCCACCCTGGGTCATTCGTGATGCTCTTCTGACTGCCGCCACAAAGCACTGTATACAAAGATGCTAAAGACCATTTCTGTGGTCCCTTTACCTCTGCAACCCTTCATGTCCAACACTGAGGCAATCAGCCTACTGGAAAGGGTTTAGTGACTTTTCAAAAAAACTTATGCATAGATAAGATATGCACATACCTCTTTAAAACTGAGCAAAACAGCCCAGCAAACAGCTCCCAGGCAAAGAAACAGGTTGCCTAGCAACATTGCAAGGACTCCCCTGTGTCCCCTTCCCTCTCCACAAGACTAACCACTATCCTAACTTCAAACAGGGTGACAGGCTAGTCTTGCCTGTTTTAGAACTTTGTGAATTCTGAGCCACTCAGCTGTTGCTGTGTTAGCTAGATGTGGTCACTTTCTTGCTGTCTTACAGTCCTATGCTGTGTCTGTGAATGCATATTGTTCCTGGACATTTGAGTTGATCCCTCCTTGGATATTATGAAGAACGTTGCTATGGAAATTCTTGTACATGTCTTTGGGTATACATATATTAATATAATATATCACCATCATTGCAGAACCAATTTCCACAATACTAAAAAGAGCATATACTTACCTCCCCTTACTGTGGGTCAGCAGTTCAAACACTTCTTAGACGAGTCCACTTAAAGGATGTTTTGTGTTTTTTGCTCCCCCTCCCCCAAGTTAAAGAATTCAATTTATGTGGCTGGGTGAAGTGGTAAACACCTTTTATCCTAGCACTTGGGAGGCAGAGGAAGGTGGAGCTCTGAGTTCCAGGCCATCAGGGTCTACGAAACCCAGGACAGCCAGGGCTGTTACACAAAGAAACCTTATCTTGTAAAAAATTTCAACTTATTTATCAAATTTGCTTTCAACTATAAGAATATATCTAGAGGAAAAAATATATCTGTAGAGATGAGAGAATAGAATGCTAAATTATGCTTATGCTATTTCTAAGGTTTTCGTTTTTACATAGAATATTTTATTTGTTCTGTGAGAATATCACACATGTATACAATGTATTTGATCATATCTTATCCTCACTTTTCCTCTCCATTCCCCCAACACATGTTCTTCCTAACCTGACTTCACTTCAATATATATATATATATATATACACACACACACACACACACACACACACACACACACACACACACACAATGAATCCCATAACACTGCCTGGATGTGCATGGATGGGGGCCATCTGCTGGACCATGGGCAACCAACCAGCCCCTGAAATGTCTGTCCCTCATGAGTGCCTCCCAAATCCTTGTTGAGATTTTGATTGGCTTGATCCCTGTACAGGTCTTACGAAGGTGATCACTGCTGCTGTGAGTTTGTTAGAACAATGGCTTTGCCGTGCCCAGAAGACAGCATTTCATAGCACTCTTCTTCCATTCTCTGGCTCTTCTGTTCTCTCACCCTCTTCCATGGCGTTCCCCGACCCTTGAGGTGGGGCAGCGGGGAATAATGTAGAGGCCTCACCTAGGGCCAAACGTTCATACTTACTTACTCTCAGCTTTTCAACAAGTTATGAAATACTATCTTTTGTGAGATAGAATTAGGTACTGGGGTTGTAATTTCACCTGAAGGCTCCACTGTAGAAGAAAGATTTGCTTTGCGTAGTATTAGCATGATTCAGTTTGGAATCGGCTAGACTACGGCTTCAGTTCCTGGTTGGATGTTGGACAGAGGCTGCTATTTCCCCACCTTGTTAGTGCCAGCATCACAGCACAGACACCCTGGAGCTACCGATTCTACTAGCAAAGTCACAGGATTTTGTAGCATAGCCATCAAGTGGTGGTCCATCCCAGTTGCTATGTTCTGTTGGTTAGCATCAGATCACCTCTCAGTAGCCATTAAACAGGGCAGCCACCGCAGGGACACAGATGACTGGGGTCACCCTTCTCCGGCGGGGACTGTTGCTAGAAATGGAGTTGCTCAGCTGTGGGCCCTGCTTCAGTTTTGAAAAGCTGCTCTTTTCCCAGTATGGTGTCTTAGTTAGGGCTTTATTGCGGTGAAGGGACACCGTGACCACACAAATCTTATAATGAAAGCATTCAGTTGGGGCTGGCTTACAGTTTCAGAGGCTTAATCCATTATCGTCATGGCTGGAAGCATGGTGTCGTACAGGCTGGCAGGGTGCTGGAGACCGAGCTGAGAGTTCTACATCTTGATGTGCAGGCAGCAGGAGACTGTGTGCCACACTGGGCTTAGCTTTAGCATATATGACCCCAAAGCCCACCTCCACAGTGGCACACTTCCTCTAGCAAGGCCACACCTCCTAATAGTGCCACTCCCCATGAGCCAAGCATTCAAACATGAGTCTATAGGGAGCCATACCTAGTCAAACCACCACATATGGCGATTCCAGTTGTTATCCACACCAGCATCTGTTCCACATCTGGAATTGGGCTTGCAACAGGTTTACTGTTGGCATGAGCTGTCAAGCTGTTCCTGAGAGGAGGAAAAAGAGGTCTTTGCAGCATGAGCTGTGAGGTTCAGATCTCACCCCCTGACTGAAGTTCACCGTCTCGCACCACTCACACCTTTCCTCAGCTCCCCTCAGGCGGGCCAGTCCTTGTAACAGAAAGTCAAAAAGGGTCAACTCCAAAGGCACCATTGGTGCTACTGGCCATGGAGTGGGAGACACTGGAGACAGAATGCCATCCACACGCTCATCCAAGTCCCCTGAAAGTTAGTCAGTATTGATCTACCCAGGGAAGACCCTACTGCACAGGACTCTGAGTGAAACCGAGCCCCAAAGTGGTGTTAGTGGCCAGCGGCACGAGGGCTCTGCCAGTGACCCCCTTTCAGCAAGGCCATGGCGGCCCTCATTGACGCTCCAAACATCTGAGTTTCTTGGTCTCAAATGGAACACCTGCCCCAGATGTGAAAGAATGTGGGGGAAATACAGTGGGTACAGTCTATTTTCGGAATTCCGGTGAGCTTCATTAATATTCCTATCCAATTACATCTGGCAGGATAGACTGCCGAAAGTCACTCAATAGCGGCAATAAAAGCCAGGGGGTGGTAATGCGAGTGAGTTCCCTGAACGTGAAAAAAAAAAAAAAAAGTTTTGAAAAATGTTTGTGGAGAAGTTCTTAAAGGGTGGTTGATTTGAGTGGGTTCTGCACAGAACTCTCTGGACACCTGTGAAATGTTGAGGCTGATTGGGGCTTCTGCCGCTGATTGTGAAGGAGTCTGGGGCTTGCTGCCTCTCCTCCGCTGAATCCCAACGCCTTCGATCGCACCCTCTTCCACCGGGGCTGTTCGTGGATAGGATGTAAAGGGCATTAAATGGAAGCGTGCTTTGGTGTGGAAGTCATTACCGGGAACACCTGTTCACTGTTGAGTTTAATTGGACTACAGCTGGTGCTGATTGTGGGTGAAGTGGGGGCTGCTCCTCTCACTCAGGCTCACGCTGTCAGTGATAACAGTGGGGAAGTCAGCGTTCCAAAGTGAAGTTCGGCTCGCACATGGCACAGCCAAGTACCGCACGCCCTGTCTGCTGGGCTGCCTCTGAGGTGCACGGGGGTAAATGCAGACAGGAGAGAAGAAACATGGCACCGCGCTCAGCTCGGTTTTACTCACTCGGCTCAGCTCTGTGCAGACACGTGGCTGATGTGGGAGCGATGGCAGACACAAATGAACAACTATTTACGAAAACAGCAAAGAAGTGTTGTAGAGTTAATACTTCAGCAGCACTCACTTCCAGAGGTGATGAGAATGGACCAGACATAAGGAAAACACCAATCATGCAGCTCAGATAACGGTAAATTAGTATTACGTTCCAGATTGACGCACAGAAAAAAAAGAATGTGTCTGTGGCCTTTAATAATAAGTGTTTTTTAAAAAGCTCAAGTTGTTGACTTAAAAAGAACGGTGCTGACGTACTTGTTTCATTTAGATGTAATTCGCATTACTTATTAATATATCAAAGTGCACTGAAACAACGAACACTGAATGTGCTTTATAAAGGCTCTTGCTCTCCATGAATATTAATATAATTAGCTTCTAGAATTATGAGGATGACCTGAGTGTCCCAGACACAGTAGTAACTCTGAAAATCCATGAGTGCCCACGCCAATGCAAGCCAGCCGACTGTTGCCTGTTGGCATTGACCCGGGTTTGTTTTTTCCAACTGTGTGTACAGGTAACAAGAATTGGGGGTGTGGCCCATCTCTGGGAGAGATAGACGCAACTGCTCCTGAGGATAATGTGCCGGATAAATAATTTTATCTAAGCACTGTGCCAAGGCTGAGGGTGTAACCCAAAGATAGAGCACATGCCTAGAACGGACAGGGCCCCAGCTTGGATGCATGGCACAATGGAGAACAAAAGGAAAAGAACATACCAACCCAGGATTCCATCTTCCGTTGCTTTGGTATCTTCATGTTCTCACTATCCATGGGGTATGAAAGCCATTTGACTGTTTGTGCTTGCTAATCTTGAGGCTCATGTTTTATGCACCTCAGTCCAGGATCGACAAGGAGGAGGCTGGGACTTTCCCTAGAGCCAAAGACAGGCTTGACCAAAAGACAGAACAACAACAACAACAAATCGACATTTCCTGGTTTAAGTTCAACAGCCATTCCACACGGTGACACCCTTGGTCCTCAGAGAGGCAGCCACCCTGAGCTGTACCTGTACCCTAAAAAGCTTGTACCCCAATCTAGCTTGCTTGTGTCTAGCTGTGGGGTCTTGGGTAAAGTCACTCCACCCCTGTGGAGAGAAGCAAATGAAAAAAAAAAAAAGAAAAAAAGAAACACATTGCAAAATGCTTTGTCAACTACGAAGAGCATTACAAATATAGAGACACTTATGACTCAGGGGGCAGTTTTTCAGTCAAACTGAAAACAGATTTTTCTTCGTGAGAAACTGTGTTGCCGTGAAAGGCAACAGTGGGAGCTTGAAGGGTGGGAAGCTCTCGCCCTCGTCTGGGTTCTCTTTTGATTCCTCGTGATTAATGATTCCGTTTAGAACGGACACCAAACGTGGCCCTGCTGCTGATCAATAGAGGTTCCTCCCAAGTTGTTTCTGCTTCAGCTCTCCCTGCTCCTTAACCGGATCTTACCATAGGGCACACGCACGCTCGCAGGCACACCCTCTGTTTTGCAGCGCAGATGGCAAGCAGTTTGAGTTCCTATCAATGAGGTCAGAGATCCTTCCTCCTGCCCTGGCATGGTCTTTGTAAAGCTAAGTTGAGCGCCCCACCCCCAAGCCCAACCCCCAGTAGGTAGAAAACATAATGTGCCCTTGATTAAATGGTGGAAGCAAAATCAAAGCCCTTGAGGATTGCACTGTGGGAACAGAGGTCTAAGGACTTCACCTCTGTGCTCACCCCAGAGCCCCTTTGCTATTTGAAGACTGTAGCATATACTGGGTCAGCTAATTTGCTCTTAAATGATCAGGCACCATGGGGTCAGGCTAGAAGAAAAAAAAAAAAA
>NW_026593286.1:27639869-27645272 GCF_907164565.1 Psammomys obesus | reverse complement strand
ACAAAAATCAAAGGCTCAGGAGAGTTATTAATGTCCCGACAAGTCCTCCCTGAAGAGGGCGAATGTTGATCTCTTTATCTCTTTCTGTTTTCTTTTCCCTGGCTGGCCTTGCTTTTTCACAATGCAGGTGATGCTACTCTGTTTGATCAGAAGTCACTCACGTTGCCTAATGAATTTCAATTGCCACTTTACCTAGTTTTCCAATTGGCCTCTTTTCCCCGGGTTCCCACACAGAAACAGACATTCAGCATTCCTGACCACAATACTCCCCTATCTGTCTCTTGCTCTACATACCCCCATTTTCTATAGTAATAAGACTGAGATGGGCAGGAAGGATAGCAGCTGAAGTCATTAGACAACTATTATAATTCTTTTGGAGTCCAGAGATGGCTGACCTTGTGCTGTGCATAAAATCCATTCTTACAACCAAGGGACCAGAAGGCAAGAGAGCCCTTTCTGATAAGCACCTTGCTCTAGCAATTTTTCAGTTTTCCCTACTTTGGGTTCCAAGTAAAAGCAGCTAAACTAAAGCCCCTGCCTTCACCTTCAAAGAAATAAGTGAATGATCAATGAGACTAATTTTTAGATTCGATTTTCCTCGTGTTGATTAGATCATGAGGACCAAAATGAGGCTTCACTGGAGATCTGTACTAAGCATGAAATCTGCAGAGATCCCTTCTAAATAGTGGTGGTTTGAATAAAAGTGGACCCCATAAGTCCGTAGGGAGTGGTGCTATTGGCCTTGTTGGACTGGGCATGGCCTTGTTGGAGGAAGTGTGTCACTACAGGTGGGTTTTGAGGTTTCAAATGCTCAAGCCAGGCCCAGTGTCACTCTCTCTTCCTGCTGCCTTCAGATCCCAATGTAGAACTCTCAGATACCTCTCCAGCACCATGTTTGCCTGCATGCCGCCATGCTTCCCATCATGATAGTAATGAACTAAACCTCTGAACTGTAGGCCAGCCCCAAATAAATGCTTTTCCTCATAAGAGTTGCTGTGGACATTGTGTCTCCTCAGAGCAATAGTTACCCTAACTAAGACAGCTATTGATAGTGAAACCAAGTTCCCTAGCTCCACATCAGCATGGACCTGCCTCCTGGGTGCTCCAGGCAGAGGTGTCAGCCATGTTTGTTTTCAGCATAATATTTGTCTCTTGAGAATGAAATCCTTTTGCTGTGAGCTTTCCCTAAGCTACTAACTAGTTCAGCTAGCCTGTCACCATCAATGGTCTGTACTAACACTCCTTATAGAACCATTCAAAATGTCTTTGCCTCTAGCACCTTTCTTCATTTTGTTGAATTAGAGATCTCTCATTAAGCAAAGCTGTTGCTTATCTATTGAAGGATTAATGACCTAACGGCCTCTGGTGGACTTCAACACTCCAGAGAGGAGAGTTAACTTGTCAGATAAGATCTGCAGAATCTTCTGGTAAAGAGTTCCACATACCAAACCCTGATGGTACCTGCTACATGGAACTGGCCTGAAGATAGACTCTTCCATACCCATAGTCCTCCCTCTTCCATGCTCTAAAACTCCAAGACCCCTGTGCCACATCTATGCCATCTCTACCTCCATGGAGAGTCTGTGGTCCTTCTGTTGTTCTGATTAAAGAACAATTCTGCTTCTTGACATGCCTGTCTGCTTTCTTTTATTTCCCTGCCATCTCCACCAATCTAATATCTAGACATAGGTCTATAAGAGAAGAGATCCATCATCTTTCCCTACAAACCTGCTCTTCTCTTCATATTCCTTACGCTAATCCATGGAGACCAAGATTCTCCTTGTCTAAAGGTTGGCAAACTTTCTCTGTAAAGAACCAAATAATGCCCTAGTCACTAACATCCAGATATGCTGTTATAGTATAAAGCAGTAGCAGCAACTGATAATACATAAATGAGTGTGCATAGCATCATCCCAATAAAACTTTATAAAAACATGTATGTCGTGGACTGAATGTTTCCGAACCCTCAAATTCACATGTTGCAATCCTAACCCTCTTGATGAAAGTTTTAAGACATGGGGTCTATTGTTATAAACAAAAATGAAAGTCCTAGGTATTCTATTTTACCAATAAAGACTCAGGAGCCAAATTCTGGGGCGAAAACATGCTAGCTCAGAAAGGCAGAGAAAGCATCCAGCCAACATTTCTTCTCAGCTCATGTCCCAATGGTAAAAGCCAAAAGCCCAAAAGCTCAGAGGGAAAAGGCCAAAAAAAAAAAAAAAAAAAAAACAAGGATAAATCCAAAGAGCTATGGTGCTAAAGAGCCAGCTCAAAAAAGCCCTTCTTCTCCTCCATGCTGTCTTTACTACCCCTCAAATCAAAGTCCCTCCTATTCTTTAATCCCTGTCAGCTGGTTTCTTGCTCTGCCTCTTGACCTAGGGTTAACTTTATTAGATCCAATATACAGAAAGCTCTTGGATCAAAGGTGTATGCTAGTGCTAGCTGAACCACACCTTAATCACCTGTTTACAATAAACAGAAAGTTCTTGGATTAAAGGTGTGTGATAGGGCTCAACCACACCAAACAAGAAACAGGGTTTTACAAGTCACAATTTTGGGTTCACAATAAGATCAAATATCCTGAAACAGGGGTCTTTAGAGATTATTAGATCATAAGGAATGGAACAATGACCCCTTCAAAGAGATCTCTTTCAAGATAAAAGGACACAGTAAGGATGTTCTAGGAACCAAGAAATCACCCCTCTCCAGACACCAAAGCTGCTAGTGCCGAGTTTTCAGGCTTCCCAGCTTCCGGAGCCATGAGAAATGAACTGGTGGTTGATGAGCCTCTCTGTCCTCATTACCTTGTCACAGTCAAATGGACTAAGGCAAGGTAGTTAGCCAGATTGGCCCCAGCATGATACTCTGTCAATTTTTGCAGCCAGAAACCACCTAGGTTTCTTCTCTTTGTCACTCCAAATATCCAATCAATGTATTAGCCAACCCTGCCTCCTGAATATTCCCAAAATTGTCCTCCTTTGCCACTTTTAGGTTTTACTCCACTTTTTAGAAAAGAAAAAAATGTGATTGCAAATTATAGAGATGGTGCGGATCTGGCAGATTAGTATATATGCATGAAAGGACTGAAGAAAAATCATGTTTACTCTATTTTATCAAATGTAAGATAACCATTGATGCACTGAATGCTATTTCATGAGTCCCACTGTCAAAGGAAACTGCAGCCAAAACTATAATCAAAGCTTTCCTATCACTTAGCATCTGTACAATTCCTGAAACTTGACAGGAGTTGGAATTACGTGGGGGACACACTTTTGAGAGAGTCTGTGAATGCACTCCCAGAGGAGATTAACCGAGGGGAGGCTGGGGAGGGCTGATTCCAAGGTGAGTGGCATCTCCTGTTGAGCCACCAGACATCAAGTAGTCCCCAGAAAAGCAGTGTGTACCTGGCTGCCCTCACGTCTCCGTCAGCGCACCTGTTGTTGCTGCTACCGTTAGATTTCAGCTTCTCCGCAACCTACCAGGGTAGACTCTACAGGAAAGGCTCTCCAGGGAGGTTCTGGTGGTTAGCTGCAGAGATGGAACAGTTGCCGGGTTCTCTGCCCCTCTAGAGTGTAGACAGCCAAACTACCCAACCCCACCATACAGGCCAGTATAAGAAATGTCTTTGATCACACACAGAGAGAGCAAAAGAGAATATTGGCTCTTCTAGAAAACCCTGTCTATTACTCAAAGATTGCCTATGGTATTCCTAAAAATGTTTGTTTGTTTGTTTGTTTGTTTGTTTGTTTGTTTGTTTGGGTTCTGTGGTTGCTTGGTTGCTTAGTTGGTTGGCCAGTTGTTGTTGTTGTTTTTTTAATGAGGCCTTATTCTGCCCAAGGTGGCCTCAAACTCTCCACAGTCCTTCTGCCTCAGCATCCTGAGTGCTGAAATGACAGGCGTAGACCATCATGCTTGCCTTTCTAAAACTTTTTAACATGCGAAACCCAGTTCACCATTTTCCTTCTAGAGTCATAGAAGCCTGATTTTTCAACACTGCATCTTCTTCTACGCTCTCCAGGAATGGCAAAGTAGCATTTCTTTGGTTGGGTGGGTAGGTGGGCAGTTTGGAGGCAAAGTCTCACAACGTTGCCCAAGATAGCCTTGACCTGTCACGTTCAACCCCCCAAGCGCACCATGCAACATTTCTTATGGGTACTCCACAATTACTTTCCAGACCCCCCCGCTGCCTCTGACTATCATCCTACAAGTTTCGATGCTGTCATTTTCTTTATCTTAGTAGAAGTGTCAATGGAATATTTTTCAAAAAGAACTCGTGCTCTTTCTACAGAGTCCTTATGGCTTGTGACTTAAAACAATGAGGAATCAGGAGCTGTGCAGGGGACAACAGTGTAGCTCAGAAGTAGAATTCTTGCTGGGATGTGCAAGGTCCTGGGTTTAACGCAAAACACTACCAGAAAAAGAAGAACATTGAGAATTTGCTGTGGACTGGTCCGACCACCAGGACAGCAAACTGCATCAGACTGATAATAACTGCGTCTTGACTAGTGCCTGGCAGACAGTGATTACAACCCAATGTCAATTCTAGGGAAGTTAATGTAAATGTGAAAAATTATGTGTGTTGGCATCCATGAACTGTTGTATATGTCCTGAATTACAGCAAGTGTTTACAGCAGGGGTGTAACTTTTTTTTTTCCTTCTCGCTTTGACTAGTTTTTTTTGTTTGTTTGTTTGTTTTCCTCACCGCTAGCCATTGTTATCATAAAATAAGAATGAAATGATATGAGAGTGTGTGGCTAGTTTTTATGTTGGCTTAAAGTAGGCTAAAAGAGGGGACATCAACTGGGAAAATACCCTCCGCCAGACTGACCTGTGGGCAAATCTGTTATGCATTTTCTTAGTTAGTGATTGTTGCGGGAAGGCCCGGTCCTTTGCAGGCAATGCCACCCCTAGAGAGGTAGTCCTGGGTGGTATATGGAAACAGGTCGAAGAGTAACAGAAACAAGATGGCACTTGCACAAAAACAGACATGTAGACCAATGAAACAAAACTGAAGACCCAAACATGAGTACATGTAACTTTAGCCATTTGGTATTCGACAAAGGTGCCAAAAACCTATACTGGAGAAAAGATTGGTTCTTCAACTAATAGTGCTGGGAAAACTGGATGTTTGCATGTATATGAATGAAACTGGTCCCATACTAACGCCTTGTACAAAACTAACTCTAAATTGTTCAGAGACCTAAATGTGAAACCTGAAACCACTAGAAGAAAACATAGGCAGCACCCTCCATCATGTAGCTGAAGGAAAGAACTTTCTGAATAGGACTCCATTTGCCCCCAAATTAAGGCCTACAGTTGGCAAGTAGGGCTTCATAAAACTCATAAACTTCTGCACAGCTAAAGAAATAGTCATGCCAAGCAGCCATGTCACATGACTTTAAT
>NW_026593286.1:27614238-27639859 GCF_907164565.1 Psammomys obesus | reverse complement strand
GACAGAGAATTAATATCCAGAATATATAAAGAACTCAAAAGACAGAGTCAAAAAAAAAAAAAAAAGGGGGGGGGGGGCTTGAGGCCTAAACAGAGAGTTCTCAAAAGAAGAAAAAAATGACTAAAAAAAAATTCATTGTCTATAGTAATCAGGGAAATGTGAATTAAAATAACGTTCAGATTTTGTCTTTTCTCAGTCAGAATGGCAAGATCAACAAAACACCTGACAACGGATGTTGAGGGGGAAGTGGGGGAAAGGGAACCCTCATTTACTGTTAGTTAGAGTCCAGATAGACATTGTGAATAATTCCTAAAAATCTAAAAACAAACGTACAATACGACCCAGCTACACCACTCCAAGACATAGGGCCAAAGGACTCAACATCCTACTCCACAGATACTTGCTAAATGGAAATAACTTAAATGTCCTACAGCCAACAAGTGGATAATGAAAATGTGGTAAATAGACACTATGGACTACTTTTCAGCTAGAAAGAGAAATGAAATTTGCAGGTAAATGAGTGAAACTAGAAAACTTATATTGAATGAGGTAATCAAGACCCAGAAAGACAAATGTTGAACGTTCTCTCTCACTGTAGGCTCCTAGTTCCAAATCTTCAGATTTGAATCTATATCCTGAAGTAACTGCAGAAACCATGAAAGTAAAAAGGGATGAATGCTAGGGTAGAGCTAAGAGAGAACGAAAGGGCAGGGTACAAGTGATCTGATGGGAGAAATGAAAAAAAACAGAGGGGCTCTAATTAGGGAGGAGGAAGGGAGATAAACACAGAAGAAAGAGGAAGGGGGCAAAATAACAGTAAGATGTATGAAAAAAAAAGTCATAAGAAATCATACTATTAATTATCTACCTAAAAATATCTGTAACACACATAAGTCCGTGTATAAATATTCATATATAGCTTAAATGAAATATTCACATCTCAGCTAACTGTTCCTTCCAAGAACCAAAGACTATCTAATAAAAACCTCAATACCAGGCCTGAGAAGCCATCTTTGAGGCATTGATCAGTTGTTCGAGAGACTCCCAAAGTTTTACAGGACATTGCTCTTATTCTTGGTTGCCCCCAGAGTGAACAGCTAAGTCTCTATTTCTGAAGACACCATGAATTTCATACATAAGGAGCAGGGACCCTAAAAGTCTTCTCCTTGAGGATTAGTTTTTCAGGGTACCAGAAGGCAACATGAAAGATACCCAGCTATTGCCCATGAGAACCACAACAACCCACATGGCACAATAATCCTTAGAGGTCAGTAGTGGCCTGCATACCTTTGTGGTAACCAACAGCTCTGCATTTGTACTCGAGACACACTCAACAAGAAGGAAAATCATGCCTGGTACTGCACAAACCTAGCCAGCGATCCAGCGCAAGTGAAGTTAAGGATAGTGAGGGAAAAGCTACAACTGCCACCATACTAAAGCTGACTAATTCCTAACCACATTCTCAGTATTTGTCTTTACACCCACAGGCAAGTGTAGTCATTACTTCCACATCAAGGAAACATCTCTTCGCAACGAACAGAGAGCATTACCCAAAACCAGAACCAATCAAAATGCAGAGTTGTGGAACCCCTGTCCCAATGGATACACCTACAAAACAACCTAAGGCTCAGGGATCGTTGAGGAAGAGGGAGCCTAAGAGCCAGCAGAACAGGAAGTTGTGTCTTCTACGTACATCAGAAGCTACAATGATAAAGTCTCACCAATGTGACTGCCTAAACAGGAGCTGAATGAAGACGATAGACATGGTAAGCTGGATGGAGAAACAACGGAGGCCCAGGAGACCTCAACCCTACACAAAGAACTACAAGCAACTAAGGAATGCTGAGGGTGGGAGAAATAGTCTTTGTTTTATAATGGAGAAACACTGGTTATGCGATACCAAATGGTCAGCCCTGAAAATATACATACAATTGATGTCATATAGACTGAGCAGGTTGGACCTATGCGTTCAGGGGTGTGTGTGTGTGTGTGTGTGTGTGTGTGTGTGTGTGTGTGTGTATGGCAACAACTGATGGACAAAGAGGCCATGAATTTCAAAACACTCAGGTAGGGTTATATAAGGGGTTTCAAAGGGAGGAAAGGGGAAATGATGCAATTATATTACAATCTTAAAAATATTTTTTTAAAATGGAAGGAAGAAGAGAGATAGAGGCAAGGGAGAGCAATCAAGCTGAGCAAGTCATGAGGAGCAAATTTAGCAGCACTCCTCCATGGCCTCTGCAACAGCTCCTACCTTCAGGTTCCTGCCCTGCCTTGAGTTCCTGCTCTGATCTCCTTCAGAGATGGACTTGGACATGGGAAGTAAAAGAAATAATCGCTTTCCTTCCCATGTTGCTTATGATTGTGGTGTTTCATCAAGACCATAGAAACCCCAAGACAGGGAGCTTCTGCTGGACATATTAACGCCAGGTAGAAATCTGTCAAGAATTGTGTCAACCAGAGGCAGCTTTCAGAGAGGAAGCATCTCTCCTCAGATGAGTCTGTCACCAGCACGTCACATCACCAGTACACTAGGCTGTCTCACGAGCGCTCCCTTTGGCAAGTTTGAAAATGAAAAGAAACTTATTTCCCACCCACCCTTCCCCAAAAAACAACCCCAACTCAACATATTTTTTGTTCCCTTTGAAAAGACACAGTCACGATAAAACAATAAGAATTAAGATTCTCAGACAAAATACTTTTAGTCCAATGTTATACTATGACTTCAAATAAAGCAAGTTTATTGTAGATGCTTTGTTGTCATTGAAGTAGCATTAGGAGGTGGGGCCTGGAAATGTGATTGGCCCTCTGAGTGTTCAAGCCTTCCTAGTGGGAGGGAGTTCTCTTCCCATGGGACTGGTCTATTTGCCAAGTGTGCGGGTGTTTTGTCTCTTCTGAGTGTAGCCATTTGTTAGTCCTCTATCCACCATGTTACAACTCTGTCTGAACCACTCACCAGAAACTGTTATCATGCTCTTGGACTTGCCATCCTCCATAACTGTGAACTCCCTCAACCTTTGTTCCATATGAATGACCCAGGCATTTGTTACAGCAACAGAAAACAGAGGCAGGATTAGTTACCAGGACAGCTCCTGGATACAGAGATGAGCTACTTACCTAATTACAGAGCTAAAGCGGAACCCACTGAGCCAAACCCCTAAAGCTCCAGACTAGAGAAAAATGGGTTTCCGTCGGTGTCACTCCTGGCCAAGGGCAACACTCCTAGCCCTTAAGCTAATGTCCTACAGTCCATGCGTTGCAGCCCTTAGTAGAAGAGATGACTCAGAGATGGAGGGTACTGTTTGCTCTTCCAGAAGTCCCGAGTTCAGTTCCCAGCAACCACATGGTGGCTTACAACCATCTATAATGAGATCTTGTGCCCTCTTCTGGTGTGCAGGCAGAACACTGTTTATGTAATAAATAAATAAATCTTAAAAAAAAAAAATCCTTCAATTCCTCAGTAAGACCACTGGGAGGCGGTATCAAAATAAACAGCTACCACCCACAACTCCACTGCTCTCTTTGAAATCTGGATGATGGCAGTGTTGAGACCACTTCTTTTAAGCTTTAAATGGAATGACTTAAAAACATGTTTTAATTAATCCCAGCTCTAGGGAGACAGAAGCAGGCGGATCTTTGTGAGTTTGAGGCCAGCCTGGTCTACAGAGTAAGTTCCAGGACAACCAGGGCTACACAGAGAAACCCTGTCTCAAAAAAACAAACAAATAAACAAAAGCCATGTTTTAAAAGATAACAGTTAAAAGTTAAAAGATAAATGTCTTATGTTTCTAGAGTATAGACCGCTGAGATTTTCAAATGAAAGGCAGCCCAGCTAGAGGAAGGCCAGGCAACATCTGGATGCGGCCACAACATCTGGATGGGTCCACGGCATCCAGGCTGCTGTCCAGTCCTGATAAAACACACAAGCAACGAACAAAGTGAGGAAAGTGGTCAATCCCTCTGCTGCATGCTGCCACCATCCTGATGTGAAGGTGTGAAGGGCTGAGAGTGACAGCAAGAGGCATGAGAGAGCTGAGAGAGCAGGGAATCACTTTCTCTGTCTTAGTTCAGCTGTACATTTTCTGGGCTATACGACCATGACAATTGATTTATTTTTCATTTAATACAGATTTATTCTGTGAGGCTTTGAACACTCAGTGACTCGGAATGGAGAATTTTCAGTTTAGTAAAGCAAACGCTCCGTAAGTGTTATTTGGATGTGAAATCCGTTCATCTGCACTTCCCTTGTTTAGAGATAACCATATTTTCTGCTGCCCCATTTGACAGATCTCCAACCTTGAGCATTTCAGTGTTAATCTGAACTCATAAGTGATCAAAGCTAATATCCTGTTTTCTTTTCAGACAAGACTGACTTGAGGGGGGAAAAAAATGTTCTTATAAACAGCCCAAAGCACAAGTGAAGAATCCCTGTGGAATCTAATCAGATCTATTATGCTAAGTAGGGGGGTACCCCTCCCCCAAGCCCTCCCGAAAAGAGCTCAAGGAAGTAGAAATTAAATTGCCAAGTCTAATGGATTCCCTGTGTGACTAACTCATTGTATTGTTTCTTGTGCTTGAGGAGATACACGCATTTCACGGACAGGCTTAGTCACTCCTGCTTGGGCAGCTGCTGCCCTGCTCCATGTCTAAGGTCAGGTTCATCCATGGCAGAGCTCAGCAGCTCTCACTCAAGCGGGCTGAATGCATGAAAGACTTTTCTGTTGACATTACTCCGGTGCTTTCAGGGGACCAGTTCCTACCCTGTCTTAGGAAGGGTCTGCCCCTTCGTGGTAGGAGGTGGATTCGATTAAAGGACTAGAAGAGATAAAAAGCTTTCATCTGAAAGTCTGAATACTAGAGAACTGCTCAAGGTCAACCAGATGTACCAAATATACCCTTGCCCCATGTAACTTCCGAGCTCTCACCTTTATTTTTGACAATTTGCTTTTTTTTTTTTTCTTTTTTTTTTTTTTTTTTTTTTTTTTTGTGGCCACCACATTTCATGCAAAGTCTAAAGAGAAAATAGAATAGACTATCTTAAAACCTGCTTGGGGAAGGAAGGATAAATACATCTCACAGATAACAATGGCAAGCCTTCAATCTCCATTTCTCCTCTGTGTGTGCTCTCACTGACCATCCTGATGCTCCAGCCGTGCCCGCTGCCGCCTTTAGGGTTATGTTCGTGATATTTAGCTCCCCTATACTGCAGTTCTGTTTGCTACATTTTCGTATTTCGATAGATATATTTAGAAACCATCTGTTAAAATATACTGAAAGAAATAAAAGCCATCCAGCTCTTTAATTTTGCGTGTTCATATGATAATCTTAATACTATAGCGTGCAATTTAAGCTTCCAAGTAGATTACAAATAAGGTTTTGAAAAAAAAAAAACAAGTAAGTAGAGTTGGGAGTTGTTTCTTGGTTACAGTGTTGCAAATTTCCTTGTCAGAATTCAGGGACTGTCCCCTGGTTTTACTTATGTTTTTTAAATGGATCTTAAGCCTGGTGACCAGTTAAATATAATGTGATACCTGAAATTTTGGTTACTTGTTTTTGTGATTCTGACAGTTGAACCCAGGGCTTTGCAATGCCAAGCAACTGCTGCACCACTGAGCTACACCCCTGAAGTCTGAAGTTTGAGTTGTGTAATCAAGGGTCCTTTGTTCTGACCACTTGCCTGTGGCTACAAAATCATCTTCAGCATTGATTTTGGTTCTGTTTAAATAGGATTTGTTGCCGGTATGGTAACACACATCTGGAATCACAGCACTCAGGGAGTTTGCTGGGAGATGAGGCCAGCTTGGGCTACAGAGAAAATAACACGGCTAGCCAGGAATATACAATAAAACCCTGTCACACAATCTCTCTCTCTCTTTCTTTCTCTCTCTCTCTCTCTCTCTTTCTCTCTCTCTCTCTCTCTCTCTCTCTCTCTCACACACACACCACACACACCAAAAAATTGTATATGTATATAATATAGCCTAGAGAAAGATTGAGATCCCAAAATACATCTTTTTATAGCATCTTTTAATACACTTTATAGCATCTCAACTTTTTAAATTAAGAATGTTCAAAGGACAATCTAGGCAAATGTTTTAAAAATCTGGGGTGGAGACACAGGGATCCCAAATCTGAACCCCTTCTGGTCCCAAGCATTTCAGATAAGGGAGGGCCAAGCTATGTTACAACTGTGTCTCAAACTCTTCCCTTCCCTATCAAGTTATCATTTGGAATGGACAAGGAAACGGGGTGTCTTAGTTAGGGTTACTGTTGCTATGATGAAACACCATGACCAAAAGCAATTTGGAAGGAAAAGATTTTATACTTCCTCATCCATAGTCCATCACTGAAGAAAATCAGGACAGGAACTCAAAAAGGACTAATGTCTGGAGGCAGGAGATGACGCAGAGTGCTTCCTATGGCTTGCTTCCCACGGCTTGGCTTGGGCAGCCTGTATTCGTATAGAACCCAGGACCACCAGCCTAAGGGATGGCGCCTCCCACAGTGGGCTGGGCTTTCCACACCCATCATTAATTTTTAAAAATGCCCAACATGCTTGCCTACAATCCAGTTGTATGGAGTCATCTTCTGAGTTGTGGTTCCTTCCCCTCAGATGACCCTAGCCTGGGTCAAGTTGACATAAAATTAGCCAGCACGGGGAGGGTACAGTTCTGATCTGAAAGATGAGATGTGTGCCAGATTAAGAGGGTTTGCTGCACTTGGCAATTCAAGAGATAATCAGAAGACAGGAATTTCCAGTATATAAAAGGCAGGCTGCTGTGAACAATCCCAGATTCAGCCAGAGTCCATGAAGAAGGCAAGAGTGTTGAATAAATTTGGACAAGAAGAGAGACTGAATGAACTTGGAAGAGGCAACAAGAGAACCTGCAAACTTCCATGCGTCCGTTCATAGGAAGAGTTAAAGGATACAGGATAGGGGGCCTTCGCTTGAAATGCTAGCCTCCAGGAAGCTGACAAATAACTATTTTGAGTTCAAGGCCAGATTAGACTACATTAAAAAGAAAACTGCCAGAAAACATAATAATAGTAATGATAGCAGTAATAGCAGAGGTTAGGAGACAGGAGATACACAAAATGTAGAAAGCACACCAGCCTCAGAGTTGCCTAAACCCTGCTTTTTGCGAGGGTTCTGCCTCAGTGGCAGTCTATAGTGGTGGTCAGAGCAAAATACCGTTGTCTGGGGTAGTTTAAAGCACCAAAATTCTTTTCTCATAGTTGTGGAAACTGGTAGCCCAAGGTCAAACTGACATCAATGAATAGTCTCTGGTGAGGGGCATCTTCCTGGCTTTTGGACAATTACCTCATCCTTGTAGCCTCACATGACCCCACCAGTGTGAGAGAATGAAGATGAGAGAAAGTGAGCTAATCCGTATCTCATCTTCTGAGGGCGCTGACCCCAAGGACCACTCTTGACCTCACCTGAACCTAAGTATCCCTCAAAGATCCATTTCCAAACACCGTCATCTTGAGGCTTCAAATATGAATTGGAGGGCAATTCAAAATAGAATATATTAACATAAAACAACCAGCCAAGAAGCCTCCATGCTAAACCACAAATACTCCTCCCTCCCACATCCACAGGTCACTGATTGTGCACACGTGTGCAGGCTCATGTGGAGACGACAGATCAACCTTCGGTATCATTCCACACGAACTGTCTGCCTTGTTCATGAGATGGGATCTCTCACCAATACCTATGGCTTAGTGATTAGTTTAGGATATCTTGCCTGCAAGCCCCGGGGATCTGACTGTCCCTGCCTCCCCAGTGCTGGGATTACAAACACGTGCCACAAGGCCTGGCTTTTCATATGGGTATTAGGGATTCAAACTCAGGTCCTCCTGCTTGAGTAGCAAACACTTTATCAGCTGAATCATCTCCCCAGCTCTACTTATCTCACTTGGACACTTCATTTGGGCTCAACTCCGATGCGTGAGTCCCATGGCTGGGTCAATTTCCTCAGACTGTGTGTAACGGAACTGGGGGACAGAGTATAAGCAAGCCCTTGTCAACCAGTAGGACCATCCTAGTCACCCACCACAGTCATGAAATGGGACATAAATGACCACTCCTGCCTCTAGAGGTATCTTCCTTTCCTTTGCTACAGGCTTTGAAAGCCATGGGTAAGAGTCTTACGCTATGCTCTGTGATGACTACCCTCACATACTCCTTAACGTGTCGATTTCACGTGCTGGTGAAACAGTTAGCTAGTATGCTATCTCTCATTTTGAGGCAGCCCAGATAGGCATGGGGACATGACAGACTGATGAAGTCACAGAACAGCATGACCAATCAAAATTGGCTGGGGCCAACATAGCTGGCCAAAACGACCACTAACATCCTTCATTACACTATAACCATACCTCCATATCTGAAGCCATGCCATATCTTAAAATCCCGTGGAAGAACAGAAGAACGGGATAGACTCTATTCCAGGAAAAATCCCTATGGGTTCCTGGAATTCCTTGCCTTCTCCCCACTTTGACCCATGAATAATCCATCCTTCCACTAAATGTTGTCCATAACACAAGCTATCTAACGTCCACATTACAACTCTCTCTTGAGACGCCTACACTCACCCTTAAGGGTGTACCTTTGCCCTGTAATAAATTCCCTACTCTGTCTTCTTCCTGAATTCTTGCTTCAAGAGACATGAACTGGAAACGCTGAGAAGGGCCCTCATTCTGGTGTCTACCTTTGAAATCCCCTCAGCCTTCAGTTACTATCAATAGTTAAAACAGTATTATATCTTATAGGAAAAGGGACATGTTTAACCTGGGCCCCTCGGGGCTCACAGAGACTGAACCACCAGCCAAAGAGCGTGCATGGACTGGTCCTAGGGCCCCTACACATATGTAGCTGATGTGCAGCCTGGTCATCATGTGGGTTCGCTCGCCATGGGACTAGCGGCTGTCTCAGACTCTGTTGCCTGCCTTTCGATCCCTTTCCCGTAGCTGGGCTGCCTTGTCTAGCCCGGTGGGAGAGGAGGTGTTTAACTCTGCTGTGACGTGATGTGCTAGGGTCAGTTGGACCCCATGGAGGACCTCCCCTCTCTCAGAAGAAGGGGGGAAAGGAGGCGTAAGGTTGGGACTGGGAGGAGAGGCAGGAGAGGGCTGTGATCAGGCTGTAAAGTGATTAAATAAATAAATACACACATACATACATACATACATACATCTATACATACACACATACATACATACATAAGGAAAAAAAAAGGAAGGTGTTTAAGCCCATAGTACTCAATTAAATCAAGATTTTTGGTGCTGGGTATTCAGTTCGGTGGTAGAGAGCTGAATTCAATCACCAGTATATATTTTAAAAAATGAAAAAAATACTCCAACCGGTTATCCTCTGCCTACACGGTCTTTCTCTGAAGAGGGCGGGGAGCCGCCTCAGGCGAAGTGAAAGAGAAGTATTCATGGGGTCTATCGGCAATAATTCTCATTCTGGCTGGGGAGATGGCTCAGCAGGGAGCGGTCCTTGCCACTAAGCCCAACAGCCTGAATTCAGTCGCTGGAACCCACGTAGGAGAAGAAAAGTGACTACTGCAAGCTGTCCTCTGACCTACACACACACACATACACACAAAATAAATAAATGTGTTTTTTTTTAACTAAGATAACACTATACCCTGGACACTTACAAGGTGCAAGGAGGAAGTGGACAGAAAAGCTATTATACTGACATCCTGAGGAGAGTGAGATTTAGGCAGAAAATCTAGGGCTCCCGGCTTCTAAGTTGTCAGAATAATTGAGAACAGGCAATTCCCTAAGTGATAATGAACTAATGTAGAAGAAATACATTTTTTTTTCAGCACTGAAACAGGTTGTACTGAAATATCAAATTTAGAGAGATCCCAGAGGGACAGCATGACACATGTCAAGCTGAGCGTGAAGAATGGTGTCCGGCTCTGCAGACCCGGGCACAGGTAGTGCCTTTCTGGCTGTGGTCACCTCCTCTGCGGTCGATAGTTGCCATAACCACCTCGCTTTCTGCAGAGCTGTACCTTCTGGAATCCCAGAGCACATGGGTCTGCTGAGGCAAGCCCGCACCGCGTTTAAAGCGTGGACAACCCATGCCCTCACAGAGCCCACCTCTGCTGGCTGAGGACAGGCTAATTGGGCTGGTTTCTTACGGGGCATGACGCCCACCAGCCGTGAGCTAGCCCTCCCTGCCCACTGGCTCTCAGAGAGCACGGCACACTCAGAGTGCCCATTCCCCCATCTGAGAACGCACAGGCAGGAGCCAGTCATGGAAAGATACGTAAAATCTTGTTTGGGGAGACTTACACAATCAGCCTCTTTTCCCAGTGACCAATGACCAACCGGGGGGTCCACCTTTGTAAGCTAATGAGCTTCCGGGCTTGCTCCCTGAGCGCCATCGAGGAGTCGCTTACAGCGGTGTGGGTGCTCTCGAAGCAATCTCACCGCTGCAAAGGCTCACCCCAGCACCTTTGTGGATTTCTCTGTGGTCGCATAGACGGACCCCTCCTTCAGTCAACCTTCCTCGGTCTATAAGCCCTAGCACCTTCGGAGGCCACGAGGCCGTTTGCAATGAAGGTGGAGCCTCACACAGCCCCCATCGCTCTCCTTCTATGCGGAGAATAACAGTCAGCAGACTGAATCTCACCCTACAATCAGCAGGCTCCACCCTGGGGGTGAAGGGGCTTCTAAGAGGGTAGGGTGTCCTGCCCACACCCCTGCCACCCCATGGCTTGCTCCTGTCCTCCTGTGTCGGGATGGGGCACACTGCCTGAAAGGACGGATAACTACGTCCTGCGGTGACTCTGAGACCCTGACCCCCAAACTGAGTGGTGTCACGAGGCCTCTCCCAACACCTCTGGCAGCAATGGCCTGGGTCCACGCAGGTGGAAAACATGCTCCAGGAGAGAAATGAGAGATGGGGACGGTATGGAGTTAACCCAGTGGGTAAAGCCCCAGCACTGGGGGCTGTGGAGGAGGCTAGATCCTGAGGACAGCTGGACCCAGGTCTGATAACTCGCATCTGTAGCCCCAGCACTGGGAGAGGTGGTTACAGGAGGATCAGAAGTTCAAGGTTGACCTCAGCTACATGGAAAGTATTTGGGGCCAGCCTGAGGTACAGGAGACCCTATCTTTAAAACCTGGTCACTGACAAACTACGAGAACCTGGAGATAGAACTCCGCCCTGTAATCCTAGCACTCAAGGGGCTGAAGCCGAAAGACCTCAGGTTCAAGGCCAGCCTGGGCTAGATGGTAAGACCCTGTCTCCAAAAGCCAAACAAGCAAAAAACACTATGAGAAAAGCTTTGACCCAAGAGCAGCTAAGCCAGGAAATTCAATGCTGTGTTCATTCAGTCACCTTTCCCCCGCCCCCATTTATTTGATTAGTGGTCTAGTGTGATTTTTCTCTTAAGATGCCTTTCAGCTGTATCAGAAAAATCACTGCACCTTATAGAAAAAAAAAAGCACACACATACACAAAAAGAAAAGCAAGAAGGAAATGAGTGTTGCGGTAGGCTCTGTCCCTCAGAAAGCAATAGTGTCCCCATCCCACCCAGCCTGGCCTGTTCTCTCCCTTATCTGCCTGCAGCCCCTCAGAGCTCACGCGGAGTTTTCCATCAGCTGACAGACACCAGGCTGAATGCTACAAAATAGGCTACTTTCACACTAAAGGGAATTCAATAAAAGTGAGATACATAAAAGCCCATGCTTATAGATTTTTATTATGATTCTCTTCAACCAGGCTTTAACAAACTCTCTGATGTCGGGGAAGGTAGAACCGGTGCCTCTTTCAGGACAAGACAAGGTGTCAGAAGACAAAGCTGCCGTGTCTACAGCAAGACAATGCCTCCTGGAAAGAAAAGGCCCACCTTTCAGAGGCACGGCATCCAAGCTCACCCGCATCTGTGCTTGGGTGTGAAGGTTGCTCTATGCCAGTCCCCTCAGTGATGTCAGATTCCAGGACGTGGCCCCTGGGAGTTGCATCTCTTTATGAATCTTGCATGACAGCACGCCTCTCCTTAAGAATTGGTAATCTGTTTGATGTTCACAGAGATGGATGAGGGGCCTTGGGTGTCAGCAAAGAAGCCGACAGACGGCAATGGTGGCAATAAATAATCGTAATGCTTTCCACTTGCGTGGCCTTGACAATTCAAGGGTCTCAAAACATAGCTGAAAGTTCGAATTATTGAGAAAGGGCAACTCGTTCATCCTTCCAACGTCTCACTAGAGAGCTTGGAGGAAGCGAGATGCCCTCATAAACCCCTGGCCCTAACTGCTGGCTTCCTGTTCACTGGGTGAAGAGTGACAAGATACAGCTTTTTCGTTGCGCTAGGAGGAGGGGAAACTTTGACGTTCAAGGGCAGAGGATCCAGTGAACTCCAGAGCCCGCCTGGTGAAATGAATAAGTTGATGGCAGCTTGGCTGTCAGAGCGCCAGGTTGGGAGCAAATACCATTTCTGACCACCAGAGGGAGCCGTGGCAGGAGACTGCTGCTGGCACAGACACGACCCGGTTGCTAAGCCCTCTCTTGGAACCAACGTTCTTAGCTGCCTACACCTCGCAAGTCGGGCCGGGGGCTTCTGACACACTGACTCTTCCACCTCATGAGCTGTTGGTCTCATGAGCTGGGCAAAGGGGATAAAGGGTAGTGACGAGAGGTGAGGAAGCTTTCCTCGTGGGGAAGGTGGGATGGGATCCCCACATGATCCAGTTCTAATCCTCAGTCTGATGTGGATGCCCTGCATGCCAGTTTCAGTGATAGTGTGAAACCTTAGCTCTTCTCAGAGTGGTATGGAATCTGTACAGCTCCGTGCCTTCTCAAAAGTTCTATAATCTTAATATTCCAGCCAATCCACACAGGGGAGACTCCTGTTGTCTACATGAATCTTCTTTCCTTGCCTCTCTCTAAAACTAGTGTTTGGCTAGAAAAGCTGAAGCTGCCTGCCTTCTGTCCACATAGATTCTTATTAATATCTTTGCTCTTAAGGCACAAATTAAAAGAGTTTAATTTTTAAACTCTTTTAAACAGTTTTAAACTGAACTGTGTCCAGTTCCCTCGGGACACAGCACAGCATCCTAAACAAGTAAGCCGAACTGAAATGAAGGTTTTAAACCTGACAGTTTTCTTCTCTTACTCCTTCAAAGTGAAAAAAAAAAAAAAAAAAAAAAAAAAAAAAAAAAAAAAAAAAAAAAATTTAAAAAAAAGATGTCGTCAGCTGTGAAGGTTGTGAGCCTTTAATCCCAGTGCTTGGAAGACAGTGGCGGGTGGATCTCTGTGACTTCAAGGCTAACCTGGTCTACACAGTGAGCTCCAGGACAGCCAGGGCTACATAGTGAGATCCTATCTGGAAGGAAGAGAGAGCGAGAAAGAAAGAAGAAAAAGAAAGGACAAGAAGGAAAGGCAGGCTGAGGCTATGGCCTTACTGTATGAACCCAGCAACCTTAATTCAGGTTCCCAGAAGCGGTGTAAGAAGTAGACTCATTAGGACACCTGTCCATAATTCAAGCAGGCCCCTGGGGCATGAACGATGGAGACCTGAAAATTCATGACAAGCTTACAGAGCAGCTAGCCTAGCCAGCAGAGCAGTGAAAAAGAAACCCTGCCTCAAATGAGGTGTACAGTGGAGTAATGACGCCCAATTTGCGCTCTGACCTGTTAGGTTACGGTTCAAACACACACACACACACACACACACACACACTAATTGCTGTGTAATCGGAAACTGATTTTTTTCAAGCAACAAATACCAGCAGAGGCATGCGGATCTCTGTGAGTTCAAGGCTAGCCTGGCCTGCATAGTAAGTTCCAGGACAGCCAGGGCTACATAGTGAGACCCTAGCTCAAACAACAACAAATGCCATCGGATAGATAAACAGCAGCAGATAACGATTAAAACAAAAAATAAAAAGGAAGCCCTTTCTAGCAAAGTCTGTTTGTGCTCAGTCCTACCGTCCTAAGTATCAACATAGAAATAAGAGAGCATCAAAGGGAGGCAGAGGGCCAACGCATGTTGGTACAGTAATCTGGCTTATAATCCCAGACAAAGAGGCAGGAGGATGATATATTTAAAGTGAGACCTTACATCAGAAACACAAAAACAGAAAATGTATAGAAAGAATCTCATACAAGGTTTTCAAAAAGTGTAACTGTTCGTAAGGATTCAAGCTGCTGGTCTTCCAGGCATTAAAAAAAAAAAACTCACCAGAAAAAAAAATTCAAAGATCATAACACAGCAGCACTCTGCCATCTGGTGGCCAAAGGTGAAATAGCCCATCGAGTTCATGCAACAGACTGAAACAGCCGAGTCACATGTAAAGTTCATTAACAAAACAGTTTTGTCGACTCAGAATCCTGAAACAGCAAGTCCAGCTTTGAAAAGTCCCCGTTTTGCTTCACAGGCAACGAGGGAAGGCTCTTAAAATTGCTTGCTTAAACAAACCTATCTGGGGGCTAGCAAAATGGCTCAGCGTTTAAGGGGGCTCACTGCTCTCCCGATGGACCCTAGTTCTGTTCCCTGCACCCATGTTGGGAAGCTCCAGAAGATCCAATCCTTCTGGCCTTTCAGGAAGTGTGTTGTTATTGCTGTTCTCAGAACTTTCCAGAAATCATTGTCTGGTGGTGGTTTTGGTTGGTTCCGAGGGTGGGCGGGTGGTAGGTTTATTTGTTTTGTTGAGACGGGGTCTTATTGTATAGCCAGGGCTGTCCTCAAACTTGGGACCGTTCTGCCTCAGGTTCCCAAGCGCTCAGCAACATGCACCTCCATGCCCAACTGCAATGAGTCGTCTTTGTGTTTGTTTTAATATAATCCAGAGAACCTGTAAAGCACGTTTGAATGCAAATGCCCTTCTACAGCTTCCTGGGTGACATTCAGGACAGTTACCTAGTCCCTTTGTGCCTTAATTTTATCAGAAATAAACCAGGAGCAAAAAGGGTAGAGGAAAAAAAGTTTACTTCGGGGATTTCTAAGGCCTCTGCAGGTCACACATGCGGACCACGACCCCAAAACAGCACGCATTTATCCCAACCCCAATGATGCTGTGAAGGAATAAGGAAATCTTCTTACCTCAAGAACCAAACTGGATATGGCCAGCCTTAATTGCTATCCTATAACCCTGACCCTTACGGTTTCAGTCTTTGGCAGCTTTGTTCTCTTGGATAGTAGCCGTCATGCTATGAGGAAGCCCTGGCCATGGAAAGCCGAAGCGCATGTAAACTCTAGCACCCAGGCCCAGCTGGGCACAGGCTTTGAATCATCCCAGTGCATGTGTAATAGTCTGAGACAGAGACTCCTTTCCATGTCTGAACATTTCCAAAAACAGTAACTTCAGCCAGCTTTATCCTTATTCAGAGTGAGAATCCAATTCATTCATTTATTATCCCCCCTTACTAGACTATGATATTCATTCATAATGCCGGGGACATTTATCTTATTTGCCATTACATGTGTCTCCAACATCTTCAATAATCCCTGGGACATATGCATCTGATGAATAAATAAACCAATAAAATGATCAGGGAAAGAAAATAGAGGAAAAAGCAATCAATGGAGAGCAATGGAGAGAGCAGATTAAAGCTCTAAGAAAAATATCAGTTACTATCTTCAGAGACAGACAGACAGACAGGCAGAGAACATCAAAGCAACATGAATTAGAAGGTACTGGGGAGCTGGAAAGACAGAAAACAAACTGGGCTGAGGGCAGAGCTCAGGAGCACAGCACCTGCCTAGCCTGTGCAAGGTCCGACCTATACACCAAAGGAAGCACACATAAGAAGGAGCACTTACAAAGCCATAGCTGAAAAAAAAAAAAAAAAAAAGCTGACCAAAAATCGACCCAGGGGGAAGTAAGAGGGGCATGGGAAAAAAGGGATAGATTTAAGAATCACCCTAGGACATCACCCATCTCAGGAGAATTTCTAGAAATGAGGGCAGGAAAGAAAGAAAGAAAGAAAGAAAGAAAGAAAGAAAGAAAGAAAGAAAGAAAGAAAGAAAGAAAGAAAGAAAGAAAGAAAGAAAGAAAAGAAAAGAAAAGAAAACGAACACAGATCAACAGGAAAACACGCGTGCATCAAGCCAGAAAACCTGGATCAGGAGAGGCAGAACCCAAGGGAGATTAACAGGAGCTCCCAGAGACATCACAGCATGGTTGGGGTGTGTGTTTGTTCAAGCATCTGGAAGACCATTACAAGGAATTTTGAAGAAAAGATCTATTGAAGTGTTTAAAACAAAAATATATTATGTGTATAGTGTCAAGCTAAGTATTGAAGGTGTTTTTTCAAAGATAATTATTCAAGAATGGACTTTGATACACATGCCATAGAAATATCTGAGCATATCCAAGTACTCAAGGCAGCGAATATTTATTGTTTTATTTTATTTTATATTTACAATTAAGCCACTTTACATCTCAATTGTAACCCCCTCCCTCATCTCCTCCTGGTCCCACCCTCTCTCCCTCTTCTCCCCCAACCCCCTCTCCTAATCCATTCAAAGGGGAAGTCCTCCTCCCCCTATCTGACCCTAGCCTATCAAGTCTCATCCGGACTGCCTGGATCCTCTTCCTCTGTGGGCTGCCAAGGTCTCCCTGGCAGGGGGAACTGATCAAGAATGGACTTTGACACATACACCATCGTAACATCTGTGCATATCCAAGCACATCAAGGCAAAGGACATTTTTAAAGGCGAAATTAGAATGACTGCCTGGTGGGTTGCAAGTGCTAACCATTTTGGCAGTAACAAAGTTGGCCAAGGCCCAGAGTCCTTAGGTGGTTGCCAGGCAGTCGCCCTTACAAGAGTACCTGTGTGAGCTATGATGGCATTTGCGCAAGAGCACTGGCAGTCTTCTGTTTGTTGTTTGTTTGTTTGTTTGTTGTTATTGTTGGTTTGGTTTGGTTTGGTTTGGTTTTTTGGTCTTTTTGAGACAGGGTTTCTCTGTGTGGCCCTGGCTGTCCTGGAACTTGCCAGGAAACCCGGCTGCTAAGGTTACTGTCCACCATAACCAGAAAGTCCTGAGCTCAGAGCAAAATGGAGGACTCCCTTTGTCCGTGGGGCTTTCTCTTCTCTGCCTGGGGAGCAGGGATCCCCACACCCTCTACCTGAGGAATATCACACAGTCCTCGAGGAGATTACAGGTTCAGCTCCCTTTCTCCCGGTAAGAACCCTCTCAGCAAGCCCCTCGGATTCCTGAAATGCCTCTTCATGTAAATGAGGCATCCCAGTACCTTAAGCCCTCAGCCAAAGATCTATCCCTCCCCTCCCCAATGTTCTATATAACCTCAAGGGTTATATAGAGCAAAATTGAACTGCCCCATTGAAGATACTCCCGGAAGTCTGTCACTTCCTTTGTACCCTCAGGTCATCCAAATCTCCCTTTCATAGATTCTGCATCCTTTTCCCTCATAAACCAATATCAGCTGCTAATCCCCCTAGGGAAAGGAAGGTCACAGAAACTCACACTGTAGACCAAGCTGGCCTCAAACTCACGGAGATTCTCCTGTCTCTGCCTCGTGAGTGCTGGGATCAAAGGTGTGCAGCACCACCTCCCAGCAACAATAAAAAATTTCAAATGAATTAAATTATCAACTACAGTAGAAAGCCAAGAGCTCATATCCAAAATAAATGAGTAAGAGTGTAATAATATGTGAGAATATTGCTTAGAAGTAAAGATTAAATACAGAAGAAACGAATATAGGGTCCTAACCAAGGTCCTCAGGAAGCAGGATGCAGAGAAAAGTAGAAGATTAAATTAATGCTCTCCTTTCTAAGCCTTTGGTACTTGCTGATTCTCCGCTATGTGTTTGTTTCCCATTTAAAGCAAGACAAAAATGTATAGTTCAGTGACAGATGGCTTGCATGATATTCACAGGGCACTAGGTTCAATTCTTAACCAGAAAGAGGGGTGGATGGATAGATAGATAGATAGATAGATAGATAGATAGATAGATAGATAGATTTAAAAGGACAGTAAATTGACTTGAATGACAGAATCTATTTGAAGTTATAGTTGGGTAATAAGCTCCCTGTGTTACCTTACCCTCCTCTTCCATTTTCACATTTTCCAGATTTTCTGCATCAAAAAAAAATATACCCCAGTGGTGCACACCTGTACTCCCAGGGCTCAGGGGGCAGATGCAGGAGGATTATGAGTTCTAAGACAGCTTTTTCTACAAAGCTAGACTCTGTTTAAGTAAAAGACTTGTAAGTGTACGTGTGTTTATGTGTGTATGTGTACAGACACATAGAAGATCTCAGTACACTTTTTTATTTTTTAGAGCAGGGTCTCCACAGTCCAGGCTGCCCGGGGACGACCCTGAGCTCCTAACCTTCCTGCCTCCATATCCCCCATGCTGACACTGCAGGAGTGCTGGGATTGAACCCCGGGCTTCAGGCATACAGGCAGGCAAACCATTAACTGAGCTACATGCCCAGCCCCAAGAAACATTTCTCTAATTGCTTCTCTCCTTCTACCATTCGGATCCTGAGGATCAAACTCAGGCTGTCAGGCATGGCAGCAAGCGCCTTAACCCGCTGAGCCGTCCCACTCCCAACGGGCATTTTTAGAGAACACGTTTACAAACGTTAGTGCGATAGCTCCTAAATGTTGCTATTATACATAAAAAGCACCTGAAGGTTTCCTTACAGGACAGAACTCCAGACCTTGCCCGTCCAGCTGCAGGACCTTCAAAGGACCCCTAAATATCATAATGTCCTGGTGTCCCACTCCTCATATAATCAAAACATAGAGCGATGTCCAAGCAGAAAGTGTACTTCTCCGACATTAGCCCAATGCATGAAACACATCTGACCGATGTGAAGCGTGTGTGCGCCTCTTCCCGCAACGGTCCATCTTCCAGTACGCAAACGCATGCGTGGCTCCCACATGCCCCCTCCTCCATGCTGTGTTGAGCTAGCGTGTTTGCTAGTAGGAGTTGAGCCTGTCTAGAGGACCGTTCTAGGGTCCGAAAGAACTTCGCATTTGCAACAGGCCCGTCAGGTAACGTGGAAACCATGGATGCGGGCCTCTATTCCCTGGGCCTGAGCCCCTGAGATTTCCACCTTTCAGTGCACCTTCCTCCACAGAACCCTGGCGCTGCTCTGCCACCACGAGGCCAAGAGATGGCTGTGGCACGCTGGGAAATGTAGGGTGCTGCGAGGCAGCTAGTCAGCTCAAGGGAAGAAAAATAAAAGTGAGAGACTGAAGCTGTTCTCATGTTCTTCACTAATGGCCGCCGCTACCCAGAGAATGGCACGGAGGGCCTCCCCCAGCCAGGAGGTGACTGCGTTTCAGGGTTCCTTTTAACACCGCAATATTGGTTGCCCATGAACACTTTACCACCACACTTGTCCCCCTCGGTTCCAAAAAAGATTTAACAATGCTTGGAAACATTTGTTTATTTTCATTGTGGACCACAGATGCTATCCCATAAAACATGGATGTTACCTGTAAAAATTGGGAATGCTTGTCAAGATCTTATAAAGCAAGCAGGGTGTGGGGTGCATGCAAGATTGTGTCTGTGTGTGTGTCTCTCTGTGTGTGTGTAGAAGCCAAAGGTCAACCTAGGGTTCTGTTCTTCAGGAACCATTCACTTTCTTTTTGGGGACAGGGTCTCTCATTGGCCTGAAGCTCACTGACTAGGCTGGCTAGTCAGAGAACCCCAGAGTTCCTCCTGTTTCTTCCTCCTCAACACTGAGATGCCCACACAGCACCACCACATTTTCTTAAATGTTTTGTTAGCGTATACTAATTACACATGACAATGAGCATCATTACAGCCTTTTCATACATGTGCCTAATAAATTTTGATAACAGTCACGCCTTCTCCCACCATTGTCCTCCCTTGTCTTCCACCCCCTCCCACTGACTCCTTTCCTCTTCCCAACTAGTGACACCCCTGTGGGTGGGGTTCTTTGGGGTTTCTTACAGGAACACTGGGGAGGATAGGTTTGCAGAAGAGATGTGTCAGTGACTGTACCAATGAAGGAAATGACTCTCCTGCCTCATGAACCGTTGCCTGCAGATAAGTAGTCAGGGATGGGTAGGGGCCAGCGACCCTCTCCTCCTCCACGATTACCAAGTTGATGACACCTCGGGATCAAACTCAGATCCTCACACTTGTACCTCTCCATTCCCAGAGCTGTATATGGAGACCTTGTCTCAAAGATCAGTATCAACTATGTACATGTGTTAAAATCCTATAGCGCCCAAGAAGAAATGCTTTTCTGCAACGTTGCTCAACTGCTCCAACAAGGAAGTATCTGATCCAAATGTGAGTAGGGCCAGGGATGACAAGCCATGTGCTACAGCCTGTGACACATTCAAGTGAGATAAGGAAATCAGCCCTCCTCTCCCTCACAGCAAGCTATTACACATAAAGTCTTGGGTCCGTGGAATATGTGCAAGAGAACGTGAGGACCATTTGTAGACAGAACACTTTCAAGAACGCCAGCAACTCTTCCCAAATAAGATCAGTGCCTCTGTTTCCATGTGGTCTGAGCTCTTCTGGCCCCTCCTGACCGTGTTTGTAGAACAGGCCACCCATTCTCAAGATGCAAGATCAGAATCATGTAAGGTCCTATGAGTCTTCCCCTCTTGGAGATAGCTATGTGCCCTTCAACAAGTACTCTTCCGTGCGGATTGGTTTCTCACTCAAAAATATGAAAACAGAAATTTTAATTTTTCTGAAGAGTTTAGTTCAGCCCGACATCATGTTTGGTGATAGAAGGTTAAAGCACAAGAACGGGCTGGAATCCAAGGGTGCTTTAGATGGGACTGTTTTCTTAGGAAAGGGGTGACAGAACAGGGAAGGCAGGTCGGTAAAGTCAGAGCAATGTTCAACAGAAGTGCAGGCACTGTGGATTATCTGGACAAAGGCCCAAGGCAATGGTGTGCATTTGTGAACACCTTGCCTCCAATGAAGAACGACTCCACAGGTAAAGAACAGGGAAGCGTACTCCAGTGCCCAATACAAGATGATAGCATCTTCCAGGATTTCCAGGTTCTTCTCTTGAAGAACCAGAAACTGGATAGAAGCAAGAGAGCACTTCCCAGGAAGGAAGTGGGCCAGAATTGGCACAGGAAGAAGTTCAGCAGTTCCTGGTACCCTGAAGATTGGGACCTCCATGGATCTTTTGTTCAGCATACTTTTCTGTACATGTTGTTACCTCGATGGCCTTGCTAGGAGTTGTTGGTGTGTTTTTAAATCTGTTTTATTGGGTTCTTATATCTCCAACCCTTCTCTACCCCAAATCCCTTCCAATACCACAACGCCAGGTAAGAGAGAAAGAAGGTTAGAAGGGAAAGGGGGCATAGACCTCTATTGGCTACTTTGTGCTGATTAAGGAGGTAGAGTTCCTTGAGGCAAATCCAGTCTTCTTTGTCAACATATCCAGCAGTCCAGGAAACCAACAATAGCAAATGCAGCAGCAGGATGAACCAGCAGCAGTGGGGGCAGCAACAGGGGGAGCAGCAGCTGCCACAGGCCCTCCCATTTACATCCTCTCTAGAGACCCCAGAAGTGAACTCTCTGCAGCTGGCAAAGATCATGCTCCTGCTAGGGCACGAGGCAAATCATAATCACCTGCTGTGAAGCAGCCTCTTTTTTTAAGAAGCCAAAACTCTCACAACAGAAAGTTGTTTTCTTTTATATTCTGATTTGAAGGAAAAAGCCCTGGACATCTACCACTCAAAGTCCAATATTCAGGATACAAGAATCAGAAGGCAGGAATCATTCTTTATTCAAGGCAGTCTTGAAATAATGGAGGGACTGCTACCTAATAAAGAAAAACACTAATAGACCCAAAATAAACCCAAAACGAGGAAAGGAATTCAGCTGGGTGTAATAGCCAAGCCATGTGATCTTAGCTCCCAAGAGGCTGATGCAAGAGAATCCCCCATAAGTCCACAGCTGCTCTAAGTCACATGTGAATTCCAGGCCAGGCTAGGCTGCAGAGTGAAACCCTGTCTTAAAAACACAAAGAGAGCAAGGGTGAGAGAGCGAGAAACTGAGAGCAAGAAGAAACTCATCCCCAGTTCTTTCTGCCAGCCACAATTTCCTTCTTATCAATAATTGAGACATCCTCCATGCACAGTAGAGAGCCCAGACGGAAGTCAGGCTTTGCCCTGAGAGCCAACACAGGTGAGCATTGGCATATGTCAAAGGAAATGGTGTTTCCACCATTTCTACCCGCCTCCCCTCTTCCCTCGAGAGAACCTCAGCTTTAAAGAACATCTCCTTAGATTCCCCTTCACACACTTGGTGTGCAGTTCTGCAGGTGAGATGGCACAGGCAGACCTGCATGCCTGTGTGTGTGTGCATGTATGTGTATGTGTGTACATGTATGCATAAAGATCTGTGACCAGTTGGGTTTACACTACTGAGGGAAGGACAGGGGATGGTTAGGAAGGGAAAAATAAAGGAGTGCTGAGAGAAAAGAAAACAGAAAAGATGATTCCAGGTATAACCATTCCATTCCATTTCTTTCTGTCAAAACCATCCTGCTATTTTTGAGTTACATTTTTTTTTAAATTGCGAATATGTTTTCTTTCCGATGATTGATAGAAAGGTTACCAATTTACATGTGTAATGAGAAATCACTAAAGCTAAGGACACGGCAGGATGCCCTTTATTGTGTGTGAACATGCAGATCAACCCTTCACAGTAATTATACACACCCTTACCATTTCGGTGGAAGCGAAGCCCAGAGGGGTGAGTGGGAATGGCTCACAAAAGCTACAGAATAAATCCACCTCCATAGCTCAGACCAATGAGCAACCGAGCAGCAAGAAGCTCATTGGGCTTGATTTATAGGGAACACGAGGGGCGGCAATTTGAATTACTCTTCAGCATTTGTGAAAGGGGGATCTTAGGAATCCGCAAAGCCTGTCTGGGTTCCCACTTCTGTAAATCAGCAGCTGCTGGAGACTGTAAAAGCGACAATGTTTCATTCACAGCAGTTCTGGGACCACAGAGGAGGAGAAGATGGAGTGCTAAACACCTATGAAAACAAGTGAACTCTGCTCCTTGAGCCTCCCCACCCCCACGACCAGGATCACAAGGGGCGAGTTCCCCCTTAAGATTTCTGGGCTTTTTTTCATCTCCCTCTCTTGGGTGAAAAGGTTATGTGTGGCAATCATTTTTAAAGACTTTCTTTTTTTTTCTTATGAATTGCTTGTTTGGGTCAAAGGTCCATCCAGTCCTCCTCCCAAACACCTGTGTGCTGCACCTGTTTGCACACCTGGCAAGCACTGTGGGGTGGACTGTGGTCCTGCCCATGCTTATTTTACAGGGTTTGGGAATGAACAACCTCAGCGCTTCCGTCATCCATAGGCCAAAGAGAAGCCGGGAGATGCAAATGTTTGACCAGCACTATCTCTGGAAAGCCAGTATTACGCACTTCTCCTTTATTCGTTTCTCCCCTCCCCTTCTTCCTCTTTCTAGTGGTTTTAGAAGAGTCTAAAGGGCCAGGTGCTGATGTCACACACCTTTCATCCCAGCATTTGGCAGGCACAGACAACAGATCAAGGCTAGCCTGGTCTACTCAGTGAGTTCAGGATACCCAGGGCTACATAGAGAAATCCCGTCCTGAAAAGAAAAGGAGAGAGAGCCTAAATTAAGGCCAGGCATGATGTGGTGCTGCTCACCTGTGATTCCGGAAGCCAGATCTCTATAAGACTAGCCTGGTCTACATAGTGAGTTCACCGTGCGACTCCTCAAAACACAAAAAGGAACGAAGGGAAGCAGTGAGGGAGTCAGGGGAGATGCCCAGCGGGAAGAGATGCTTGCATCCAGGCTGACAACCTAATTCCAACCTCCATCCCACACGGCATCCAGGAAAAAAAAAACAATTCCAGAACACTGTCCTCTGACCAAAACACATGTCACAGCGTGTGTAAGAACACACAAACAAAAACAGCTTTTTTTTTAAAGAACAAAGAGAGTCAGAAAAAGACATTTATATCTAATGAAAAAAAAAAAAAAACCATGTACATGTGTAAATAGAGCAGGTACCCGAATTCATTGGGTATAAACTTCTCAGTTATGAAGAAGTCAGGCATAGAAGGTAAAACGTTAAGGACACTTCACTTTCCATTTGGAACGCTGTCTGGGCACATCCATGTGTGGGACTGATGCTTGTTATTTATTTCTCCATGTGCACCTCTAATTTTTACTACGTGTATATTTATTTTCCTTACAAATTTTCCACTTTTACGTGCAGCAAGAGACCTATGTTTAGTTCTCTTTCAGTCTGGTAATTTTTTTTCTAAATATGGGCAGATATCTTTATCAGAAAATAGTGATTAATTTGTTTTTAAAAATGCATTACTAGTGTTGAGTGAACAATGATAGAAAAGGAGTTATTTGAAATGAATAGAATTTTCAAACTCATAACTCATAAACTCACACAAAAAATCTCTGACTGCATCCGACTCTGCAGGAAGATATGGAATATGGAATGACATCACATTAACCAAAAAATTCTGTGGTCCAGTGTTCTCTGAAAGAACACTGAGGATATCATTTTACACTGTGGCCAAAGTACACCATAGTCAAAGACATTCAAGCACCAACAATTTCAAGTTATCTGATCATACAGGAGGACTGAGAAAGCATCGTTACTTTTTAGCCTAATTTTTATAAAAGTTCTACTCAAAGATGTCAAATGGGTGAACTTTATGGCATGCAAAATATAGGTCAATATGGGATTCTAGTGGAGTATTCACTCGTTACTGTCTCCACAGCATGATCCACAATTTATTGGTGGGATAGCCTGCTGTGGTTTCCGTGAGTCTAGGTGCCTTATCTTCTCAGCCAGTGAAGAGGGAAAAAGTCATGCTCCAAATGAAAAGTCTAGCTTGTCCTCTATTTGGTTGACTCCTCTTCAACACGAGGGTGATTAAGCCACAAACAATAATTTTTGAGAAAAGGAGTCAGAAAGTAAAGTCCACTGTCTCAATGGCTCTTTTGTCCACATTCAGTTAACCATTAACTGCCAGGCACAAACAGGGACTTTGTCTTTTCCGGACACTTCTCTGTCTGCCACGGCACACCCTCTTCTCCCCCACTCCCACCTCCCGACCCAAGGTGCAAAACGTTATTAAACACCAACCTCCCTCCGGAAGTTTGAGTCAAGCAGTTGGTCCAGGGAAATAGCAAACAGTCGAAACAACATTTTGCAAATATTTTACATGTTGTGGGGCACACACAGCACAGTGGCCATGTTGGAATGCAGTGTTGTCGTCAGACAGAGCCTCTAGCCCTACAGAGAGGTATTTCCCCAAGCCTGGTTCTTCACAGCAGTTCCTCGACAAACTCACTAATCATGTAGCCTGAAATTAGTACCAGCAAACAGATCAGAGAGTGAAAAAAAAAAAAAAAAAAAAAGAATAAAAGTAATTAAAGTAAAAACAAAGAGGCAAAAGGACAGGGACTCACCAATATGTGTTATTAATGCACATTAACCAAAAATAAGTTTTAAAAGGTAAAAACAAGTGTGTTCAAGGCCAGCCTGGTCTGCAAAGTGAATTCAGAACAGCCAGGGCTGCTCAGAGAAACCCTGTTTCAAAAAGAAGAAGAGGAAGAAGAAGGAGAAGGAGGAGAAGGAGGAGGAGGAGGAGGAGG
>NW_026593286.1:27488193-27614138 GCF_907164565.1 Psammomys obesus | reverse complement strand
AGAAGAAGAAGAAGAAGAAGAAGAAGAAGAAGAAGAAGAAAAGAAGGCCACTGCTAATATTTAAGATATGCTTTCTTACCTCCTAGTTCTCCATTCTCAAGCTTTACAGGAGCCCATAAAGTGAGAGGGCCTGGGTTCCTTGTCTCAGCCTGGAGACAAGGAAAAGCCTGAAGCCACAGTGTTGAGCCCCAAGAAGCCAGCATGACAGTCTCACTGAACTCTTCTACAGATTTTCTTGTGGATGCTATAAAGTTCCATGCAAATTCTTTCAAAGTTACAATTCCTTCTGAAACAAGGACAGCTAGCCTCCCTTGAAAAATTCCAGAAATAATTCACTATCCCAACAAGACCTTGTCTACTTTAAAGAAATACTGGACTGATATTTCTGAGAAGTTAAGATTTACCTCTATTTAATGTTCACACACTCAACTAAGTCAGTTTTCCAGAGCCGTACAAAATACATGTCACCCCTCTTAGTTAAACGATTGAAGACAGCTGACTTGGATGCTTGTACTATATCCTTCCTATTCAAAACGGCCAACACAATTACATCACTTTTTAAATCCATGTATATATGTAGAGAAAGACGGTTTATTAAATAAATTGCAGCATGTCAAACAACTGGATTAAGGAGCCATTAAAATGATGGTAGATGAGCTGAACACATGGCTTAGCTGTCGAGTGCTTGCCTAAGACCTTGGGTTCAATTCTCAGCCCCACGATGATGGGGATCTAGACCCAGTGGGAGATTATTATGTCCTTATCAGAAAGCAGGAAAGTGAAATGAACTCAAGAATTTGAGGCCCACCTAGGCAATGGAGCAAGACCCTGTCTCAAAACAAAAGGGGACAATGATATTAAATAATTAAAACAGACTAGGAAAAAATATGTGAACACATACACATATATATGAATCCTACTTTTGGAAAAGATATAGAAGTATAGAGATATATGCAGAAAAGTCTAGGTTATAGGCTAAAGTATATAGAGTTATCTACAGATTAAGGAATTATAGACATTTTGTCTTTTTTTTTTTTTTACTTAATAGCATTTTCTAATTCTGTGAGAAGACTATTGGGCAGTAATGGTACACAGCTGTAGTCTTTGCATTCAGGAGGCAGAGGCAGGTGGGTCTCTATAAGTTCAAGGCCAACCTGCTCTAGAGAGTGAGTTCCAGGACAGCCAACGCTATACAGAGAAACCTTATGTCAGAAAAAAAAATCCAACTTATTAGGAGTGGTAAAGCCCAGAGATGGAGCTTTAGCACTCCCTTTTCCCATCATGTGGGAAATTTCCTGTTCAGTCCCTAACACTGGGGCAAAGACTCCTGTCCCTTTAGGACCTGAGAGTTTAGTAAAGATATAGACATTAAAAAAAAAAGTGGGTAGGAGCTGGGGAGATGGCACAATGGGTAATGACCCAGAACTGGGATTGTGGAGGGAGCTAGATCCTGGGAACCTGAGGACAACCAATCTAGCTGAATAGGAGATCTCCAAGTTAGTGAGAGACTTGTCTCAGAAAAACATAAGATGGAGGAAGATAAAAAGTTAGTGAGAGACTTGTCTCAGAAAAACATAAGATGCAGGAAGATAAAAACATCAACTTCTGGTGCACACATGGATGAGCACACACATGCACAGAAAGTACATGTGTTTGCTGGTCAGTTTAAACCAACTTGACACAAGCTAGAGTCACTGAAGAGAAGGAAGGGAGCCTCAGTTGAGAAAATGCCTCCATAAGATTGGAGCAATGTCCTATTGCTCCAACTAGTGACTGATGAGGGAGGGCCTGGCCCATTGTGGGTGGGGATGGATTCTATAAGAAAGCAGGCTGAGCAAGCCAGGAGGAGCAAGCCAGTGCATAGCATCCCTCCACGGCCTCTGCCTCAGCGCCTGCCTCCAGGTTCCTGCCTTGTTTGAGTTCCTGTCCTGACTTCCTTCAGTGATGCCTACAATGCAGAAGCATAAGGCAAATAAAACCTTTCCTCTCTCAGTTGATTTGAGCGTGGTGTTGGTCACAACAATAGAAACTCTAAACAAGGCACTAGGTATGTTGGGGATATAGCTGAATTGTATATGGTAATATGGCAAAGCCCTGCGCTACATCCTCAGCTCTGCATAAACCAGGCATGTCACTTCCCTGTAATCCCAGCACTTGGGTGATTGAGGCAGGAAGATTAGAAATTCAAGGTCCTCCTTGGCTGAATGAGATTCTATCTGAAAAGAGGAGTCAGTAATGATACATGCCTGCAATCCCAGAATGTAGGAGGCTGAGAGAGGAGAAAGAGGATTGAAAGTTCAAGGCCAGCCTGGGCTGTGTAGCAAGATCATAGCAAAAGCTGGACTAGAGAGATAAGTAACTCAGTAAATAAATGGATTGCTTTGCAAGCATGAGGACCCGAGTTCAATCTCCAACTCCTGTATTAAAAGGCTCGGTATATTAAGGGAGGTAATGAGTAGACAATGGAATAAGAGTGCAAGGGAAGAGGGGAGAAAGGAGAAGCAGGAAGACTGGAGTGGAGGGATAATAGTCAACAAAAAAGAAAATCCAATATGGAAACATGCTACTTCGTAAGCTGAGTTTACACGCACAAACACACTCATGCACACATACAAACAGACGGAATGATGACACACTCTATATTTTTCTGAGAATTTCATTTACACGGAAGTTCTATATTTACATTTCTAACCCTTACTCGCCCCACTCCAACTCCTCCCATGTCCCACCTCCCTTTCCAATTCATGACCTGTTCTCCTTACATGTACACATGCATACACACATGCGCATAAACCTACACACTCGTGCTATACAGCTTACTGAGTCCATTTAGTCTTGCTCACATGTACGTGTGTTTGGAGCTAACCGGTTAGGATTGGCCAGCCTATTGAGGGCTAATCCCTGGTGGAAACTGATTCTTCCCTCTCTCTCAGCAGCCATCGGTTGCCTGTAGCTCATTATCTAGAGGCGAGACTTTGCAACCACATTGGCATGTCAGCTGCTGTAAGCCTTGCGCAGGTCTCATTTAGGCAGCCCTGTTACTGTGAGTTCAGAGGTGCAGCTTCCCTGATCTAGAGGGCAATGCCATGCAGCAGGTACCTTACTCTTCCAGCTGTTACAGTCCTCCCGCTCCTTCTCATGTCCCGTGAGCCTCAGTTGTAGGCTTTGTGCTCTATCAATTGGGGCTGGACACCCAAGAGTCATATTTTGCATTTTGAGCAATTGTGAATCTCTGTAATAGCCCCCAAGTGTTGTAAATAGAAGTGTCTTTGATGCGAGGTGGGGGGCAAGAGCTGCCCTCCTCTGTGGGCATAAGCACAAGTTTTTAGAAAACAGTCAGAAGTTACATTGATTTAGGAAAATACATTAGGAAAATGGTAGTAGTAGGTTTCTCCTGTAAGGTCTATGATCTCCTTAGCAGGCTGTTGGCTAGGTTTACAGCACCAAGTAGGAAATCCCCCCCCACAGAGTGCCTTAAATTCAATTAAATAGCAATTGGTTACCTGCAAATTAAAAATGCCACTGTTGTACCATTGTGGGTGTCTTAGAATCATCCAGCCATTGTGGTTTTTTGGCTGAGTGGGACTATTTTTTCTCTTTTAGCATAGTGTCTGTAGATAAGGTGAGAGCTAGTCCTCAGGAATGAGGCTGCTGGGGCAATTCTTGCTCAGTTCTTCCAAGCCCTATGCCCAAAGTGTGTGACCCAATACACCTTTTTTTAATATATATATATTTTTTCATTGTTTTTATGTGAATAGGGTGTTTTGCCTACATGTATATTTATGCATCATGGTGTGTGCAGTGCCTATGGAGGCCAGAGAGGGCATCAGATTCCCTAGAAATGGAGTTAGATATGGTTGTGAGCTGCTTTGTAGGTGCTGACAGTCAAAGCAAGATTCTCTTCCAACCTCTGAGCCATCTCTCCAGTCCTGTAACCTACTTTTTTAATCTCCCAGCACTGCATAGAAGGAAACAGGAGTGTGTCTGGGGCTCACTGGGAAGCAAACCCAACCAAATTGGTGAACTCCAAGCCAAGGAGAGACCATGTCTCAAAACAAAGTATTACTGAGGATGACCAAAGAGGCTGCTGGCCTCTACACACAAATGCATATGCACCATCACAACATATATGCAAAAATAAAGAAACTGTCATGGAGATTTGCTTGCTCAGGATGTTCAAGGCTCTAATTTCCAGCACAGAAAAAGGAGAACTGGAGGTGATGGAGGGAAGAAAAAAAGAAAAAAAGAAACAAGCACACTCTAGTGTATTAGTACAGAAAAAATGTAAGAAGAAAAGAGAAAGGAAAAGGGCAGAAATACTGACAGCTGAACCATGTAAGTATGAAGACCCAGAGTAGGCACAAGACCAAGCCACACCTAGTTATCACAGGAAAGAACAGTCCAACTAGGGCATAGAGTATAAAGACCCCAAGGCAGAAACATGACCCACATTCCAGAAATATCAGAGAGCCTGAAAGGCCTGGCGTGCGGTGCATATGCTCGAGTGAGTAGGTGCCCAAAGGAGACAAGGCCAGAGGGTAAATGCGAACCAATACACCCCTCAAGACAGGACACTCAAGCCCATGCAGGCTCCTTACTGAAAGACTTGCACCATCTGTTTTAACAGAATCACTCTGGCTGTTGTGTTGTGAACAGACTGAATCAGGCCAAGGTCAAAAGCAAGGTGACCAGGTAGCCACCATAGTAATCCAAGAGAGAAGTGACAATCGCTTAGACTAAGGTGGCAACCGGTGGAAGAAGTTAAGTAGAGTCAGTCACTAGTGATTAGAAAATATGTGAATGGGCGCCATCGTGTGTGTGTGTGTGTGTGTGTGTGTGTGTGTGTGTGTGTGTGTGTGTGTGTGTGTGTGTTGTTCATCTGCCTTATTTTTCTGATAGAGGGTCTCATTTTGTAGCCCAGGCTGGCTTGGAATGTATTATGTAGCCACTCAAACACATAGCAGTCCTCAGCTTCTCAAATGCTGGTATTGCAGCTGAGGTATATTTTGAGAGTTGGGTAGATGAACCAGACATGTTGCATGCACCAGAAAAAGAATGTCTTAGGTACTTTTTTTATTATTGTGATGAAATACCATGACCAGTGCAACTTAGAGAAGGAAGGGTTTATTTGGGCTAACAGTTCCAGAGGGTTAGCATCTAAGGTGGTAGATTGAAGGCACAGAAGCAGGTAGATGAGGGCTCACATCTTCAAACCACAAGGAAACAGGGAGAGTGAAAAGAAAATGGCTTCAGCATTTAAACTCTCAGTCCTGCCTTCAGTGACATATTTCTCCAATAAAGTCATCTCCTGAACCTCATAAAATAGTATCATCAATTGGGGTCCAAGTACTCCAAGATTATAGGGAACATTTCTTATTCAACCATCACAGGGGAAAAGGGTTAAACGATAAAAAGGTCCAAGCCCAGAGCAACTAGAAAGATGTATCAGTCTGACTGAAATAAAGAAGACAGAGTAGAGTCCAGGGTCTAATTTTTAAAAGTTGATCGTATAATTTGAAAATCTCTTAGATAACCAAGTAGAAGTGACGAGAGGACAGATATATGTGTGTTGAGGTTCAGGGATAGCTGCACATCGACCAGACGTGGATTGTCGAAAGTTTATTGAACACTGAACAAAAACTGACCCATCAGGGACACAATGTGGGCTCAGGAGCCAGACTGTGACCATAGTCTGCTTCTAAGGGAGGCTTTTTATACAGAACAAACAAACACACACAAAAAAAAACTCTAATAAGGTAAGTAGGCGTGGGAAGTAAGGATGAAGCAGCATTACATCATTTTGACTAGCTAACGACAAGAATTGATTTTGCTCCAAGTACATTGTATCTGCGTAGCTAGACAAAGCATTTTTAAGCTGATTGACTAGGATATAAGCTTGGGCACTTTACAGTTCCACATTGTTCCAAGAGAAAGGAACATAGCAGGGCAATGTGGCTTTGTTTAAGTAGAACATTTACCATTTATTCAAGGAGAACAGTCAGTAAGTACTAATTATAAGTAAAAGGCTATCAAAGTTTTAAGGCAGACAAAGCCTGAGAACCTGAACTTAATTTCACCTTATGATCAAAATGAAGACTTGGGGCAAAGTGGCTTCTGATATGCTAAAGGTGACAGCAGATGTTAACAGAGGAGCTACAGTTATGCTAAGAACTAAAATAGGTATCAACACTGGGACTATAGCTACACAAAAAAGTTTAAGCAGGTTATAACAGTGTCTGTAGATAAGAGGAAAGATGCCTATTAGAGATAAATCAGAATACCATCAGGCTGATTATAGATGGTAGAACTGCAAGGCTGAGTCCTCAGACACCCAGTGTCATACAAGATAAGAGAGAGAGAGAAAAAAAGAGAGAGACAGACAGAGACAGAAACACAGAGGCACAAACATAGAGAGAGAAGCAGCCAGTGAGGCAGGAAAAAGACTAGGGTAATCTGGCATCTGAACATGTTGTGCCCTACTCACGAGACCCCAAAAGACCACCAGGAGTCAAGTCCATTACAAAACACATAAGGATCTTTTTCTTACAAGCTATAGCTTGGACTCACACACCCTCACCACCGTAGCGGTTAAGAGCAGAGAGCCTGGTACTCAGGTTAGGTGGTTGATTTAAAAATTCTGGTCCTTCCCAGGGAGCCCAAAGCAGGGGAATTCCTGCCTGGCAAGCATCCATTAGTTGAAACGTAAAAGAGGATGTTGCATTTTGAACTGCTTGGCTATAGGAAGGCCCCCCAAGCCATTAATGGATCTGGGCCAGTTTCCTAGCAACTATATCTCTAGTGGGTAGGAAAAGAATGCAGTAAGGCTGGTTCCTCCCCGCAGGTGGCTGGACATGTCTCCACCTGTCTGGCCTTTGTTCAGGTTTGTGCTTTAAACGTTGAACCAATACATCAAAAATAACTGATTTTTAATTCTTCAGTCTCTCAAACAGATACAAGTGAAACATGTTTCAAGGTGAAACTGCTCGAACGAGAACATGAGCACGAGGGCTGACCTCCAGAGCCAGAGACCAGAGAGATGGACAGTGTGGTGGTTTGGAGCAGATGGACAGAGAGAAATGCTTCGGGGCATCACAGCTGAGAAGAGTGCTGGATACATCTGCTCTCTAACAAAAATTGTTGACAAAAAGACCCCTTTGACCCTAAACAGCCAGGAGAAGTAAAGGGGTCTGTGACCCCTCTCCCCAATAACCTTCTCTCTTCTACGTATACTTGGGAAGTTAGAAGAGAGGTAGAGGCCTACACACCCCAGATAGAGTTTTAAGAATGAGCACTACAGAGGAAGAGGAAGGTCAGCAGGGTGCTTTCTTGGCCTCTCTGAGCTAAGAGGCTTTCCCCACAGCATCTGATGGCGGGTGAGGACCACACTTGTCTGTGGGTATAAGCCCAGACAAGGCCGGTCTTTCTATGCATGGAGATGGGCCTCAGACTCAGGATCTTCCTGCTTCAGTCTTCTGAGCACTGGGATAATAGATGTGTCCACCTTACACAGTTCCTTCCCCTGACTGCCTCATAAAAAGCAGGACCCAACCACTTTGGTTTTAAAAGGTGTGGGGAGAAGGAACATATTAAGGCAAAAACAATCAGCAAGATGAAAATTAGCCACGAAATCTTTTCTTGAGTTCCTCAACAGAATAATTTTTAATCCTGATAAGTCTAACTGATTGAATAATACATTTCCCATCTTTATCTTATATATTGCCATTTTAAAAGAATAACTAGGTGTGGTGGCTTGAATGAAAATGACCCACATAGTAGCCTATGGAGTAGCATTAATAGAAAGAAGTGTGCCCTTGTTGGAGGAAGCACGTCACTTCAGTGGGTTTTGAGGTTTCAAATGTTCAAGCCAGCCGGAGCAACAGTGCACGCCGGTAATCCCAGCACTTGGTGAGGCGAGGGCAGGCAGAGAGTTGTGAGTTTGAGGATAGCCTGGTCCACAAAACCGGACTAGAACAGCCAGGGGCTACTACACAGAGAAACCTTATCTCAAAAAACCAAAAGAAAGAAAATTCCTAAGCCAAGTCCAGTGTCACTCAGTCTTCCTGCTGCCTGAAGATCCCGATACAGAATCTAAACTACTTCTCCAGCACCATGTCTACCTGCCTGCCGCCAGGCTCCCCACCATGACAATTGTGATGGAAGTTTTGGTTTCTTTAACAACTCAGTTGTGGGGCTAGAGAGATGGCTCAGAGGTTAAGAGCACTGGCTGTTCTTCCAGAGGTCATGAGTTCAGTTCCCAGCAACCACATGGTGGCTCACAACCATCTATAATGAGATCTGGTGCCCTCTTCTGGCGTGCAGGTCTACATACAGATAAAACATTGTACATATAATAAATAAATAAAATCTTAAAAAAAAAACAAAACAAAACTCAGTTGTGTTATGTAAATATGTTTTTATGAGATTTTAGTTTGGGCGTTAGTTTGTCCACAGCTGATAATTAACTGCCTCCTGTAGGGCATGGTTTTTGCCAGCTGGTAACAGCCTGCCCCGGCAGCATGGAGAAGGGTGAGGTCTGGGACTTTGAGGGATATAAGCAGGAGATCCCAGAGAGACAAAGTGTGGTGTGTGGCGAGTGACAGTTTGGAGAGAGCAGAGGCTTGAAGGAGAGAAACAGTGGAGGCTGCTTGTTGCTTTTGCTGCTGATGGACAACTGGTATAGCCCTAAAAGAATCCATCGGCTCTAAAGAGCCGGGAGAAGTAAAAGGGTCTGTGCTCCCCTCTCCCCATTAACCTTCTCTCTTCTACTTGAGGTTGGGGGTTGGAAGGGAGAGGCTGTAAGGAACCCCAAATAAAGTTTAAAAGAGAGTGCTACAAACAATAGTAAACTGAACCTCTGAACTGTAAGCCAGCCCCAATTAAATGTTTTTCCTTATAACAGTTGCCATAGTCATGAAGTCTTTTCAGAGCAATAAAAACCCTAAGACACTAGGTATCAAGCTGAATACAGTGGCACTTATGTGACAGAGGCAAGAGGGTTCTAGGCCTCCCATTTTAGCAAACTGAAGACCAGCCTGGACTCCATGAGATCCTGTCTCAAAATCTAAGTGGGGAGGCACAGAGCATGTACCTGATTCTGTACAAGGGGCTAGCTACATATACGTGCACAGACGCACGCACGCATGCACGTGCACACACACACACACACACACACACGAATATATAAATTAGGATACTGACATCTCTCAAGAAAATAACAGGGCCCTAGGCTTTCAGAACTGGAAGATAGTTTTTGTTGTGTTTGTTGTTCTCTTCTTCTTTCTTCTTCTTCTACTTCTTCTTTTTCGAGAGAGGATTTCTCTGTGTATCCTTGGCTATCGTGGACTCACTTTGTAGACCAGGCTGGCCTTGAACTCACAGCAATCCACCTGCCTCTGCCTCCCGAGTGCTGGAATTAATGTCGAGCATCACCACGCCTGGCTTAGAAGACACTTTCATACTATCATTCTATTTCTGTTTCCACTGAGAGGGAAATGGAAGGCCAGAGATGTTAAACAGTGTCTCTAAACAGTTAGTGACACAACACATACTTTTATGGGGGAGAAGAAAATTAGTTCTCCAGACATCTGCATTCCCCAAATATGGATGTCTGTGTCAGTGGCTAGGATTTACAGATTCCACCTAAGAGCGAAACTTCCCTCTTGGAGGTGTGCACTTGGAGGATGGGCTACAGGCAGAGGCTTCACACATGAGAGATGGTTCTCATGGATGGGTACTTCAGAGTTAGCATTGCAGCCAGCGAGCTCAAGGTACGAGGTTTGATCCTAAGCATCAGAAGATGAACAATTTTTTAAAATACTTCTTGAATTCGGCTCTTCTATACTTCAAATCAAAAAAATATCAAGATTTATCTTATGTTCAATTATGTGTACATGTGTGGGTCTGTGTGTGGGTGTGTCCTTGTGAGTGCCAGTACTCCTAGGGAAGCCAGAGGCACACCCTAAAGCTGGAGTTACAGGGGGTTGGGAGTTACCCAACGAGGGTGCAGGGAATTAAACTCAGGTCCTCTGCAGGAGCAGTGCACCCCTTACCAGCTGAATTCTTTCTCCAGCCCCTCAAATAGAATCAAATTTGCTGAAGAATTTTGCCAGCTGCCAATAGCCTAATCGTATGGTCAGTCAGGCTGACTAAGGTAATTCAGGCTCATAGCATCTCTTGAAAACTTGCTCAGTGACACTGTGTGAAGCCTTAGGTAAGGGACCACACACACGCCACACACTGTGATGCATGCGTGTGTGGTGAATACACTCATGCAGCATGCAAAGTCCTGCTCAGAGGAGGCATCAGAGAATCTGGGAGCTCGGGGAACCAAGAGAACTGAAAACTACCCCTGAATAATGGATTAACTTGGGCTCCAAACGTTCTTTGTAATATTAGAAACAATCCAAACACTTTCCCGATGCCAGCCAGTGGCTGAATTACAAGTTTGTGCCAAAGCAAACATTGCACAGAAATGATGGAGAGTTTATCCAGGGCTGAGGGCTGATTCAGAAAGCCCGTTGCAGCAGAACGTGAGAGTCCCAACTGTAGAGCTGGAAGTGCGGCCTGAACAATGAGACTGCAGGCACAGTGGAAAATGGCTTGAACTCCCCTAAACAAAGAAGTCTAAAGGGTAACAAAGTGGGTTGTTTGTTTGTTTGCTTGTTTGTTTACCTTGGGGGAAGGGGTTGGTTTTTTGAGACAAGGCCTCACTATGTGGCCCTGGCTGTCCTGAAACTCTCTGTGTAGACCAGGCTGGCCTCTGCCTCCAAGTGCTGGAATTAAAAGGCATGAGCCACCACTACCAGTTACAAAGCATTTTTTGGTTTTGGTTTTTTTGGCGGCGGTGGTGGGCTTTTTGTTTTGTTTGTTTTTGTTTTTGATTTTTTTGTGGGGCTTTCTTGTTTTGTTTTTTGTTTTTGTTTTTGTTTGGTTTGGTTTGGTATTGGTTTTCAAGACGGTTCCTTCAAAACCTGCTCCCAGGACAGCTTCAAAGAAAGCTGCTGATCTCAATTGGTCCAGCATTTCAGACTGTTCCAAACAGAACTCTGTCAAGCCTAAACTTTCTCAGCATTTGGAGGCTGGACCACAAATGTTATTGCTAGCTTGCCTAACCATTTTTCCCAATTTTATTTGGGCTCCCAGAAAGGTATAATATGCTGCAAAATCAGCAGAAAACAACCTTGAAAGAATGATATCCCATTTCCCTGAAGATGGCTGGCTAGATTTTTTGATTGCTTCCTTTAGTAATGGATGTTTGTTATTATCAGTTAGAGAAATTAATTATAAGTTATTAGTGGTCTTATTCTGAGAGAAAATGAAGTTAGACTCAGGGATTTCTCTCTTTTCTTTTTCTTCTCTGTCTTTCTTTCTTTCTTAGGTGAGAAGAAAGGGATTGAAAGAAAAGAAGGTAGAATATAGAAAATATATTGAAATGATAGGACAAAAGGTGGATTATTGAATCTACTCCTCAACTTAAAACTTTATTATTATTGTCAAATAAGTTTATTTTTATATACTGGTATAGAATTCAAATTTAGGGTAATTTTTAATACACACACATACACATAAACATACACACATATATGTTTTTCACTCTGGTATGAGGTATTGTACCTACCCCTACAACTCATTTATACATACAAGGTTTACTTTCAATACTTTTTTTTTAAAGATTTATTTATTTATTATATATACAATGTTCTAACTTGCATGTACACCTGCTCACTGGAAGAGGGAACCTGTTCTTATTATGGATGGTTGTGAGTCACCATGTGGTTGCTGAGAATTGAACTCAGAACCTTTGGAAGAGCAGCCAGTGCTCTTAACCCCTGAGCCATCTCTCCTGCCCCTACTTCCAATACTTTTAAAACTGCTATTTCAAGCTGTTTAGGACAATTAAGTAATACAATTTAATTGTTAGTTGATCAATTCATGTTCATGTCAGATACTAGTTTATTTATGTTTATTATTTATTTTAGTTTATTTATTTATGTTCATGTCAGATACTAGTTAATTTATCCCATAAATATGCTTCCCAGGTTAAAAAGATAGATAGATAGATGATAGATAGATAGATAGATAGATAGATAGATAGATAGATAGAAGATAGATAGATAGAATTCTATAAATTATGTAAAAATAAAGTCTTCAAAAATCTCAGAGACCTACAAAATATGACATTTAAAGATTCCTTTATTGGAGCTGGAGAGATGGCTCAGAGGTTAAGAGCACTGGCTGCTCTTCCCAAGGTCATGAGTTCAATTCCCAGCAACCACATGGTGGCTCAAACCATCTATAATGAGATCTGGCGCCTTCTTCTGGCATGCAGGTTTATATGCTGACAACATTGTATACATAATAAATAAATAAATCTTTAAAAAAAAAAGATGCCTTTATTATTTAAAAATTCTTTGACAACAAGATGTCAGCTCCTGGCAGCACCCCCAGTCTACCTCAAAGAAGATAAAGGGCATCAAAGAACCTTCATATGGAGATGGCTTCAAATGTGGCAAGCCAGCCACCAGTGCAAAGAAAATGCTCTCATTTTTACCATAGACAGAATTCTGCCTAAAATGGGCAGGCTTGGATGCAGGCCAAGTCGACTGCTGAGCTCTGCCAATACAGGGCAGTAAACAAGTCCTTAACAGGACTTAACAGTTCCTCCTTCATAAATATGCCTGTCAGATGTACTGGCCCAGAAGGCTGAAGATGATACTCCAACATTACAAAGTTTTTGGATGGCTGTCCAGGCAGTGAACTGTCTGTCATTTTTTTAATTTTGAAAGCTGCTAGCCTGCACCTCCTGTTTACTCAGGTAATTAATTTCATCCCTTCTCAAGTCTCTGATGCGGTTGAAGACCAGACAGTTATAGTTTTACAATTAAGCTCAGTTGCTTAGGAGTTAAAAAGATGTTTTGGGTCTAGATAAATGTTTTTAGGTTGATAGATACAAGATATGCAAAAGAATAATTTAGGCACAAAACTTTAGATTCACCAAGATAGGATGAATAATATTTTCCTCAAGGTTGGCATATACTTTCTGACTAGACATTATGTATGTAGGTTTTACCTATTGGTTTTTATGATTGCTTCATAATTATTCTTACTGTACATAGTTTATAAAAAATGACCTTTTTAATTAGATAGAATTGGGGAGATGTTGGAGGAAGATCTTTGTTTTCAAATGCTGATTTCAGTGCCTTGAGATCTGATTACTGCCCTGCCATAGTTATTGTTATGAATGCACAACTATCTCCTGTACCCACGTGATAACTTGGAATGCTTTCCAATTATTCCTGATTGGCTAAATAAAGATACTCAAGCCTATGACTAGATAGAAGAGAGGGAGGCAAAGTTTTTGGTGCCCTGGCTTGGGATCAAGAGAGGGAGGAGAAACAGAAGAGGTAGGAAGAGAAGAGGAAGCTGGAGAGAAAGGAATTGCCATGAAGCAAGATGGAGAATGAGCACATGGTTGTAAGGACAGACTGATGGGTCAGGCCACCTAGGAGTCATCAGATTGGCAAATGATTGCCTTATATGCGGGTCTTAGAGGCACTAGGATTAGAATAGCTCAGAAACTGCCAGCTTAGTGCTTACAGCTTAATAATAAATCATAGTCTCTCTGTCAGTCATTGGGGAATTAGCTGGTTAAAGAAAACAAATGCTATCAAAAGTTTTTGTATTAATTAATAGAGAAAGAATAATTTCTTCTTTCTACAGTGTTTCTCTTGTAGTCCTGGCTTTCCTGGACTTGCTTTGTAGACCAGGCTTACCTGGAACTTACAGCTATCTGCCTGCCTCTGCTTCCTGAGTGCTGGGATCAAAAGCGTGTACCACCATATCTGGCTTACAAAGCGTTTTTTTTTTTTTTTTAATCTATTAAAATTATTGATATGTGCCACACATTAGGGGTACATAATCCCAGCACTTAGGACATAGAGGCAGAAGGATCAGGACTTCAAGGATATTCTCAGCTAGTTCAAGGCCAATCTGAGCTACAAGTGACCCTATATCAAAATAAATAAATAAAATAAAAGGCAAAAGGTCATCCTGGTTCTACATAAAGAGTTCTAATTCATTCAGGCTACATAGTGAGGTGCTGTCCTAAAACTAAAATAAAAACCAAAAAAGAAAAGTATAGGCCAGGCATAGTGGCATAGGCCTTTAATCCCAGCACTCAGGAGGCAGAAGCAGGCATATCTGTGTGAATCTGAGGCCAGCCTGGTCTACAAAGAGAGTTCTAGGCTACAGCTCAAATGATAAAGCACTTGACTTGCAAGCATAGGACATGAGTTCAATTTCATGAACCCATGTAAAAAAGCTAGGCATAGTGTTATATGATTGTAATCTCTGCACCAGAAGACAGAGACAGGCAGATCCCTGAGGCTCTGGCTAAGCAGAGCTCAACACACCTGTTGAGCTCCAGGTCAGTGAGAGACCCTGTCCCAAAACAATGAGACAGGGCCAGAGAGATAGGTCAGGAGGCAGTGAATGGCTTGCCACCAAACCTGAGTATGATCCCCAGGATCCACATGCAAGAAAAAAAATAGACTTCTAAAAAAAAAAAAAAAATGGACTTCTATGGGTTATCCTCTGACCACCACATATGCCCACACTCAAGTGACACCCTCCAAGTTAAAAAAAAAATTACTAAAACCCAATTTGAAAACCAAGGTGGCTAGGCGCAGTGGCACACCCTGTGATCCCAGCACTCTGGGAGGCAGAGGCAGGCAGATCTCTGTGAGTTCAAGGCCCGCCTGGTCTACAAAGTGAGTCCAGGACAGCCAAGGCTATACAGAGAAACCCTGTCTCAAAAAAAAAAAAAAAAAAACAAAAAAACAAAACAAAACAAAAAAACAAACAAAAAAAACCCCCCACCAAAATAACAACAATAAAAAAACCCTACAACCTGTATGGCCCTTAAGGGAATGACACCTGAGTTTGACATCTGTCCATACAAATGAACATGTATCTACATGCACAGCCACATACATGTACCTCTGTACACACAAAAGCACGCACGCACACACACACACACACGCACACACACACACGCATTTACTTCCCCTGTGTAGCTCAGGCTGGCCTGTACAGTACTATGAAGCTGCTGATGATGGTAGATGCTGGGATCACTTTATTATAATACCTCGTTTGTTGTCCGGTTGTCCTCTTTGTTATTGCTGTCTGCTTCATTCCCTCGAAGTAGTTATGGGAATCATAAACCCAAGAGTGGCTGGCCCATAATGAGGACTCATACCCATGAAGTAAAATAAAAATAATTTAAAAATTATTAGTGACCTCAAAGAGGATTCAAATGAGTAGAAGAATGAAATAAAGAATTCAGTGCAAGACCTGAACATGAGTCCACACCATGGACGAAAAATTCATGAAGAAATCGATATTAGGTGGGGGCAAGTGGATTCAATAAGCTGGAAGTTAAAAGTGTAATACATCAAATTATAAAAACATAGCAGAAAATAGGGCTTGCAAGATGGCTCATCAGGTCAAGTGCTTGCTGAGAGGCCTAACAACTTCAGTCGAACCCCCAAGATACAAATAGTGAAAGAAGAGAACTGACTCCTATAAGTTGCCTGCCTCTGAACAGCAAACATACACGTGTGAACATACGACACACCCACTAAAGAAGAAAATCAGTACACAAACATTCATGACCAAAACAAAAGAAACAAAACAAAAAACAAACCTCTATGACATGATCAAAAGAGGAAGTCTAAGAATTCATGGGGTAGAGAAGGAGACACAAACTAAAGATAAGGGAAATCTATTCAATAAAATAACAGCCCCAATTTCTCTGAATCTTGGAAATGAAATATCCATTTGCAAGAATTCTAAGTAGATATGACTAGAAAGAACACCCATGTCATATGATCCTCCCAATGCATAGAGTACACAACAAAGAAATAACAATATTAAAAGTTTCAAGAGAAAAATGCCAACTTACAAAGTCCAACTCACCAGAATAACATCAGATCTCACTCAGCAGAAAGCCTAAATGGCATGAAAGGCCTGGTCTAAAGAGAGAATTCCAGGACAGCCAGGGCTACACAAAGAAACCCTGTCTTGAAAAACCAAAATTAAATAAACAAGTCATACACATGAAAGAGAGTTAAAGTGGGGTTATCCTGCAGAGGGGATAATTAATTATCCTCCCACAGGCAATAGGTTGCCAAACAAAAAGTCCAATCAATACTGGGCTAGAGAGATGGTTCAGAGGTTAGGAGCACTGGCTGCTCTTCCAGATGACCTAGGTTTGATCCTCTGCACCCGCATGGCAGCTTCACATGGGCCAGAAGATCTGATGCCCTCTTCTGGTCTCTGCAGGCACTGCACACACAGTGTGCACAGAAATGAACACGGGCATAACACCAGTACACATGAGAAAAAACAAAACAAAAAAATGCAGCAGCAGGTGAGGAAGAAGAGCCTGGTGCTGGGCATTGGACACTAACTCTCAAGTTGTTGAGTGGGGAGGGAGCAAAGAGTCCCCCCCCCAAAAAAAAATACAGGCTTTTGCCATGCTCTTGTTGCTCACTCTATTGCTGAAGACACCATAAACTTTGGTACTGACCAGGAAGCTCTTTCTTTGTTGGCTAGTTTTCACGGTACCAGAAGACGCTATGAAGGTTTCTAGGGGTGAAAAATCATCAACAGTTTCACCCAGCTGTGAACCCTGTGAGCTACAACAACAGCCTGGCGAGATATGCCCAAGGGTGCACAGTGGCATGATCATAAATGGGAATAATCAACTGTTTTCTGATTGGAATTAAGGCTTACTCTACAGGAAAAAATCTGGCCAAGAACTTATGGCCAAGAAGAGCATAAGCCCTATGGGGAAATCTACTACTGTTATTTCACTAAATGGATGTTGTATAAAATTGCCCTGTAAATACACATCTCTCTATGCACAGACTAGTGCAGCTCCCAGCCTCCCTTCATCAGAGAAGTTTCTTTGTCCAGGGAATGGTGGCTAGCACAGAGAAACTCACAACGGGTCAAAGTGCACAGAATAAATGTTCGTGAAGTGGTCAGCCATAAAAGGGACATTCACATCATATTCCCTACTCCAAGGTGCAGTGACAAATCAAACAGCCAGAGGTTGAGGAGGACCAGGACAGTGTCTTCTGGATACAACCACTGCACTCATGAACTCACAGCAGCTTTGATTGTTCATACAAAACCTACATCAGATTCAGCCAGCCACCCACTATTCGCAGGAGGGAGAGGGACTAGCAAACCTTACCTCAAGCCAAGGAATCATTGGCAGCTGACAGTCTCTACAGGAAGGAGAGTCAGATTTCTCTAACGGTGTGTCCCCTGGTAGGTCGACCATGCTCTATGGATGGCCACTGAGCATGTATGTGTATATAGGTAACACAAGCTGATTCATTTTTTTTTAAATGAAGAAAACGTGAAGTTGGGAGGTAGGTGGGAGGTATCCAAGAGAAGCTAGGAGGAGGGTGGGCAGTTGAGTGTGATCAAAATACATTGTATGCATGTAAGAAATTCTCAGAGAATTAAAAAAAAAAAAACCATTCAAACAACAACATATGTTGCTGAAGATAGGACAGAGGGTAACTCTTCCATGCTGCTGATGGGACTGTAATCAAGTATTAAAGGCTTAGAAACTTCAAAGTCAGGAAGTCACAGCAACAGACATTGATGATCAATTGTCTTCGCTAGTTACTTTTACATCGCTGTTGTAAGGGAGGAATGACTTACTTTGCACATGGTTTCAGAGGGTTATCTGCTCATGGTAGCTTGGCCTCATGCGTTTGAACAGAAAATCATGGTGTAGGGTGTAGGTGATAGGGAGCAGAGAGCAAAACAGAGACTGCTGGCTTGGTATAACCTTCCAAGGCATACCCCACTGCCCTTCCTCTAGCTGGGCTACACCCCTCAAGTTTCCACCATCTCTCAAATAGCATCACCAGCTGGGGACAAGGGAAAACACAAGGGTCTCTGGGGGGATGTTTCATATTCAGACCTTAACACTGCTGTATGACCTTGCATGGAGTCCTCTATCCCAGTCTCTTCAGGCCCTTCAAGCCCATATATATTTGTGTGTGAGGACGTCGGATCCACTGGAATTTGAGTGACAGACCAGACAGTTGTGAACTGCCATGTGGGTGCTGGGAATTGAACCAGGGTCCTCTGGAATTGCAGCCAATGTTCCTAACCACTGAGCCATCTTTCCAGGCCCCTACAAAGCACTCTCCGTTTTAGGGACATTTTCAGATTGCTAGCTAGCCTCACTGTAGGTGGTGGTGGAAACATACCCATCTTCCCTTTCACTACTGGTCATTGAGCCCAGGGCTGCTTGTATGCTAGGCAAGTGCTCTGCTACTGAACTACATCCCCAGTCTAACTACATCCCTTGTGGTTAAGAGCTCTTCCAAACCAAAAAAGAAAAAAAAAAGGTCCAATTGCTTATAAAGAAGTCTTCAGGTCCTCCCCCCATACCCTTGGGCAGGCTGAACCATGTCTCCATTATGGTGGGGAGGGGGACGCCAAGCCAAGTCAGTAGGGACCGGAACCTTTTCACCTTCATAGTGGAGTAGCTCAAGGCCACTCAGCTGATTTTTCCTCGGGGCCTAGAGCAAAGACCACAAGACCTCTCCCAAGGAATTTGCCTTAAAATAGGCTGGAACTTTGCATTCTTATCTCTAGGCTTTTAGACACATACCCAAGCTGTATCTCTTCAGGACATCTAACTGCATCTGACAAATCCAGTATCTACTTAGACTTCTATATTTTGCTAACAAATAGGTTTTCCTATGTGCAATAACCAAATACCCTTTAACAGGAGTGAATATGAAATTTTGAGAAAATTAATAATTTTAAAATGAAGCCAAACAAAATAGGTTGCAGAGCTGTGTTCCAAACAGCTAATCTCACCTTCCTTTCCTGGTTACCTACAGCCAACTTGAGGCCTATGGCCATGACTTCCCCATCTGTATCCTCTCATCTGAGCCAAATTTCAGCTATCACCATGTGGCCACCTGCTCCATCTCCAGCTTTGTTCACTCTGACTTCCAAAGCTAGAGTCTTGGATATGAGCAAATCTTCTGATACCTTCCCTTGTCCTTAGCTTCATCAATTTCAGTCTTTTTCTAAGATGAGATCTCAATGTCACCAGGCTAGACTCAAACCCAGAGTGTCCTGTGCCGTTCTCCTAAGAACACAGCACTAACCTCTTCTGGCTTTCACTGGGAAGCCCACTATCCACCGGGATCTCAGCCGCATCCCTTTATCAGACACTGCACTACAGGTTTGGTTCCCGAGGCTAGAGTTCTTTTAAAATCTAGGCAGGAAAGCAGCCATGGAACCTCAAAGGCTGGCTCCAGGATCTGGAAGAGCCACAGTTGGGTGGGGATGCAGCTCAGTGGTAAGGCACTGGCCAGCACAAGGGAAGTGCCCACTTCAAACCCCAGCAACACACAGAGAAGAGCATCCTGAAGCAAAAAAAAAACAAGTTTGTATGTTTTGTTTTGGCTGTCCTAGACTCACTTTGTAGACCAGGCTGGCCTCGAACTCACAGAGATCCACCTGCCTCTGCCTCCCTGAGTGCTGGAATTAAAGGCTCGTGCCATCACAACTGGCTAAAAAGCAAGTTTTAAATGAGCTGTACAGCTGAAGAAACACACAGCTCGCTACTGAGCCTAACTCCCTAAGTCATGAGTTCATAAGCAGAACGAGCATTAGCCTCTTACTCATGTGGGTTATTTCACTAACACCCAGGGCAACCTGCTTTTGGTCTCAAAATGTTCCCGTTTTTAGGGAAATATGATTTTTAGAAAGTGCCTTAAACATACACTGATTAGAAACCGAGGAAACCAAATTCTAATTACACACCCACGTGTGCCTCCATGAAATGAACACGTTACTGGGTGGTTAATATTTTTTTGCTTGAGTAGTTTAAAGTTTCCCACAGTAACAAAAGAAAAAGCAAGCAGTGCAAAGTTTCAATTTAAAAAAAAAAACAAAACAAAAACCTTACCAGTTCAACTCTGATGATATCAAGGGTGTGGATTTTATGTTGTTGTTGTGTTGATACTGGGGATTGAATCCAGTCACTTCCACAAGCTAATTCTTTGTAGTAGTTATTTTTTGAGTATTGTTTTTAACCTTGGTACATAATATGAAATTATTATTGTATGTTTTACAGCTATAAGGTAAAGGAAAAGACAAGCAAATTGGTAAAAAAAAAAAAAAATCCCAACCAGATTCTGGGGTGAAAACCTGCTAGCTCAGAGAGGCAGAGAAAGTACACAACTGACCTTCCTCCTCCATTGAGGAGGAAGAAAAAAACCCAAAAGGCTCCCTAGCTCAAGCTGACAGCTCAGGAGGAAAAGGCCAAAAAACTCAAGGCTAAAGCCAATGAGCTAAGGTGCCAAAGAGCCAGCTCAAAAAGCTCTTCTTCTCCACCATACCATAAATACCCCTCTATCAAAGTCCCTCCTGTTATTTAATCCCTGTCAGCTGGTTTCTTGCTCTGCCTCTTGACCTGTGTGCAGAAAGCTCTTGGATTTAAAGGTGTGTGCTAGGGTTGGCTGAACCACACGATAATCAACTGTTTACAACAAAGTTCTTGGATTAAAGGTGCATGATAGGGCTCAACTACACTAAACAAGAAACAGTATTTTACAGTTGACAATTTTGGGGTTCACAATGGGAACAAATATTCTGCAACAAGTCTGTGATGGCAACATCTGGAAACTGAGAAATGAAAGTCATTACTTTATCACCAACCAGGGCTACATAGTGAGTTCCCATTGACCTATGATCTATAAAACACCAAGAAAGAGGGAAAAAAATGGGGGGAAGGGTGGAAATAGAGAGAAACTTCTGGCTAAAAGAAACAGATTTGTACTCTAACAATTTCTGGCTGGATTTCAAGCTTAAATAATATAATTGAAGTCAATTTATAAACTGTTAGGCTAGCCATAAAGATCATGAATGTATATACATACATACATATATATACATATATATATGTAATCAACAATTGATAATATAGATTAAAAACAACATATTAAAGAAAAAGGAGCCAGACAGTGGTGGGGCACACTTTTAATCCCAGCACTTGGAAGGCAGAGGTAGGCAGCAGATCTCTGAGTTTGAGGCCAGCTTGGTCTACAGATCAAGTTCCGGAACAGCCAGGGCTACAAAGAGAAACCCTGTCTAGTGGGTGGGGGTGGGATGGGGAGGAAGTGGGAGGAAGTTCAGTATGATGGCCTAATCCATTATCCCTGTACTTGGGTGGCAGAGACAGGACTGTCCAAAGTCAGTGGCCAGCTTGAATACACTGTTTCAGGCCAGCCAGAGGCAAAATTTCATCTCATAAAAACAATGCTTGTAATCTCAGAATGTGGGAGGCTGGGGCAAGAGGACCAGGACCACACACTGAGTTGTAGGCCAGTCTGGGATGTAGGAAAACCATGTCTCAGAGACTAGAAACAAGGAAAGTACTTACCCTGGATCAGGAGCTTCCATCACCATGCAGGCAAAGGAAATAATTAGTAAAAGCAAGGTTACTTCACAGCAAGATTTATTAATACATCCAAAAGAAAGAAAGAAAAATCATTTTGTCACACTATATACAGATAATACATACAGTGTTTTATACACATATTACATCAGTTTTTACACAAGAAAAATATACATAAAAATGTAAACTTTTGTATACAAAAACCCTTAAACAAATTAAACAAGGACCAGATAACAAAAGGAGACCAATCCATTATTATTTCATCAAATTTTTAAAACAGTAATACAGTACATTCATTGAGATATATATATGGAAAATGTGAATCATCTCTTCCTGTTTAAAGGGAAATTACAAACCAAAAGGCCGCCACCTCCCCAAATGTGTCCTCCCCAGCAAAGCCGCAGGCAGTGCCACGGATGCGCATTTCCAAATCCTGCCAGTCTCCTCTCCTACGCTGCAGAAACTAGCTGCTCCCAGCGTGCACGCCTGGCACTAAGTGGCCACCGCGACACAGTGTGAGAGAATACGGTTGGTTTGTAAGTCCCCTTTAAGCAGCCGTCCTCCTGTCTATGCTCTGGATGTATGGCGTATGAAGCTTGCTGTGTGCCAAGGTGAATGAGAACACTGAAAAGGAAGAGCTCTCGGGATGGCTAGTCCTTGCTACCGTGCAGTTACTTTGTTAAAAGAGGTTTCTAGAACTGTCCAGCCTGCCTGGCCTCCACTGGTTTCCAATGGCTACCTCTCACCTTTGGTTTACCACTGCAACTTGGTTCCAATTTATACTCGGGCACTCTGGTTGGTACCATCCATCCACCAGGAAGCTTTCTGTTAAAGGCTGATTCTGATATCAAGTTCTAGCGAGCTACCTGGTGAAATGTCTCTTATGAGTATCCTTACTCCATTGCCCACTTAACACAGACTTTACCGTTATCTGTCTACCTTTCTCTCCCTCTAGATTCCCCAGGTGTAATCTGCCGCCAGCTCATCACAAACAAAAACAGTATTTGACAGTTTCGTCTTAATGTTCTTGCATTCGGTATGAAAAACCGATAGACTAATGAAAAAATGCCTTGCGGAAAAGGGCAGTAGGAATTAACTCTATGCCAAGTACATGCAACTTAAGAGTTCTTTCAAAAAAAAAAAAAAAAAAGGTAAGATCTTTAAATAAATGCAAACTATGCAAAATAAACTGTGCTTAAGACAGCGTTATGAGAACCATCTTCTTCCCAAGGTGATTTTGAACAAGGCAGAATAACTAGATGATCTATTTCCCTGCAGCAAGAGAGGAGCGAGCTTCCCCCAGGCAAAATGATCGAAATGATCATTATTTATAAATGGAAGGAAGAGGCAAATTGGTGAATTAAGTTGATCAAGGAGATGGTGGATGACACACGCTAGTGGCGGTATCAGGACTGCTTTAACATTGAGATAAACAAGTTGGATTGTGGTACATCCCTGTTTCGGAGACAGGGGAGATACAAAGTGCCCCGGGCGAATCTCATCTCTCATACACAGATGGCATTTTTAAAATGACAGTCTCCCTTTCAGTTACACAAACACAACAATAAAAGGAATAGGAAGCTAAATAAATAGTGTGTGGCTGTCTTTAGATGAGACCTTTAATGTTCTTTAAATAATTTTTGATAATGTATCTTAAATCATTACATACAAGCGCCATTGCAGTGGCAATATTCCAGTAGGGCAGCATTTTGCTAAATGTAAGATTGCCATTTAGAACCCATACATATACATGTGTATGTACAGTTATATCAACACTCTTATATACATATATATCTAAAGAGCAACATTTCATTGCCTTTGAATATGTCCACTCCCACAGTGTATCCTGGAGACATACTGTGAGAGAATATATCAAAGTATATGTACACACGCGCCAACATGTATATATACACTTTTATCTGTGTGTGCATAAGAGCTTTAAAGGCACGGTATAGAAGGGTGCAAGTTTTCTAGAGAGCTGCAGCAGGGTTAAAACTGAATGTCGTAACTGTGAGAAAAGTCAAAAGGAAATCTAGTAGAATTGATTATACAGGAACTCATTAGTGCATTTCATCATGAGAAACATGAGTCAGTTCTAGAACTCAAGAGGCTTCCATATGATTCTGTATTCTTTGTTAAAATTCAAATAGTAAATTTATATTTAAAACACAAAACAAATCCAACTATTTAAATGATAAGTGTGGAAATAAAATACACCTAAAATTAATACCAATCATAAAGTCATAATTATGTTTTTTTTTCTTAATTAAAGTAAAATACTCCAAAGTTACCTAGTTAAAAATTTCAAAATTAGTAATTTGAATGTTGGCTTTTTATTTTTGATGACTACCCAATTCTCAAAGAAAAGATTACTGTAAGCTGTATACTGTGGGGAAATGTCAGTGATAAAGGTCTGGGAAAGTGACAGCTGAGATAGTTCCGCCAAGGCTTCTAGTGAGAGAAGTAAGTAGGAAACAGGAGGACAGAGGCTGGGATGTGGCCCAGCACAGGCAGACTCAATCTAGAGCACTTGGACAACAGACAACTTGGCAAAGACGTGTGATTGTTAAGTAATGAGAGATTAGCTACCAAAAAGTCTGAGGACCAGTGGAATTGGTGAGAAAAAAAAGCTCAGACAAAGATTCATTTGTGGCTGCTGTAATCTGTAATAGTGACTGTAACCCAAAGGGTTTCCAATTCAGTATGCTTGGTGATGCACTCTAGACTGTCATCGTTTCCACGGGCTTGCAAAATAACCCCAAATTTCCCACAGATGCATAATTTTGCTTAGTAAAGGCTGTTACTCTATTATACACACACACATTTTTAGGGAGATATATGTATATAGCTTTATCTATACACACACATATACATACGTGTATATATAGATTTATACAAATGTATAAATAAACATAATACTTTTCAGTCTTTCCATTGACAAGGCAAGGTCACATTCAGCAAAGTGCCGCCACATCCCGTATACACATCTCTGTACAGATATACACAAAGGGTCTGTTTTCACCCTTCAATAAGGGGAAACTGATTCTAGCAAATTCCATTTACCAGCAACTGAAGGGAGAAATGGCATCAGTACAAACTCCCTTCTTTCGTTTGCATGCATATGTACAAGAAATATGCAGATTTCTTAAAATCTGAAAGCAAAAGTGGATGAAACAGGGAGATGCTATAAAAATACAACTGTAAAAACAAAACAAAACAAAACAAAACACGGAGAGCTTTCCTAGGTTTTGTTTGAATCTAAGATGAAGTAACTGAGGCCTGAAAGACAACTACCAATTCAAATGTGTTCTTAGGAATTGTTCTGGCATATCTAAGTATATGGTTTTTTATAATAAAATAAATGTGATGGGAACACTTGGCTCTCATTGACTGTCTCAGGTCACCCGGTGCCCCAGTGAAGAATGAACAGCAAAATGACAAGGTTCAAAGAACAGGAATGCATCTTTTTCTTTTCAGTTCCACATGAATCAGGTAAGCATCGAAGGTAGCATGATCTTTCCTACAGCCAAAAGATGGGAACTGGGTTGCTCCACACCATAACCAATGGCACAACTCAGTTTTTAAAAAATGTTTTGCAAATAACTGAAATCACACCAGCTTCGAAATATGCACGGTGAAATGAGACCACCAACTCCTTAAAAAAGTAGCCCCTTCCAAAGCTTCCTTACCAAGGCCTGTATGTTTTCTGAACATGACCAAGAAAATATCATAATACTTTATTACCTGGAATATGAAGAAAATTTACTAGACATAAAAATATTTCAACAAATCTCTGGTCCCATCACCTCAATAGATAAATGAGCTGTTATCTAGGTCTGTTTGTCTCTCTCTCTCTTTTATTTTTATGCTCATAAGTACGAGGCTGGTCTTAGAATCTGCTTTTTCTGATGTCTAAAAGCAGCATAAGTTAATCCAAAGGTTCATAAAAAATGCACATGATATCAGAGATGGCCTTTGAACATTATACTATAGTGAAGAAATATGGCATGTTTATAAAATAGAAACAATGGGAAAATAACTCTAATACCCTCAGCTAAATAAATCATATTTCTATAATACATTCGGTTACCTTTCTATTTTTATACAAGCACACATTCATATCTCACACACGTGCCCCCGATGTATATTTTTGCATGTGTGTAAAAACACAGACACATACATGCACACAAGTAATTTACCTCTATTTTTAAGTCACAGTGGGAATTCCTTAGTGAGGGGGGGTAAAACATTCCTGAATGAGATATTGAGAACATCTAGACTTATTAATTTCTCTATTTTACTTTTCAACTTACAGAATAAACTGTAAATTAAAGAATAAATCCATAGGAAATAAAAGAGGTCTTAAAAATGTAAGTTTACAAATTCCAGCTACAGCAGTGGGAGTTGTACTTGATCTAAATGCTTCTATTTACCCTGTAACTAAGCGTCTAGCCATCGTAAGTGTAAAGCACAGATCATGTGCTAAGAAGATGACTCTCAACTGCTCTATGATTAATGTTCTAAGGGTGTTCTACATTTTGAGGCCCCGGGTTACCCTTTCTTTAGATGTCTGCAAGGTAGCAAAGGACAGCTCTACACCTTGACACGGCAGAGATCCAGTGTAAAAAGGTGCGTCACTAGTTTGTTTTGTCAAAAAATAAAAAGAAAAAGAAGAAGCTCATATATAATTTTAAGCTATTAAAACACATAGGCAACATAATTCATTACACTCAATACAGCTTTAGTATAAAACTTATAATTTATGAGGTGATGTTAATAGCATAAATTAATATACCTTTTCTCTTAAAATCTACAATAAGTATTCTGAAAGCTCATTGGGGAAGGAAGTTTTTAAATAAACGTTTTAAAGCTGTGCATGATGGGAAAGGGTTCTGTATGCTGAAGCTGAGATGAGAGCCTGAAGTAGAAAGGAAAAAGTCCTCGGCGAGACACCATGGGTTATGAAACCAAATGCTTTCTCTTTCTTGAGCTCTCATCAATGATGAGTCACCTTTAGTTTCTTTTAAAACTATTTTCTTATTTTAAAAACTGCCCTAATTTCCGCAAGGAATCCCTGAGACATACTCAACACAATACAGTGAGAAGAGCTATCACTGTTAAGAACTGATTCAACCCTTTGGAACAGAGGCACACACTGTCAGCAGGTGTCAACTCTCCACCGTGTTAGCACTAACCGGCTGGAGCTGCCTGTGCTGTCGGATACAGGCTGGAGTCATTTCGGGGCGAATCAGTCTAAGCCCCCAAGGAAAAGCAATGGTGTGGCCTTGAGCTGCACTGGTGCCTTCCGCCCTGCACGTTGAAACGTTTTCCATGGGGAACTTGGGGTGCATATAGAGCTTAGGTCAGTGGTCCCCAGCTTAAAAAAAACCAAGCAAGCAAGCAAACAAACAAACAAACACATAAGAACAACAACAAAAACCAACGAAAGAAGAGTCTGCCACTCTTGGGCCAAGATGAGTGCGGCTCACGTGTGTGCATGTGCACACTGCTGCACCGGGGAGAAGCGTGCAAACAGGGAGACGGAGGAACGAAAACATGCTGCCCCGCTGGCTTCCAAGAGTCAAACAGCTTTCGTCTTAGAAGACTGCTTTTCACACTAACTTTGGGTCAGCCAAAGATCATGTTGGATCTGCTCTTCAAACCACTCAGAACATTCCTGATGCTCAGGAACACAGGGAGAAGTCATGACAAATCTCTGAAACGCCACATCTCTTTCTACTCCTTATCACAGTGCAGAGAGGAAAGCTGATCAAGAGTTAGGACTGGAGCTGAAAACAAAACAAAACACAAACAAACAAACAAACAAACCCAAAGGCTCCCTAACTGTAACCCACAACTGCAGCATTAGTGACATGGGGTATTAGAAGAGGCATAACTAATTAATATCCAGAAGTTCCTTTCCTAACTTGCTGGCCAGGGGACATGCTTAATAGAGTATGTGGAAACCTGTACTCTTCACAGAGACCATATTATAAACCTTTTGAAAGACAGCATTTAAATTTAAAATAGCACTTTAATTAAAGTGTGATTTTGGTTCCCACCAGAATATAATAATATAGGAAAGCTTAAAGAAGCCAAAATATTAAGATAGCATTATTTTTCTTTTTTACTGAATTCAGTTATTTTTCAATTTACTGAAAGGGGGAAAATATATGACTCTTCATGAGTGATTATCCTGTATGAAATAATTTTGATATGAAGAAATCCATAAAACAATGTGGCTAACAGTAATGAAAGAAATACAAATGAGTATTCACTCCAAATAAATTCTCTTTCAAAGATGTTTCTAAATTTCCTCATTACACTGTAGAGTTGTACTGCTCACTCAACTAACTACTCTATTAGGTTATCCTACATGTCAGGTAAAAAAAGAACTCAATCCTTTTAAGTCTAAAAATAAAAGATGAGGAGACTAAAAAGTAAACACTTAAAATTCTAATGAATTCCAAACCTATTAAATAATTTAGTGTTAATATCCTCATGCTCTGCAGTGTCAACACAATGCACAACCACATGCGGAACTGAGCTACAGGAGTGTAATGGCTTCAGAGTCACTGTAGAGGAAGCAAGCCCAGCTGCCACCACTGCTGACCAGGATGCCAGGGCAGGCTCAAGGAACGCACAGTACGGGTCTCACCTCTGTGTCTCAACTCTAATACCAGTTTATAGAAAGCCATGCAACAGGCCAACAGAAACCTAAGTTCTCTCCTGTAAAAGAAACTGTATGCTCAGCATGCCTGTCTCCAGCACAGGCCTGGTTTCCTTCCTAATCAGAGAGCTGATGTGGCTGTGTGGACTGTGAGCACGGACTGAGAAGGAGCTTTGGGAGGGTTTTACTAGGACTCACAGAAGAGGGTGATTCCTAACCTTCAGGTGGGAGTCTGGTTTACTTTAAAAGATTATTTGGCAAAGATAAAGTATTAGCTTTCCTTAGCCATAAGCCACTAAAAATGGTAATATCTACCTGAAGGAATATAAAATAATCACTTTCCATCTCCAATGACTATCTGCTTCTCATAAAACCATAATCTTCTCACAGAGGGACACTAGATACACATTACCTGCCAACAAGGAACTGCTATTGTTTATAAGCAGGTGCACTCACATGGTAGGCTCACTAGAGAAGGCAACCTTTGCTTCTCAGCTATGCAGTGATAACTACCAGATTTGCTGACTGCATAGTCTGTCACTTGGTGGGCTACCTGTAACTGCTATTTCCTATCCTGAATCAGTTACTAGCTGTGCAACCTACCTGGGTGTGAAAATTGCTAAGCCATTTTTACAGAAGAAAAAGAACAATGTCTTAAGTATTTTTACTAAAATAATACTAACAGTTAAAGGAGAAAAAGCCCATTTTCCCTTCAGATACCAGAGTTGCTGAACATCAGAGCACAGGATGCAGTCAGTAACTGCAGCAACTTCAAAGTTAAATCACAGTAACACAATCTAACTGGCCTTTATAAATGGTCCCAAAAGAACTGCAGAGACAGAGAAAGCCTTCTTTGTTACTGTTTCTCATGTACAGAATGCTATAATCAAAACTAGTTTCTATCCCATTAGGACCTTGTTTGTTGATTCCAGTATTGCCTTCCATAACGTAAGTGCTGTTTTCATATAAGCATTGTAAAAGATGCTTAATTTTTCTTTGCATATTAACACCCCACCTACTATTAAGAGACTAGAATTGCTTCAACAACTAGAAGAGTAACAAAGTGGGTACCTCTGGGCTTATAGATCTTCTCGGGGGAGGAGAGGCTCATGAGAAAAGCACATTATATTACAGGCCTGTATGTTAGTTCTGAAATAGAAGAAAAGTGTGCTTTTTGCTAATTACTCAGTCCTATACCAGTACTTTCTAAGACTGTCCTCCCTTCAGCTATCATCACGGGCATCTCAACAAAAGTGAGTTTACTCACTATTTTTGGCGTGAAGCTGTAACTGGCAACATTCCTGGTCACTTCATGCCTCCTTACTCGAAAGCAAAGAAGGGCTTTTAAATGCACATAAAACAGAAAACTGCAAACAATAAAAGGTGCAACCTACTGCAAACTCAGTTTTGACAACTAAAGGATTTTCAGCAGCTAGCACATGGTCAAATAGCCAGTAACAGTCCAAAGTGACTGCACAGGACTATCCTTTCTCTGGCAGAGAGGGTCTGACAGTTAAAAGCAGAGTGCTGCTCTGCTACAATCTTTAATTGACACACACTGGAGACAAAATAAACTTTCCGGGAATGCGCAGTCCTCTAGTGATGATTATAATGGGATGTGAAAACAGCTTAGCAAACAGAATGACACAGTTGAGGTGAGGTAACCACTCACCATCATTTCATTACAGTGCACTAAAATAAAAAAGCTACTGACATATAGGGTCACAGGTGAGAAATAGTCAAAAAGCTGTTCTCACAATTCAGGAGAGAAGTTCATGGTGATACCAAATATAATTTTGCTTTGTGACACAATTTATAATTTAGAAATTTCTCAATCTGCAAAAAAGGCAAAGCTATTAAAAATAAACGTTCCAATTAACTAACATGATTTTTAAGAAAAAAAAAAGTAAATATATTACAAACATATTTTGACCCCCAATTTCAATAAATACAAATAGGGCATATCATGATTTCATACAGTCACATGACACTTTCCCTCCAAAAGCTCAGGCACGTGGTATCTGCATAATGCCTGCTAATCACTATCATTGTTACAAGGCAGAGAAAGAACCTTCAACAGAAGGGACTGGGTAGAACTAGCATGGCGTGAAGAAAATGCACATAAGAAGTAGGAAAATATGTCTCAACCTTTACCTATTAGGAAGGAATTAGGATCAAACAGTCCCTGACAAAAGAATTACTGTACCACATCATTAATAGATATGTTGCCTTATTTTTAAAAATATACATACATAAATTAGATTAAACCTAATGGTATCCAAAGAGACAGTGAAACCTCAGCAAAACAGAGTAGAAAATGAAGCTCTACCCTCTTCTGGGAGGGGAAGGCAGGCAAGAAGAAACCCCACACATCACTTCATAATCACCAACTTACTGCACTACGCAATAAGATTTTTACCCTAAAACCTTGGTACTTTAAAAGAATTTCCAATTTTACTTCATCCTAAGTACTTATGTTTAAAGTACCTAAGACAAGTCAAATTTATGTCTGATTTCCATATTCTGCTTTGAAAGAAACTTTAAAATGTGTGTCCTTCCGATATTACACATTACTTCACAACTGGTACACGGATTCTACACGTGTACTCCACAGTTCACAAATCTCACCAAAGAATCACAACTGTAAACACGTAAACACTAGGAGCGAGTGATGGACCAAGCAGGTCAGAGATGTCATTTTTTTAAATCTTTCTTGGCTAGCCTGCTTTTGCACATCAAAATATTTTCTTCAATTACTACCTGTGAACATGTTCCATGAGTGAGGAGTTCTGAAACAAATGCACATGGCAAAGGCGAGGTCAGTTGTCTTGACACTCCCTGCCACTGGTGTGAACTCAGCCATCTGTGGTCCCTTTCTTCACAGGCTTATCTTTAGCAAGCACTGTACTGCCACTAGTAGACCACCCCTCCGATTCAGGATGCCTTAGTCACCTCAGCAGGAAAGAAGGACCAAGCTTGCTAGGTATGAGACAGAAGGAGGGAGAAAAGAGCTTTATGCTTATTTTGGGAGAAAAGAAAAAATTCAATGGGACAGCTACTGCAACGCACAAAACACACACGGGGTAAACACGCATTCACAGGCGATCAAGAGACAATTTTCTTTTCAGTGAAGCACGTCACAATTAGGAATGGCATCCCAGCCTCACTGTGGTATTTGACAGTTGGTGCTAAGTCAGAGCTTTGCTTTCTGTCTGCACACCACCTGCTACACAGGATCTCAACAGGACCACTCCACCTAGAACAACCTATGTAAAAACCTGGCTAGAGAACGGGGAGCATTGATCTGAACACTAGGAGACAGTAAAGGGCACTGGTAATCTGAGGTATCTTCCACTTCTAGGACTTGCTGAAAAAAAAAAAAAATCAATCCTATCCAGTCACTGTGCTGAGCCACCAGAGAAACTGCCAGGCCGAGGGGACCCGCCAGGAGGGGATGAGCACCAGTGCTAAGGAGCACGCGTGAACACTGACACAAGGTCCACGGCACGGCCACTTGTTGAACTTGGAAGGGGAGTCCCTCCTAATCCCCACTGTTATTTTTAAATCTTCTGTAGGAAAAGGGAGAGGGGTGCAAAAAGAGGAAACAAAGATAGAAAACACTGGGTTCCACCTGCCTGCAAGCACACAGACTCGCTTAGTTAGGGGTGGGAAAGGGGGGAGATGCATTATTGGTACTTGTAGCCGTGGCACCTGTTACTGTGAAGCCTGTAGGAGGGGCTATCGAGCTGTGGCTGGGCTGCAGGTCCTTAGGAATGCCACTGTGGGAACTCAGCTGGTGGCCAAAGGCTGCGCTGAACTGCGGGAGTTGCTGCTTGGGAGAGGTGGAGGCCATTAGTTCAGCGGAAGGTCCCATGCCACTGAAGCTGGTTTGTGGTAACCCCGGAAGCACACTGGAACTGCTTGGGGTAACGGTGGCGAAGGCAGGCTGCGTGGTCTCTGAGTTGGATGTGGTGGGTGGCGTGGAGAGGGAAGTGGAAAGAAGGTGTCCATCCGCGCCAAGGAGGTTGCTAAATGCAGAGGGGTCGCCGAGATTGACGGGGAGATTCCCCCAGTGAGTTCTGGGGTTGACCACTCCTCCAAGTGGCACCTCAAGCTGGGTGGGGAGCAAGTGCTGTGCCATGATGGGCATCTCTGCTGAAAATGTAGCTGCCATATTATCACCAGAGTAAGATGTGTGGGGAGAGGTGATATGGTCACTGTAGGGTGACGGCACGTGCTCGCTATCATAATGGCTTCCATGGGGTGAGGAGTGTGAATGATCACTGCTGTATTGCTGTCGTGAGGTGATAAGGTCGTCTGCCTTGCTCAGCAGCTGGGCAGGATGTGGCCTCTGGGAGGCATGGCTGCCATCATGAAGTCCATGAAAGTGTCCTGGGAAGGCTCTCTCCCCAAGTGCACTCTGGCTGAGCAGGGTGGCAGAAGTAAGGCCAACGCTGGCGGGGGCAGGGAACCGCCCCCGGATCTGCCCTGCCAGGGGCGTAGGTGGGTCAGGCAGAGTCGCAGGACGGAGCAGGCTCTCGTCCAGCTCCAGACTAGAAAAGCTGTCGTGTACTATACGTCCGTTCAATAGCTCCCCTAGGTCCGTGCTTACTTCTCGACTCAAGGACTGGATTCCCGAAGCATCAGTACCCGTGGAGAACACCCCCATCCCTCTATCTGACAACCCCTGAACTGGCACACCGTCTGACTGGGAAAGTACCCCAATGGTACTCAGGCACTCGAGAGAAGTTACAGCTTGCAAGGCCCGCTCAAGCTCCTCAGCTTCTTCGGTGGTTGGGAGGAGGTCTCCATTTTTTCCTGCATCAAGCAAAGCCATCACAATCAGTAGAGCTTATAGCAAAAGTCACACACCTCAATGTTTCAAACACTATCTTATCACAAAAGTCCTTCTTGCCAGGTGTGGAGGTGCATACCTGTATTCCCGGTACTTAGGAGGCAGAGGCAGATGGATCTCTTGAGTTCAAGGTCAGCCCGGTCTCCATACTGAGTTGTAGGCCCTTTAGGGCTGCATAGTGAAACGCTGTCTCAAAAGAGTCCTTTGTGAAAAGAGGTTTCTTGAAATGAGATTAGGAAAACAATATAAAATACTGATCTGTAGGATAGGCCTCAAATGCCAGCTTTCTTGGGATTTCAATCACCGTTTTATTTATTTATTCTCAGAAACCTACCATATGAAATGGCTTGTTTTGTTTGTTTTCAGACACAATCTTACTTCGTAGCCTAGGCTGGCCTCTAACTCATAAAGATCTGCCTGTCTCTGCCTACCAAGTGCTGAGATTAAAGGCGTGTGCCCCATGCCTGGCTCTGTTGAATTCTTGTATGTTTGGTCATTGGTAGGTTGTGTGTCTGTGTGAACTTCTGCCACATATGTACAGGTGCCTGTGGAGGCCGAGGCGTGGGATCTTGGGGCTGGAGTTGCAAGCAGTAGTAAGCTGCCCAATATGGGTTCTGGCAACTAAATTTAGGTCCTCTGGAAGAATGCAAACACGCAACCAAAGAGCAAGCTCTTCAGCCCTCGAAATGTTAGGCTCTTACGAAGTCTAAAAGACTGCCAATTAAAAATACAGTGTCTATTTGATTATACGAATTTTTAACCTAAATGATATAAGCATCATTAACATAAAGAAATGAAGGCTATGGAAAGCAAGACAGGTATATAATACTTTGTCTACATCTAGATTCTTCCAGCTGGAGACGAGAACACAAAATCCATACTACTTAATGGTAAGCACTCAGTTTCTTTCATATGTTAATCTTTTTTTAGAAAGATATACTCTTTCTAATTATGTGTATATTGGATCTAGCTACGTGTTGATGTGTGAGTGCAGTTCCTGTGGTGTCCAGAAGAGGGTATCAAATCCCCAGAAGCTGGATTTAGAGGTGGTTGTGAAAACCTGAGGACAACCAAACAGGTTCTCTACAAAAGCAGCAAGTGCTCTTAACCACCTCTCCAGTTCCATGAGTTAACCGTTCAAAGTATGTCTGATCTACTCTTTAGTCTTCCTGCTTGGCTGGGCATGGTGGTGCACACCTTTAACCCCAGCACTTGCTGAGTTACAGACATGCACCACCTGTGAAAGAGTCTAACAAACCATCTTTACAAATAAAAGATGTGTTGAATAGCTCTGTCACAACATTAAGAAAAAGTACTCACTTTAATGGAACAAAATTGCATAGCTATTAAAGTATAAATCTACTAAGTATATAATATGACAAAATAAATTATGTATTTCTCACCTTCTGAAAAGAAAACTGCTTTAGTGATGTTGGTTTCTTCTATTTACAGTGACAGAAATTTTATGTCAGGGAAAACATTTCAGATACACAGCAAAAGGCTATTTTATTAAAAATAAAATGGCCAGTTAAGATGGCTCAGTGGGCGAGGGGACATGCCACATAGATGCCTAACAAGCTGAGTCTAATCCCTGGGCCGTGTAAGGGTGGGAGAAGAGTACAGTACCCAGCTATCCTCCACCCTTGATGTCCTTGCGTGGCTGTGCACAAGTACACATAATTACATACATCAATAATAGTAAGTTAATGTTGATACTATTATTGCTATTCTTTCTAGGATGAATTTGGTGATGAATTTGCTAGGCATTACCCAGAGCTGAGACAGGAGCATTGTGAGTTCAAGGCTAGCCTGAATTACGTAGCAAAAGCGTGCCTCAAAATCCACAAAATAAAATGTATTTCCCTTCTTATGAACCATTTCTAAATTAGTTCTTTAAGTAAAGCATTGACCATACCTTCAAAAAAATCAAAATCTTGTAAGTCATCAGGCAGGCGTGGCAGGACATCTGCAAAGTCTTCCTGGTTCAATTCCAAGTCGTGTGGAATGTCAGTGATCTCATTGGCAATGTCATCCGGCAACTCATCAGCACTCAGCTCTGGTGTGGAAGGGCTACTGCAAAGACAGAGCAACTCATCTCTATGCTGCCATACACACACACACACACACACACACACCCGCCTCGGCGAATGACCCTGACTCCCTAAACATTCAGCTCAAGCACAGGACATGGTAACATAAAGCAAGTTGGTCCCAGCTGGTGGTAGCATGTGCCTTCAACACCCACACAGAGGAAGTAAAGGCCAGAGAATCAGAAGTTTAGCTCACCCTCAGCTACATAGTGAGTTGAGGATGTCTAGGAATACTCAAGACTCTGTATCAAAACAACAACAAAACCTTTCCTCACTTTGAGAAGGAAATCTGAAGGCAAAACATTCCAGAGAGACACACCTCACTATACACAGCCACAAGTTACTAACAGCCTTTATCCATGATTACGAGCATCATTAGATTATATTTTCACTTAAAATTAGTGAAATGAATCTCCATTTAGTGTATCTATATTTTAGTAAGATTTCAAATCTGATCAAGAAAAATAACTTTAAAAATGAAAAAATGGTCAAGAATGAACTGAAATTCACCTGATCAAAATATTTAAGTCTGCCAAAATTAAAAAAAAAATCATATTCCTAATTAAGTACTTCTATTATACCATAATAGAAGTACTTAATAATAATAATAATAATAATAATTTATCTGTTAAAACAGATTAATCTGAGAGCATAAATTAAATTCTCAATTTCAGCATCTATTTTCTTTGCTATAATAAAAACTGACATTGATAAACATGTACCACAAACTTAGCCAGATACTGCTAGCACTTGTATAGGTCACTGTTTAAATTAGGCTGGGGATCTGCTCAGGGGCTGTGGTCAGTTAGTAGCAACAATTGAGCACAGAGGGGCAGATGTACTGAGATTAGAAAGTGCAAAGGAAAGGCAAACCAGTGGCCACACTGACCGTATCTGCGAGGCCTCCACTGGCAGTGAGACGCTGGTGGGCATACTGAGGTTCCCTTGGGGCACTGCAGGGGGAATGGGCTTCTGGGGTCGACGAGGTCCACGCCGTCTCTTCTTCTTATGTTTTTTGGTAAGTGCAGGGGGCTTCGTTTTTTTTCTAGGTTTCCTCTGTTGCTGGTGCTGAACTTTCCGGGAGTTATCTCCTCTCAAGAAATTATCCTGTGAAATAAACAGAAGATCCTTTAGACCCTGCTCCACCCCTCACTCCTGGTATGTCAGCGTAGTATAACAAGGTGACTGCAGGTTGGCAATCCGCTATACACTTCAAACCAAAAGTTTTTACTACAAAGAAATGAGGAGCTGGGGAATAGCTCTAACTATCAGCTCTTAACTTAGCTATTTAGTTAAGAAGACTACAGTGTTTAGAGACTGATACCATTAGATCAAATTCAAATCAGAAAAGACAAAGTACAAAATCAAGAATTCTCAAAGGACTACTTCATGTAAACATAAGTATAGACTCTGAAGTCACACATTTATTTTTAAAGCCAGTGCTGAGGATATGGCAGAGTTCTTATTAAGCAATTAGGACACTCAAGCGTGATGATGTGTGCCTATCATCCTAGCACTTAGGAGATGGAAGATCAGAAGTTCATTGTTTCTGGTCATGCTGTCACATGCCTTTAATCCCAGCACTCAGGAGACCGAGGCAGGCAGATGTATCTCTGTGAGTTCAAGGGCAGCTTGGTCTACAAAGCAAGTCCAGGACAGCCAGGGTATACAACTATACCCTGTCTCAAAAAGACAAACAAAAACTAACCAAACAAAAAAAGCAGTTCATTATTATCCTTATTGCATATCAAGATCAAGACTAGCATGGGGTACAGAAGATCCTATCTTAAATCCTCACCACCAGCAGTTAAGATTCCTGTAAATCATTAAAACAGATCCTGGTCTTACATGTATGTGGAAATGAACATCATGGAATAACATCAGGAGCTGAGTTCCTACAACGCTTTGAAAGCTGCAGGCCCCTGTCAACAAGTATCTGTGGAATCATCAGCCCAGGTCCACAAAAGGATTCAAAAGCACACAGAGGCCTAGGGAATGGCACAGTTGGTATTGCTCAAGCACAAGGACCTAAGTTCAGATTGCCAGCACCCACATACAGAGCTAGGTATGGTGTGAGGCCTCTATAACCCTAGTACTAGGGAGGCAGAGACATGCATATCTCTGGGGCCAGTTAGGCCCGCCAGTTAAGCCAGTGAGTTCCAGGTTTAGCAAGAGAAACTATCAAAAACTAAGGGTGAGAAGAACTGAGAAAGACACCCAACATCAAACTGGCATCTACACATGTAAGTACACATCTACATCAACAGGTACGTACACAGGAAGCTGGTGGCTGGTGGCTCTCAAACCTACTATCTGAATACTCAGAGAGCAGAGGCACAGAATTGATGAGTTCCAGGCCAGCTTAAGCTACAGAGTGAGGCCCTGTCTCAAAACAACACAAGACAAAAACCACAAAATTATCCTTCAATTCATATAAAGCCTGAATAAACTAAGAAAAATGCCCACACTTTAAATGAATAAATATACTATATATATGTGTGTGTGTGTACATTTTTTCTCCCTCCCCCAAACCGGGTATCTCTATTTAGTCTTGACTGCCCTAGACTCGCTTTGTAGACCAGGCTGGCTTCAAACTCACAGAGATACACCTGCCTCTGCCTCCCTGAGTGCTGGAATTACAGAATTGTGCCACTGTGCCTGACTCCTTTAAATATATTTTAATTAAATAGGAAAGTAAATTCAACATTTCTACACGAAATTAGTATTCACAATTTTCAAAACATGATCCTCAAATGGAGGTAACCACAAAAGAAGTTTTTTTGGTAAACCCAGTATGCTAACAAGAGGACAGACCAGGAAGGCAGATTCTCTGTCTAACTGAACCCTCAGCTAATGGCAAAGCCAGAACCACAAAGCAGCTGCTCAGTCCAGGATACTGATGAACTCATGAAACTGCACCAGGCTCAGAGAACAGGGTGACTCCCTTGACCTTCTGGTACACAAGCTATCCAGCACATTATCTTGTAATAACTGCTTGATGAATGAAAACAATATAACCCAACTCTGAGGGTTTGGTTTTGTTTGCTCCATGCTGACATCAAATCCAGAATCTTGTTCATGACAGACAAGTTTCTACTACTAAGCTACAGCTTCACCCCAAATCAAACCCATTTTAGATAATTATGTAATTCAAATATTCAACTAATTCAAATGTGTCTCGCCTTCAAATTATTCTACATTAATTAGGATTCATGATACCAGCATTAACGAAAGCAATAATTAAGTTCAACAACATTACAGAAAGGCTTGGTGTTTTGCCTAACTTTTATAAATATCCAGATCATTCCCAGAGCAGCTTATGAAAAAGCAAAAAATGAAGGAAAAGCTGGAGTTTACAAAACCTACTGTATGTAAGAAAATACATCTATACTATTGTGTGTATATTTATGAGACATAAAGAATACAGACGGGTGATTTTTAAAGTGTTTTATCTAAGTAACTACAGGTATATTTTTCTTCTGAAACACTGAGGGACCAGAGTGTTTTGAGGTTATCAAATATTTACATACAATTTGCATATGAGAATCCTTTCTCCAGAAATCTAAAATCCAAAATCCAGAAGGCTCCAAAACCTATACTTCTTGAGTATCGTGTCATCTCAGAACCCAGAGTTTGGGATTTTGGATCAGAGATGTCAAACTTTACTAAATACTCTTTGAAACACTGGAGGTTTGGTTTTGTTATGAAAGGAGCCTGGAAATCAAGGGGTCAACATAACATTTTGAAATATTTTAGTCAAAGGCAACACAGCAAGAGCTTCCAGTATTGTAACCACTGTTTTTACAGTACTTCATTAATAGCTTATTTCCTAGTAGGAAGAGTCATCAACAGTTTGAAAGCCCCAACAGCAGAACATAAACTAAACTTACCATCTTCTTGGCATGCTCTTCACACAGGGGCGTCTGGTGTGTAATGTCAAACACTGGCACAGAGCACTGCTGTCCGTCCGCAAACTTGGCAGTGCAGCTGGAGAACAGCTGCTGAGAGCGGTTTGAAAGGATGTCTGGGGTTACAGTCAGGGAGGAAACGTACTCAAGCGGTTTAACTCTTAGGTGTCTGAATAAAATGTTACTCTCCTTCCTTGAGTTTTATTAAGTGTTTCACTGTCTATAAGGTTAATGCACCGATCAGAGTGCTGACAGGAAAATGATAATGATAAATAATGAGCTGATTTTACTTAGCTAAAAGGTAAGTCTGCTTTATGGCCATTCTGAACCAATTTCTGTACAGCAATAGAATTTTCTTGTTAACATGCTCCTAAAATCCCCACAAGAAAGACTGTTCTGAAACCAGTGCTTATTTTTTTTTTAGGTATTTTTATTTTGGCTATGTATGAGTGCTTTGCCTGGCTGTTCATATGTACCCCAGGCGTCAACCCCACTGGAATGGATGGTTGTAAGCTACCATGTGGGTTCTGGGAACCAAAATCAGCTCATTTGGAAGAGCAAGCAACAAGTGCTCTTAACTGATAAGCCAGCTCTCCAGCTCCTAAAACCAGGATTTAAAAAGAAAACTTTCTCTTAGGATACTCACCAAGGAGAATGAAAATAAAAAAAAAAAATAATAAAAAATAAAAAAAAAAAATCTATCTGTCCAAGGTTGCATTATTCATTTCACATTTCTAGAACCAAAATGAAACTCACAAATTAATGACAAAATTAATTTTAAAAGCCCTATTTAAAATTGAAGTGTCTAGAGCTTTTTGTTTTGTTTTTTAGACAGGGACTTGCTAAGCTAGCCCTAAACTCATGACTACCTCAAAAGACCAACCAAAAGGGGGGGGGGGGGGGGGAGAAGAAGAAAAAGACAAAAGAAAGGTTCATCTTCTTAGTCAGTAAACTATGTGAATATCTGATTTCTGGTTGAGGGCAGAGCTTGTTGGCAAGTGTGTAAGCAGAATATACGAGGCCCTACATGCAGTTTCCAGTACAACACAAATAAAGGCAAACAAATAAAAAGTTTTATTTTCTATTTAGAAAGTGTATTTGTGTTTCCCCTTTTGGTTATACTTAACTGCTATAGAAAAACCTGTGAAAACTCACTTCAAAGTACAGAAAGAAGGGTAAAAATTCCAGTGTAGAAGCCAGGTGTGGGAGGATGTCTCCCTGACACCAACCTGGGAGACCTGTGAGACCCTGTTTCTAAGAAGGAAAGAGAAACACATCTCTCCTGAGACTCTATTACAGATTTGCAATCCCAGTATCTGGTAGGTTGAATCAAATTTCAGGCCAGCCAGGGTTACATAGTGACATAGTGGAGTTATAATCTATTTCACTAAATCTCAAACACATAAATACAAAGTGAAGATTGTAAATCAGAGTCACTGCTAATATACAGTATTTTTAGCTGGATGTGATAACACAAGCCTGTAATCTCAAGAGGTTTAGGAATGACTGCCACAGTTTATGCACAAGCAGGACTATATAGCAAGATCCTGTCTGCAGAAAACAAAAGTAAGTATTTTAAATGCTACTCAGTTTTATAAAAACGAACGCACTGGCCCACTGGCCCAGTGCGATGACTCAGTGGGTAAAGGAGCTTTCTTTGCAAGCCTGCTGACCTCAGGCCAATCTGCAGAACACACATAGAGGTGAGGAAAACTGACTTTACAGTGAGTTTAAGGGCAACTGGGACTACTAAACACTGTCTCAAAAACAAAACAAACAACAATAAAGCAAAACAAAACAAGTGCCAGCATCGGTGGCACACACCGTTAATCTCAGCAGCTGGGAGGCAGAGGCTGGGGGATCCTTAGTTTGAGGCCAGCCTGGTCTATAGTCCAGGACAGCCAGGGCTACCTGAGAAAGAAAACAAGCCCCCCAAAACAACAAAAAAAGAGATTTGATTTTCTATCAATAATCTTTCCAGTTGCAAGCTGGAAGTACTACAAGACCAGCATTCCATTTTAATGAGAAACACTTGGACATCAGCCATTAGGGAGTCTACTCTGCTGCTCTGCTTACAAGTCAGACCTCTCGACTCTGCCTCAGACATTGAATGAGCTGGATCCCTGTTTCTTCTCCATCTGTGAGACATCAAAAGAGCGCAGGTTTATGCACCCCTAAGTCTTTCCTTTCCAAACTCAGTGTAATGAAAATGAAATACACACAAGTTTAGAAGTTAAGCACAATGATATACCAGAAAATTAATCAGGACTATGTGAAGATAAAAATTCATGTAAAAATTAGTCTAAACAAGAAATAGCTATTATTTCACTGTTTTGTTTTGTTTTGTTTGGGTCAGACGTGGTGGTGTATACCTGAAATCTCAACTGAGGAAGGAGAATAATGAGTTTGAGACCAACCTCAACTGCACAGTGAAATTCTACCTCAAAAAGAAGTGAGGCAGGGAACAGTCATTTTAAAATGAAGTATAGCAGGGGAACAGCTACCTAGCAAGTGGAAGACCCTGAGTTCAACTCCCAGGACTACCAGGGTTAAAAGTTCACAGCCTCAGGCATGGCAGTGCTGGTGCCACATGCTTTAATCCAGTAGGCAGAGGCAGGGAGAGCTCTGTGTATTCTAGGCCAGCCTAATCTAGGATCTACTTCCAGGGCAGCCAGGGCTATACAAAGAAGCTTCTGCCCTGAAAAACCAAAACCCAAACCAAAAGCAAACAAAGCACACGGCCCCAGAGGGGTTACCTTCAATGCCTGCTTACTGTGGCTAAAAGGATACGCTGGAAGCAATGTCTGGTGAAGGGAAGGGCCTTGTTGGTGCACTGCTCACCCTTCACCGTTCCACTGCATGCTGCCGGCTCCACCTCTTTCAACTTGTTCTGGCTGAGGCTGAAGAAGGAAAAATGCAGAATTCATCTGAAGTGCTCTAACAACCCAGGGTAATTTTTTTCTTTTAAACGTTGATCTCACTATCTTATTTTTTCTATATGTGTGAATGGATGAACACAAGCCACAGCAACATGGACACCAGAGAACAACTCCAGAGAGCTGGTTCTCTCTTTTTCCACCACATAGGCACTGGGATCAAACAAGTCATTGAGCTGGATGGCAATCGCCGCTACCCACTGCCCATCTTCATGGCCCCAAGATAAATTTCCAATACTGTGTCTGTAACACCAACACTGTAACTATCTTTATGTGCACAGCCATTTAAAAACGCAAGTACGAATCAAAGACAGCAGGTATTACAATTATCTAATGTGTGACTCTGCTGACCTACTAACATTCAAGACAAACAGCTACATCACAGTGTTTTTCAAATGCACCTATCTGGTAGTTTGGTTTTAGCTTGTTTTCTGAGACAGGGTCTCCCTATGTAGCATACTTGGGCTTCCCACCTTCACCTCCTGAGTGCTGGGATTACATATATGAACCCAGACATTGTCCCTTGTTTTGATTTTTCTTGTTTTGGGGACAAGGTCTTTTTATGTAGCTCAGGCTAACCCAGAAGGAACTATCCAGCACAGACTCAAACAAGAGCAACCCTGCTTCAAACTCCTCAGTGCCAGGACCATAGGCATAAGCCACTATGCCCAGCTGTGGGCTTTCTGTTGGTTGGTTGGTTGGTAAGGGATGAAGACCATGAAGCAAGCAGACCCTCTTCACTATGCGACAACTTTTACAGATCCCTCACTTGTACAGCAGAACCAATAGATACCGTTAGCTGGCAGCGCTGCCTGAACAAAGAGACTTGACCTTGGTGGATATCAGTCTCTACTACCATCATTAGGACCATTTGGCACCCGGTGCTAATAAATAGTCTATAAAGATACCTGAGTGTAAAAATGGGAAAGTAGATATGACCATTCTGAAAAAAAAAGTTAAGTCCCACACATCCTTCAAAATGTTGAATGCATTTATAAAGCCTGCTACTTTTTTGCAAGTCCGTGCTTCATTACGTGAATGCTGTCTTCACTTTGATCACCTGGTATATAAGGAAAGCTCTTTCTCATCAGTAGGCACTGTCTGCAGTAGGGCCCGAGTCAATCACCAGCACTGCATAAACCAGGCACTGCGGCAAACCTACAGTGGCAGCATTAAGAAGGTGCTGGAAACAGAAAGATCTGGAGCTCGGGGGCAGCCTGTGCTATGAGACCCTCTCAAAAGACAAAGTAAGAAATTTAAGGATAAGCAAGATCGTTCAGCTCAGTAGGTAAAGGTGCGTGCCCCAAATCTGTAATCTGAGTTTCATCTCCAAAACACACATGGTAAAAGGAGAGAACTCACATCTGCAATTTACACACACGCACACATAGAAAAAAGGCCTCACAAAGGTAGAAAAGTGGATCACTGGCATATCAAGTATCTTGCTGGGCTGGGAGGCATGGACTTTAGTCCCAGCACTCAGAAGGTAGAGGCAGGCGATTCTCTGTAAGTTTGAGGCCAGCCTGGTCTACATAGAGTAACCAGGCCTGCCCAAACTACATAGTGATACCCTGTCTCAAAACAAACAAACAAACAAACAAACAAACAGAATATTAAATTTATTTCCTTTCTGGTGGTGCTGGCATTGACATGAACACCTGCACCTGGACAAACCCTCAATGACAGAGCCACAACTGCAGCTCACACGATGCCTAAACTACCCCTCAAAGGTTATGTGAAGCAAAGTAGAAGTAAACCAGGCCTGAGAACGGTGGCCTTATCTGTGTGACTCTAACCTGGCTCGACTGCATGCAGCTCTCCTCAGTTCTTGTATCAACTGGCCAGTGCATTCGGGCTCTTTACTGGCTGCCTGCAGCAGCGCCTTCCTAAATGTATGCCGGCATTTCTTTTGTCGAGACTCTGCCCGCTCCAGGCGGCAGAGGTGCTTGTATTTCTGCTGAAAGTAAGTGCAAAGCTGGGTCACCCTGGAGCTCCTACTCTCCACGTCGTCATCTGACCTGGAAAGCGAAGGGCAGAAACTGATTACACTGGAAGTTCATAGAAGAAAGGGGAAGTGAAAATGAACTAGGGATGCTGAAAACATTTCTGTGGCATGAGAACACAAACTTAATAAACCAGAAGAAATTCCAGTAATGCCGAAAACAAGCACAAAATTTCAGCAGTAGCAAGACATCTATGCAGGCCTTCCCCAGACCCTACACCAGAGCAGGATAGCAAGGACAAGCATTTCTTTTCTTTGCTCACCTCGAAGCTACAGACATTGTGCCTTCCTGAAAAACAGTCACTCCAGAAACAAAGCAGTCATTTCTAAGAGCTATGCTTTGCACATTCTGGCTTAAATTACCTTTTCTCACTTAGAAGGTGTGACGCAGTAACCACAGCACTGCCACTGTAGCTATAGAGGCATCTGAACTGCTTTCACAGGCCGGGGTTACACAGTTTCCTACCATGCTAATGTGACTGACTGCCAATCCCAATTCAAGAGTTTGCTGGAAAGGATGCTAGGGTACATTTAAGCTAACAGTGCTGTGCTGTGCTTGCTCAATACTGTCTACCAGCACCAACGGCAAAATGTCAACTTTCCTATAGGATGAATTTAACCTCATTTGTAGTGTTAGGAATAACGCACATCACCTGAAAACTGCTGTTAGGTACCTGATCTTCTCTCTCTTTTACTATAAGTAAACACTACCTGGCACCACTTGTCCCCTGCAAGCTCAGTATTTGTTTCTGTTTTGATCTAGGGTGACACTTTCCTTCCTATCACACCACAGCAAGCTACTCTATGTTGGGATGGTCTTTTTGTGCACTGTGTAAAGATTGTCCTGTATTAGCCCAATGCTGATTTCTGTATCAGCAGAGAGCTGAGGACAGACTGAACTTTGGAACTGTTGCACACCACCTGTGTTTTGTAAACATACACTTCCCTCACCTCCTGCCAACAGCAAAGGCAGGAGAGAGGCAGGACTTCCAGGCAAAGATAGGACTCAGGCACACCAGCCAGACAGGAAGGAAGAAACAGGTCCCAGGACTGAGAGACTGAGAGGTAAAGAACCACGTGGCAGGACGTAGATTAATACAAAGGAGTTAATTTAAGATAGGAACTAGTTGGGAACAAACTAAGCTAAGGCCAAGCTTTAATAACTGATAAAAAGTCTCAATGCCATTATTTCCAGATCCAAAGAAAGTCCTGCTCTAACTCTATAAACTTGTTCAGAACATCTCCTAGAAACATGTCCTTTACAGTACAGTTTCTACTATAAACACACAAATTAGAGGTTCATACTTCAATCTTTTAATTTATTGAACATCTACTATGTATCTATTGTGCTAACTACCACAGGAAACCAAGTAGAAAAGAGTTTGCAATAAGATTACGTAAGATAAATACACTAGCAAATAAAATGATGACAAATAGTCAAAATTCAATAACTAACACAGTGGAGCAGACAAAACAAGGATTCAGATTTCTAACACAAGGCAGAAAGATCTGAGAACTCTGGGTTTGTGACACATTCAGGAGACAGAGACAGGAGGATTGCCTTGAATTCAGGGTTAGGCTGGAATTCATAGTGAGACCTTATTGCAAATAAGCAACAAAGACAACAAAACAACAACAACAACAAAGGATGAGGATGTTAGACCCTGCTGTGAAGATCTAAGTCTGCCATTACAGGATAGTCCCTGAGCTTCATGCTCAACTGCCACTCCCTTCCTCAGCTGGGTTCCCTCCTCCCTGCCTAATTTGGGGAAACCCCAGATCATTTAAAGAGTGTCCTAAGGACCTCAGGGAGATTATAGGACCAACCCTTTCCTGGAAATACCCTCTACCTTAGCTTTCAGCCAACAACCTTTTCCCATACTGCTATGGCTATGGCTATGGCTATGGCTATGGCTGTATGAGTTGCCACTGAAGCCAACTGGACCACCGTGAGCTGCTGACCATCACAAACTGCTGACCTCCAGAGCAGCTGCCAGACCTGCATTTCAGCCATGAACCAACTAGGCACAGGCACCCTCTTCCACTAGCATAGTGGCTTAAATAAAGAGCAGTAACACTGTCATATTACCACTGGCTTTGGAACGCCCGAGTTTCCGATGCCACCTGGTACTGGTAATCTCATTAAAAAGAGCTAATTGTAGCACACTGGAAAAACTCTTTTCCACACCCCCAGTGAGATCTAGAGTCTTGCTCATGGACCTTGATCTGTGCACTCTAGCCATTCCTGACAGAAGTAGAACCCGGTACTCCGAGGTCCCACCCTTTCCTACCTGGAAGCTGGCAACACTGAATGTCTGGCAAGAGGCCTCTCAGGCTGCAGCTGGCACTCCCGGGAAAACAGAACTATAGGGAATGTCGAGATAAGCTTTTTGGAGGCCCACAGCGAATGGCAAGTGTCAGCAATTCCTATGGTTCCTAGAAGGATCCTGATCCACTGCACAGTGTTGATCTTCTAAGGACTCCTAGCACAGCAGTGAAGTCTTGAAATGGATCCAGGACTAGGGTGGTGACTGCTTCCCCTCTCACATTTCCTTACAGTTACACCAACCTGATTGATTGTTATTGGTGCTTGAGGCTAGCATGGGATGATCTGATTGGCTTTTCAATCGTTTAAAGGCCTTTACACTGGACAATAAAATTAGATGTACACCTTGAGTCTGGTCTCTGGAATCTGATTCCCGGGATTCTGCCTGGGCTCTGTCGCCATTCAAGGGCCCTCCCCCTTTCCCAGTTCCTGATCCCCACATGGAACAACAGCATGGGTGGGGGACTTAGCCAGGCACAGTGGCACAAGCCTGCCACAACCCAAATTCATTGCTAGCTGAGCCTACACAGTGAGTTCCACGTTAGCCCCAGGTACCTGGTGCCCATGTGTCTGGGAGAGAAAAACCTAAGAGTATCTTAAACTCTGAGATTCCCAGGACTTATATCAGATCTACTGGGTCAAAATATTTATAAGGCAAAGTCTAAGAATAAGCTTATATTTTAATTGTTTCTCAGATTCTCATTGTAGGTCTATACTTCAGAGTGCTAGCAGAGCATATAATTATCCTATCCACAAGTCTGACAAAAAGCCGACAGCAGAGGTATGGAAAAGTGTCACTGACATCACTGCTGGATGAAAGGCTCAGTCTGCAAAGGAGAAAGCAGCAGAGCTAACCTTGAAGAAAGCATCCATACAGAGGATGGAGATCAGAAGACCTGACATAGACTGAACATTGGCAACAGAAGGCAAATGCACGTGCTAATTAACATAGCTGGCCTAAGAAGGGTATGGATCAGAATGAATGACGACAGCTGAATTTTCCAAATCTACATGCCAAGTTCAGAGTTTAGTGCCAGGCCTGGTGACACAGGCCTGTAATTCCAGGAGGCTGAGGCAGGAAGACCACAAGTTCAAGGCTAGCTTGACCTGAGGAGTGAATTCTGGTCCAGCCTGAGCAACCTGGCAAAACCCTCCTCCAAAGTTAAACAAAAAAGGGGCTGGCACATAGCTCAGCACTCGTCTAGTGTTCAACAGGTTCAAGTCCTGGTAAGCGAGGTGGGAGAAAAGCTGACCTTTATGTCAAAGACAGAGAAAAATCTTTATAGGTATTTAAGGGAACACCTAACAGCTGGTCATGGTGGTGCTCACCTTCAGTCCCAGCAGTCAGCTACTCAGGAGGCAGAGGCAAGAGGATCTCTGTAAGTCTGAGGCCAGCCTGGTCTACATAGAGAGTTCCAGAATAGCCAGGTCTAAGTAGAGAAGCTTGTTTCAACAAACAAATAAACAAGAAGAAAAGAGCTTGGTGATCACAAGCATTCACTGTGTATGCGTGACGGCCTGAGTGTGGAGCCCCAGAACCCACGTAAAAGGATGGAAGTGAAGAGTTGAGGAGATGGCTCAGTGATTACAAGAACATTTTGTTCTTTCTTGCAGAGTACTTGGTTTTCATTCCCAGAACCTACATGGTGGCTCTCAACCATCCATAGCTGCAGTTCCAGGGTATTCAAAGTCCCACTCTTACCTCCTTGGGTACCAGTTATATATGTAGTGAATATAGATACAGGCAGGCAAAACACTCATACAATAAAACAAATAAATCTAGAAAGGAGGTGAGCGTGGTACACACACCTATAACCCTACTCATGCCTAGAAATGGGGACTGCTAGAACTTGCTGACAACCAGACTGGCCTCAGGTTGTCAGAAACCTACCTCAAAGGAATAAGGCAGAGAGAGCTAAAACAGGACACCTGATGTCCTCCTCTGGCCTCCACATGGGAGGACCATGTGTGCTCATATATCTACACACATACATACATGCACATAATGCATACATATATGCATATATGTACAGGCTACTACATTAAAGCTGGGCAAGTAGTAAGATAATTATTTGTTAAAATAAGAAAAGTAAAAACTAGAAAACCAGGGTATTGCAGCAACTGGGGTTTCAAGGTAGCTAGGAGTGTGAGGTGGTCCACAGAGGAAGAAAACTGAGGAAGTCATTGTCACTGTGACAGTTCTGCAAAGAAAGGCAGAGACAGAATACATACTGCTTCCAACCAAGAGAAATCAACCCCCAAACTGATATTCAGGCTATCATAGGAATTAAACTGGAAAAGGCTTCCATTTATTGTCACTCATCTTCCATGTACTAAGGCAGAACATTCACTTAGGTTAATTCACCTCTTGTAAAACTGAGCCCAGACTTCTAACGTCAAGTTTATGAAGCATGATTGATGGGTCTGTAATTACAAAGGTAAGCTTGACAATCCTGAGTTCTATCTCGAAGAGCACACTAGTAGTAAGAAAGCAGTCCTGAAACATGAAATGGAACCTGGGTGAGTAAAAACCACAGCATTCCCAACACACTCTCGGGTCTGAGTGAGGCAGAAATAGTATGGGGTGGGATCCAACCCAGGAACAGAAATGGATGCATACGCTAGTGCGCCTTATTGACACCGCCCATTCGTAAACCAACTAACTGCCTCTGCTGCGGTTCCATGTGAAAATAGGCTTTTCACTATAATTTGCTTCCACGAAGTTTCAGTTTATTCAATAAGCTTTTCGCTATAATTTGCTTCCATGAAGTCCCAGCTTACTGACACCACCCATTCATAAATCAAACTAACAGCCTTGCTACAGTTCCATGTGAAAATAAGCTTTTCACTATAATTTGCTTCCATGAAGTTTCCGTTTATTCACACTGCCCGTTAATAAATGAACTAACTCCCTCTGCTACAGTGAAAATAAGCTTTTGACTATAAGTTGCTTCCATGAAGTCCCAGTTTATAATCAGTCTCTACCAAGTCATTTTCCATTTCCTGTTGATCTAATCTATCGTGTTTTCACTCCTACAATTTCAAGAGTTATAAGATAAACTGTATGTCCATACTAGGAGGCTGTGAACTTCAAACTTTGTGTCAGGTGTCAAATGAGCTGCTCTCTATTTTGTTGGGTATTTATGTAAACCTCAAGTCTAAATAAATGATTAGCTCAGTCCACGAGCAATCATCTTCTGGCGTCTCTAACAAAGGTTTGCTCACAGTGCACCAACTGCATTCTTTACACTGCTAAAGTAGTCACTAGAAGAAATTCATTTTTGCGCTACTTATTACTAAGACAGACACACATTCATCATCCACAGATCTGTGACAAATACCTCCATTAGAAAACACACTGGGAAAGATACTGAAGAAGGCTATAGGAACACTGAACCAGCTTTTGATAAGGAGAGTTCAAGTAGAGAGTTACCTAGCTGGCTGTGGTGGTGTACACCTGTAATACCAGCACTCAGGGAAGCAGAGGCAGACAGATCTCTGTGAGTTTCAGGCCAGCCTGATCAACAAAGCAAGTCCAGGACAGTCAGAGCTACACAGAGAAACCCTGTCTCAAAACAAAAAGAAGAAAGAAGAAAAAAGAAGAAAGAAGAAGAGGAAGAGGAGGAGGAGGAAGGGGGAGGAGGAAGAGGAGAAGTGTTCCCTTCCTAAGCACTAAGCACAAGAATGGATTGATCCTGAAGAAGACAGTGATATATAAAAAGCACTGCTTCGTAGGGAAAGCACTCAGGATGCAGAAACAAGTTCCTTAGCTTCTATGGGTATGTTTTCCACTTTAATAAGAAAAAATTGTATCAGATAATCTCCAAGATCCCTTTCAGTTCTTTTATACTATAAGAGTCTATTCATTGGTGAGTAGGAAAGAAAGGGAAACAAACTGAGCAAAACAACTTCAAAGTTAACTCAAATGGATTATATTGCTCAAACAATATAATCCATTTCTTCCCAAACTGAACTAACTTTGCCTAACTTGTCAGAGGACAATCTCCAGTACTGTGTTTTCAAATGCTGGTTTCAGTGTCTTGAGATCTAGTTACTGCCTTGCCATGGGCATTGTTATGAACTGTTGAACTATCTCCTGTAACCATGTAATAAAAAGGAATATTCCCCAAGTACCCCTGATTGGCTAGTAAAAGTGCTGAAGCCAAAAAGAGGTAGGCAGAGTTGGGGATCCTGGGCTGGGGGGAGGGGGTGTCAAGAGACAAGGAGGAAAGAAGGAAAAGCAGAAGCAGTAGCAGGAGATGAAGCCAGAGAAAAGGGAGTCATCATGAGGCAAAATGGATGATGAGTATGTGGACATAGCTATGAGGACAGGCTGATGAAGCAGAATTGTCCTGGGAATCATCAGATTAGCAAGTGGTTGGCTTTTATGTGGGTTTTAGCAGTACTACAATTAAAATGGTCAGAATCTGTGCAGCATAGTGCCTACAGCTTAATAAGTCACAGTCTCTCTATGTCAATCACTGGGAAACTAGCTGGTTAAGGAAAACTACTGCCATAATAATCTCCTGTATTAATTAATATAAAAAAGAATTTTTTTTCTACAATTGGCGCTCAAAGGATTTCACGTTATTCACATCCTCAATATTCACATTTAAACATTAAAAAAGTTCCAGATGGAAACTTCAAACTAAAACTCTCCAAGACCACAGTCAATATAGCAAAGGGAGGAGCTACAACTACAGCCCTAGCCTAATCTAATTCTGTGGAGATTGAAAAGACAGTTGCCCTCCAGAGTCCATAACTCTGAGAAACTTGCCAGAAGCAAGTAAGACAAGCACAAACCCAGACCCAGGTGGAAAGCAGGCTAGGAAAACAGAACCAACAGGGTCAAACACTACTGATAGGAAAACTCTTGCTAGGCAAAGGCAGAACTCCCTTAAGAGACGCTGCTGCCTTCCAACAAAGCAGACAACAGAGGGTAGCGAATGGAGGCTACTATGGTCTCTCCTGGGCCAGAGCCTGAGGGGACAGCAACAATGTTAAAAGCATGCTAGAAAGACCTAGGCTTTCTAGGCTATAAAGACCTAAGCTTCGAGTAAAATGGAAAGCACCACGGCAGAGGATCTTTCGTGGCTTCATGTTGGTTGTTGTTGTCATGGAGCTGGTGTTCATTGGTGCCCTCTCTAGGAAACTTCAAAATAGAGTAGACTTAGGTAGGGAGAGAACTGAGAGATAGAATGCTAAATTATAAGCAATAAGAATAGAGTAAGGAAAAGGGCTCTCTTCTTGATAGAAAATAGAAAATTGATAGCTCTCTGGTTACCAGATGTTTATCAACTCTTTCTGGTAAAGACCCACTGGTAACACTACAGCAACAACTAAATTCCAAGGAATGGTGGACCAGGCTTAGCTGTTGCAGTTTGAGATGGCACAACTGGCCCAAAACTTAAAACTTTGTTTCTTTGCCTGATTTTTGTTTGAATGTTTTTGGTTTTCTCTAATAGCGGCGAATAGAAAGGACATTTTTATTTTTTGGCATTACTAAAACATAGATTTTTAAAAATTTTAAGTAAACTCAGAATGTCATTACAGTTTAAATTTGTTTTCTAAACTTAGAGTTACAGTGATTTGGAATTGAGATGAAATATTTGAACAGGGCGGTGATGGTGTATGCCTTTAATCCCAGCACACAGGAGACAGAGACAGGAGGATCTCTGTGAATTCTAGGCCTGGCTTACATAATGAAGTCAGGGCAGAACCAGGACCCCCTTCTGATAAGATATAGCCATTTAATTCAAAATGACACATTTTTCTTAAAGGTACTAGGTAGTTTTGCTTAGTATTACAATAGTAATATCCTTGTTGACCTATAAAGATACAGCGATCCTAAAATTATATAAAGAGAAAGGGTGACGTGCTGCTCTGAGCAGCCAGCCAGTCTCCTTAGGATATGGGGCTCCCACGGGACAACTGGTGCCAAAAGCCCTAGAAAAGCTATATTGTTAGTCAATGTAAGGACCCAGAGTTAGGCTGGCAGATGAACATGGAAGCTGCATGCTTCCCATAGCCAAGAGTTATTGAAACCTAACAATAAAGTTTGTATGTCTCACTGACTGGGCAGCTGACAACTCCCATAGACTGGAGGCTCTCGTGGAGGCTCAGCCTGGAGTAGCTAGAGTAGAGGGTCACAGCAGCCAATACAGACAGTGAAATACACGCCAGCCTAAGACAGGTCCCGAAACACACAAGTTATGATTCCTATGTTTAAAGGTGGTCCACTCCATGTGGAAGAAAGGTAAGGATAGCAAGAGCATGGAATGTAGAAACATAAACCCCTAAACAGGCACAATATACTTTAAAATGTGCTTGAGCACTAAGACACAAAGGAGTTTAAATAAAGTTGAATACATGGAAGACTGTTAAATTAAAAGAGAAAAATGAAAGGATAACTATATCCAATTTTTAAAAAATAATAATTAAATACATGGGAGACAAAGAAAGAGGCAAATAGGTTTCCCGTGAATTTGAGGCCAGCCTGATCTACAGAGCAAATCCAAGACAGCCCTGTCTCAGTAAGGATAGATAGATCTACACAGAAATTAAATCTTCAAGGAAAGAAGAAAAAGAAAGAAATAATATAAATAAACACATGCCTTTGATCCTAATACCTGGGAGACAAAGACAGATTCCTTGTAAGTTTCAGGCCAGCCTAATCTACAGAGCTCTACAGAGCAAATCCAAGGCAGCCCAGACTACACAGAAAACCCTGTCTAAATAAAATTAATAAATATATCTCTATAAAAGGTTATTAAGACTCCATACAGTCCTGTTTTGATTTACCAACATTAAATTGGCTATATGATCAATGGTAATGGGAATTTTATAAACCCTCTTTGAGAGAGAACAAAATAAAACAGACCTAGATAAGAATGGGACTACTAAATTAAATCATCCTATATTTGCTTTGGCTTCAAGCTGGAGGACCAAAGCTATATTATTTTGGGAGGAAAGCCTTATGTTTCTGTTAACAGGAAAAGAAAAAGGGCTTTGGATTTTGTCCAAGATAATGAGGATCAGGTTTGACAGAGGAAGACCTCCAGAATATCTTGACTACACAAAAGATAAAAAGAAGTCAAGAAGACCAAACAGAACAGGAAACATAAGCTGCTGATCCCTCCACATGGGAACAACTCTGAAACTGACTGGAACATGCAAACATCTCCAGCTACAACTTCAACTACGCATAGCTAATAAATCTTGTTGGCAACAAAAATCCTCAAGGCTTCTCATGCCATCCTTTTAAATGGCATAGATAAAACTGGTATTACACTCTGTATACAATCCAGACTGGCTTAAAGAAAGACAGATGTCTTTCTTCTGCTCATACAAAGAGCAGAGAACCATACTTACTTGATCTGTGCGTTCTGCACATCCATGCATTTATTATTTTAGAACTGTACATTTCTTGTGAAAAATTACATGTTTTCAGAGCAAAAGAACTGGACACCGGTGACCCTGGATCAGAGCTGACAGGATTCATCCTCCAGGATGCTGAGATGCTGACACATTTATCCCAGCATCCTGCCTGATCTAGCCTGAGACTGCTTCAGTTTCTGTTCCCCATCAAAGTCTGTCTCCAGGACAGCTTCAAATGAAGCTGCTGATCGCAATTGGTCCAGCCTTTCAGACTGTTCCAAACAGGACTTCAATTAAGCCTGAAATTTCCAAACATTTAGAGACTGGACCACAAATATTATTACTAGCTTAATTAACCATTTTTTCCAATTTTACTTGGGCCCCACAAAAGGATTCCTATGCCCTAAAATCAGCAGGACTGAATCTTGAGAAGAATGACGTCCCATTCCCTTAAGGTGGGGTAGATAAATTTTGGTTGTTCTAATGGGCTATGGGTGTTTGTTATCATCTACGGGAACTGGTTACAAGTTATTAATGGTCTTATTCAGAGAGAAAACAAAATATAAAACCTCAGACTCAGGGATTTCTCTTTTTCTTTTCTCTACCTTTCTTAGATAAAGGAGGAAGCAGTTAAAAACAAAGGAGAGGGAATATAGAAAAATCTTACAGGAATAATAAGACAAAGAGTAGACTACTGAATCTACTCTTCGACTTAAAGGTATTATTATATTAAAATAAGGTTATTTTTGTTTCATTGGTATAAATGGTGGTATACTGATACACACACAAACACAAACATATTTCTGCTCTGGTATCAAGTATTGTACCCATTTGTACCCATCAACTCATTTATAAATATAAGGTTTACTTCCAGGACATTTAAAGCTACTATTACAAACTATTTAGGATAGTTAAAAAACAAAGTTAATGGTAAATTAATCAAATTCATAGTCTAGCCAGTTACTAGTCTAAATTATCACAGGAATATACAACCTGGGTTTAACAGATAGATAAATAAATATGATTCTATAGCTAGCTAGCTAGCTAGCTAGATAAAAATAAATAAAAGTCTTCAAAAACTTCAAAAACAGAATATGGAAGTTTAAAAATGGTTTTATTATTTTAAAGATTCTTTGAAAAGACATGTCAACTCCTGGCAGTATCCCCAGCCTACCTCAAATAAGAAAAAGGGCATCACAGAATCTCCATTAGGAGATGACAACAAATGTGGCAAAGTCACTTGGCAAAGAAATGCCCCGACTCTACTGCAGACAGTAGTAGCCTAAAATGGGCAAGCTTGGATGCAGGCCAACCTGACTGCCAACCTCTGCCAAGACAGGGTAAGCAAATTCTTCATAGTTCCTGCTTCACAATTATGTCTCTCAGATTACTGGGCCAACATTATAGAGATTTTGAGTGACTATCCAGGCAGCGGACTGTCTTTGTCATTTTTATTATTTTGGAAGCTGCTTGCCTGCACTTCCTGCTTACTTGGGTATAATTCTATTCCTTCTTAAGTCTCTGATGGGTTGAAGAACAAATAGTTAGTTTTACAGTTAGCTAGGTTGCTTAGGAGTTAAGATGTTTTAAGGTCTAGATAGATGTTTTTAGGCTGACAGACAGAAGATAGGATACAGCTTGATTTAGGTTCAAAACTTAGACTCACCAAAATAGGATAGTTATTTTTTTTTTCTACACTAACTACACCTAATTATAGCACAGCAAGATTTAATGAAAACATTGGCACAGACAGAAAGGCAAATTGCTACATATCTAAGAATAAAACCAAGTGGAGAACCAAACCGAGAGCTTACGTGTGTCTTTCATATCTGAGGGTTTCTCGGATGGACCATGCAACCTGATATGGCGAGGCCTGATCTGAGTCTTCCAGCTCCTCTCCACTCTCTTCAGACCAGTCCAACCCTGGAGCAGACAATGCAAACAATAGGTTAGGCACAACATTAATTGATTTAAAATCAACACAAAGACTGCTGAAGTGGCTCATCAGTAACAAGGCACTCACTGACAAGAATGACCACCTGAGTTCAATCCCAGAGACCCACAAGTGGAACAGCTCCAACTTGCCATGCTGTCCTGACCTCCACGTGTGTTCAGTAGCACACATTCTCCCATCAATAAATATACATGTAGTGAAATTTAACAATAATGAAACCAGTCCAAAGAAGGCTTTTTAAAAGATAAAAAAGACACCTCCAGCACAACTGCCACAGTGAACTTGAGGGCCTCCAAATGAACTTCACTTCTATTCTTAGTCAAAGACGTTTGATACACACTCAGCTTTAAAAACACGGCATTTTAACAGTAAGGCTATGCTGAACTTCAAGAATGGACTTCAGAACACATTTTGTTAATCATTTGGAAACAAGACAAGCAAAGAGACTGAGCTCCCAGTGCATAAAAGGTAAAATTATTCAAATATCAAAACATCATATACTAAGTTAAAAAAAAGTCATATATTGAAACAATGTTAAAAAGAGAACATCAAGGTCATAGCTAGTACTGTGGCTTAACTGGGAGAGTGCTTGGCTAGAAATCACAAAGCACTAGGCCTCATCCCCAACAGGACCTGAAACCAAGTGTGGTGGCACATGCCTGTAATCCCAGCACTTAAAAGACGGAGGTTAAGAGGACCCGAAGTTCAATGTCATCCTCAGCTACTGAGTTCTAGGCCAGCCTGAGATTTAGGAGCCCCTGACTCAAAACAAACAAACAAACAAGCAAAACAGAAAAAAAAGTAAGAAAAGACAAACATGATGGTCCGTGCCTTTCATCCAGGTTTGGAAGGAAGAGTTGGAGGCAGAGGCAGATGAATCTGTGGGCATAAGGCCAGCCTGATCTACATATTGAGCTCCAAGCCAGCCAGGGCTACCCAGTCAGAGACTCTGTTGGAAGAAAATAAAGGGATGTGGAAGAAAAGTAACTTATATGTTCAGGCACGAAAAAGTGCAAAAGAGTCACTCAGCAGAAGTTGCCTGGGCAACATAAAGACGGATGCATTTCTCGGGCTGTGAAACTGTCAGTCAAGCTCATTATCTTCTGTTCTAGCCTAACTGACTGATAGACCCAGCTGAGACAGGCCAGAAAAGTGTATCACAGGCTGGCTTTTTCTTAAAGTGCTCTTCACTGACTTGAATGTAGATTATGAATGGTGGCCAGAGTGCATTACAATCTCTGCCTTCTCCAAAGGGCCTTAAAGCTCTAATATGCTTGGACTTAAAAATAGAAAAAGAAAAAAATTAAACACTTTTTTTGGTAAACTTCACTCTGTTCAAAAAATGAAGAAAGTCAGGCATAGTAGCTTATGGCACCTCATAAAGCAAGCACGGCACTCAGAAGGCTGAGGAAGAACACTGAATTCAAGGACAAAAAGAGTCTACACAGCAACAATCAAGCAATCAGGAGCGGGCAAGACAGCTAAGAAGTAAGGGTGTTTGTGGTCAAGACTGATAGCCTGAGTTCAATCCCCAGAACAAACATAGATAAAAAGAAACAACTCTTCAAACCATACTCTGACCTCTATATGTGCACTACACACACACACACACACACACACACACACACACACTAAATGTACACCAAGAAAATTAGTTTTACAGATATTTGAAAACAAGTCAGTGAGGTGGGGAGGCTTTAGAAAAATATGAACTATGTATAACCATCTCTAGCTATCAGTAAAAGCTTCAATAAAAACGAATAAAAAGGCAAATAAATAAATGCAAAGTAAATATTGCACGGTAAATAAAACATAAACATTCAGCTATATTATTAAATATTGTCTGTAAATCCTAGAGTCTCTAAAAATTTCTCAGGAATTTCCGCCATGCCAACACTGCTTTTAAAATCTGACCAAGACACTGCTTGTACTTACACCTGAGTGACTGCCAGCAATAGAATGAGTGCAAGGCGGGCGACCGCTGCTTCCTCACCATGAATCAACACAGCGAGGTGCCTCTTGGGAGTTAGAAAGACAGAAAGGCAGGAGTGTAGGTAAACAGGCAGGAAGTTTTACTTACAGGTATTCTCATCTGTCAAAAATGATTTGCTTTGTTACATCTCCACTCCGAGGTCTGTCTGGCATACTGCATGACTAACATGACGCGCCCATGCAGCTCCCCTGCAGTATGAGGCAGGACTGCTTGAGCTGCAACTTGGATAAAGTGCTTCTGTTTCACTGTGTTTAGTTTAGCTGAGATTATCTGAGTTTTGAGACAAACACTCATGAGCCTAGGCTGGCCGTGAACTCACTATGTAATAAAAGATGACCTTAAACTCCTGATTCTCCTGTCTCCACCTCCCAAGTATCGGGATTACAGGCATGCCCTATGCCAGGTTTCTGCAGTACGAGGGATCACACCCAGAGTCTCACGAATGCTAGACGAGCATCTTCCAAATAAGCTACATCCACAACCCTCAATAGCATTTGTTTTCTCTTTTTTAATTGTTCTCACTGAGTGTGTGTGGGGGAAATGATAGAGTAGAGAGCATTGGAGGAAGCCACCCAATACAGACCCGGCTTCCACACTCATGTGTATGTACTTGCGTGTACATGTGCATACATATACACACAGAGAAAGAAAAGCGGCTAGTGAGATGGCTCAGAGGTTAATCACATTTGTTGCACCAGCCTGAGACCAAGTGAGGGTGGGAGAGAACTAACGCCACTCAAGCGTCCCCTTCCCATCACATACACACCACAGCATATGGTCTGGTCCCCTTTCTCCACATCATCCAAGTAATTCTACTTTTATATAGTTTAAGAAAAAAAATTAAAGATGCGACAGTAACTACTCAAACTCATGTATCTACAGAGTTTAAAGTAATATAAACTGGAAATAATTTAAATTCAGCCATGACAAATTATGCTATATATGAAAAAATTATTAACTTGAAAATACATTATTATGTAAGATTTTTAAAGAGGTTATGAATAAGTGTAATAGGAACTCAATTTAACCTACTTTCAAGAATTTACCAAGGTCATAATAAATGGGTTTTTAATAGGTTTGGAAATATGTTATTATTTTTGCTTACTATAATCCCTAAGTTTTATTCAGATAATTTAATAACAGATGAAATAATTTAGAGGCATAAAAGAAAACTCACCACTCTCATTTACAGTAAAATACAGCCCTCTCCCCCCCCCCCGACCCTGTCCCATTCTCCATGGGCAGGAAATGTCCACAAGTGGGAATGTGTGTACTTCACCATACTTATATCAATCAGGCAAACATCTCTACCCATATACATAACCAATGGCTATACCGACGCTCTCGCTTAGTTCCTTTTGTTTACTTAGTTTTTACAAAATGGGATCACATAATTCCTCTTGATTTTCTTCTCCTCAGTCAGGTCTCAGTCACTCTCTATAACAGTTGTATAAGAACGTATGAAGTACATATGCATGTAACTCATTCACGATTCCCAACGGTTAGTCACCATATTATCAGACTGTTGTTTCTGTAGGCAGTGTAAACACCCTGCACATATCTTCTGACATTTCGATAGTTAGGGCTAGGATGGAATCCCAAAAGTGAACTTGATAACTACATATCTATATAACAGCACAAATATTATGTATGTATTTGTGTGTACATAGCTTTGTGGGGTTTTATTTTACAATTTTATGTGCGGTGCGTATGCATATGCATATATGTACATTCCTGGTGCCCATGGAGGTCAAGAAAGAGATCCTCTGTAACTAGACTACAGCTCCAGATGACTGTGAGCCACCATCCATGCACTGCATCAAACTCAGATTCTTTCTGTACAATTTTATTTAAAAAGGAAAACATGTTCAATGCATATGTATATGTAAGAATATGGCACATCTCTGTAGGTGCTCTTGGAGGCCAGAAGAGGGATGCAGATCCTTTTGAGCCAAAGTTGTAGATGACTGTGAGTCTCCCAAACTAGGGTACTCAAGAAGAGAGGCCAGTGTTCTTAACTGCTGAGCCATCTCTCTAGCTCCCTGTTCTGTTTTTGTGAAAGAGGATCTCACTCTATTGCCCAGAGTGGCCTCAACTTCAAATTAGTCCTCTTGTCTCAGCCGTCCAAGTGCTGGGTTCCAGGTGTGAGTCAGAAGCCACAAAATACATATTTTTAATTACTTAATAGTCACAGCAGTCACCAGCAATGACTATGCTGGTGACTATATGACTATGCTGGGTAAGTATATGCTCACCAAAAGGATTTTTGCCAATCTGGTAATTCACTGTTGTATTTCCCCACCTGTCACAGGAATTAATGTTTTTCACTGGTCCGTTGACCCCTCTTATTTTTTCTGCTAGTCTTATCCTTTACTTGCATTTCTACTGCTACCATATCAAGCAAATAAGGAATTCTTCCTGTACGTAGAATTTTAGCTCACAACACATTCAAAAGTATGTTTTAGGGGCTGAAGCGATGGCCCAACAGTTAAGAACACAGACTGCTCTTACAGAAGATCCAAGTTCAGCTCCCAGCAGCCATGTAACTCCAGCTCCAGGGGCTCTAACATCATCCCCTTCTGGACTCTGTGGGCCCCTGAACTCAAGTGTGAACAAACCTACATACAAACACACATATACAGATGAACTAAAAAGTGAAATGAAATAAATTATATATGTGTGTGTGTGTTCTAGCAACAGGAGGTGAAGGAGCACACCTTTAATCACAGTACTTGGGAGACAGCGGAAGGAGGATCTCTGAGTTAGAGGCCAGTCGAGTCTATGAAGCAAGTGCCAGGACAGCTAGGGCTACACAGAAATTCTGTCTCAAAGTGGCCCCCACCCCCACCAAAAATAAAAATAAAAAATTAATTGGTAAAAGCATATATCATAAAACCTGGCTTGAATTCAATCCCCAGATCCCATGATGGAAGGAGAGAACTCCTGAAAGCCATGCTTCTAACCTCACATATACTAATGCTTACAACACACACACACATACACACACACACACACACACACACACACACACCACACACACACACCATTAAATTAAAAAATAGGAACTTTTGTTTGTATATTCTTATTTGTCAATAATGAACATGAACTATTATGAGAATTCCTTAATGATCTTAATGATGTTTTGGGAGTTGGAGGTTTCACTACAAAACCCTGGCTGTCCTGGAACTCACTATGTAGGTCAGGCTGGCCTCGAACTTGGAACAACCTTCCTGCCTCTGCCTCCCAAGTGATGGGAGAACAGTCATGTGGGGCGGTACCTGGCTTATTCACCAAATCTAAAAGAAAAAACTATGGGCAGATAGTAACTACACTATCACAGTGAGAACGTAATGTAGTATCTACACTGCATGTAGTCTAAGAACTACAATGAGGCTGAGAGGAGAGCATCCCTTGAACCAAGAACCAGCCAGCCTATGCAACATAGCAAGGCCTTCTCTAAGACACCAGGGACTCCAATGAACACACAGATACTTATCTCACAGAGGGTACAAGCAAGCACAACCATCTTTTTTCTATACTGCTATAACCATTAATGAAAGCAAAGCTAATTAACTTTGTGCATTACCAACAAAACAAAAACAAAGTAGAAAAAGGACTAGTTCAAAAGAAAAGGGTTCACTAGAAAAGAGGAACAAGAGAGGGAATGGGAGAATTAAATATAATGAAAATATATTTATGCACAACTGAAATTGTCAAAGAATAACTTTTAAGATTTTAAGAACTTAACTTTCAAAGGCTATAGCAGAAATTCTAAATGGCCAATTCAGACCTGTGTCTGTTTAACCAACTATCTCCCAACCAGAAACATGTTTACTATGGGTGGTCTGCTGAAATATACAACAGTTGTGACAGACACACTTCATGGTAGCAATTAGATACAGCAAAAGAGAGGCCAACTCACCTAAGTGAGGAAACAGGTCTGCGTCCAACTGATGCTTTTGGGTACACAGTTTCACCAGTCTCTGCAGTCGGCTTATACAAGAGAAGTGTGGAGAGAAGGCGGTGGCTTTCATAAGGACGCGGTCAGTCCTGAGGGCATCTGAGACAGGAGCCCGGCTGGAGGGAAGGAGGGGCAGAGGCCTCTTGTGAGAGGACTGCCTCGTTTGTGCTATAGAGTATGTGGTGGGGGCCACTCCCTGCATTGGTAGGCTGGTGTTCTGAGGTTGAGGTGACTTGCAGACTAAACCCTGTGGTGGCGCTGGAGGTTTTAAAGAAGTGGATAGAGGTGACAGGTGGGCGTGCTGCTGAGAAGGCGCGGGAGGGGTACTAAAGTGCTCTTGCCGAACTTTTAAAATCTCTGTCTCTCGCTGGCGCTGCCGGTTCTGAGCCAACTTGCTCTGCAACTTCTTTCTCACAGTTGCCCCTTTCTTTAGGTCATCATCTTCCTCGTTGAAAGCAAAGGGGTCTTCCAACTCAGTTTCCAGATAGTGGAGAGGAACCCTTGCCCCAGGTGGCGAGAGGGACATGCTATCCAGTCCATTGGGCATCTTTAAGGCCAAGGTGGGCACTGTCAGGCTAAATGCCATGGCATCCATCTGGTGCCTCACCTTCACCTCATCTACCGGATCATTCTTTTTCTTCCTCTCTTTTTTCGGGATAAAGCCAAGTACCTGCAAGTGGCTGTTGCAGTACCTGCAGAAATGCACAAACATGGGAAAGCGTCTTCACACATATATAAAGAAGAAGATAAAAGCACATAGTACAAAATGTGATGCCAAATCTACTAAAAATCAGATATCTAAGGCCAGGTGTGGTAGCACAGGCCTGTAATCCTGGCACTTAAGAGGTGGAAGCAGGAGGATCAGAAGTTCAAAGCTAGCTTGAAGACTATCTTCAATCACCCTAACAAAAAAGTTACAGCCAGCCAGGCAGTGGTGGTACATGACATTACACCCAACACTCAGGAGACAGAGGCAGGCGATCTCTGAGTTCAAGGCCAGCCTGGTCGACACGGCAGAGTGAGTTCCAGAGCAGCCAGGCAACACAGGGAAAACAAAAAGTTACAGCCTGCTGAAAATATGGTAGCACAAGTTTATAATGCCAACACTTGGGACAGTTAGGCAGGAGGATCAAAAGTTCAAGACTGACCTGCACTAAGACCGTATCTCCAAAAATAAAATGTAAAAAAGCAATTGTCATTACTCAAACTATCCCCAACTGAGGTCTATATAATTATAAGGCACATATTAAACCACTCAAGTGCAGAGGTCAACAGAAAAAGTAGGTGTATCCACTGGTGAGTGGCCAGGAAAGCCACTTGGCCAGAGTCTCTCAACAGCTTTCTTCTCTATTACAACAAACAAAGTAACTCATCAAAGTCTGGAGATCACTTAAAAGTCTCTTATGGAATAAAGCATTATATTCCAATACCACTACAGTTCCTGGAGTTTCACCAAGATCTTATACTATAACCCTGACATGGGCCATGAGCCACATACACTCAAAACACACCACACTACACATACAACACACAAAGACAGAGGGCGGGAAGTAAACGTGGTTAGTGGATGAGCTTCTCAACAGGCAGAGACGTAAAAACATGGACTGAGTCTTCCAGCACTAAGGTGAGACATAAGAACATGGACTGAGTCTTCCAGCACTAAGCTGAAGCAGGCACTGAAATAATGTCCCTTATTCAGATAACTACACTACACTTACAAAAATTAATTGGCCCAACCACTTTCTAAGTAAGAAGTGACCAAGCTGAGATAGGAACTAAAATCAAAGCTCATGATGGCCCTGGTTAATCTTCAATAATGGGCAGGCTACTTTTGTAACTCAAATACCACGAACGATAAAGGCCCTGTATATATTGAGAAAATAAATACCTGTTATGACAATTAACCATATGAAAATCTGTCGAGGGTCTGTGAACAGAATATGCTCCAATCCATATTCGTCACACAGTTCCCAAAGCATGCCAACAAGTGGGCCATCAAAACAGTACTCCACACTTAAGTCAATTTGGAAAATTACGGCTTAACCAAAATTGCATAATGATTTTGTTGTTGCTTGTTTCTGCTGAAAAACTTCTCAAAGCATTATGTCTAAAAACATGCATTATGAAGTTCCAAGGGAGATGTACCGTCTGTCAGTGCTTCCCCAAACTACCTGAAGATGCAACCCACCACAGTCAGCAAGTTATCTCCACATAGTACTGAGCACACCGGGCGGTTCCCAGCCAGACTGCACATATGTCCTAAACAAGAGTCTGAGGCCGAGAGCAATAAGGAAGATGGTGTTAGCTAGGAAAAACTATCAACTAAGAAGTTAAGAAGAAGCAGAAACACCATACTGGGTATGGTGCAGCAGCCTTTAATCCCCGCACTTGAGAGGTAGAGGCAAGAGGATCATGAGTTCAAGCCAACCTGGGCCACCTGAAACACAGGATCGAAACACAACAATTGGATCCATCTCTCTGTTCTTCCTCTCTCCCCATCCTTCTCTGTCTTTGTCCTGGGTACCCTCTTTTTCTCCCTCCTTGCCCCCTCTCTCTCTCTCTCTCTCCTCTCATGAGCCATTCACTATATCCCTTCTCCAACCCCCCTCTTTCCCACAATAAACCTCCTTTATACCAAAAACCAAAATCAAATAAAAAGCCCACAAAAATCGAAGAGAAAAACAGAGCAGTCGCACATAGTGGCACACTCACAATTCCAGCCACTCAGAATACCAAGGCAGGAGGAGGACAAGTTTGATAGCAGCCTGAGCTATATAGCATTGATTTTATCGCAAATTAAAAAAGGGTTAGGAGGATAGCTCATTGGTACAGCAAGGGCCTGGGTTCAATATCCAGTGTCAAAAAAAAAAAAAAAATGGTTTTCAGCATCTGATGAAGAGATTACCTTCTTAACAAAGAACAGTAAGGCAGAATTTTGTATTTGAAGTTAGAAGTCAAGGCTGGCAAGATGGCTCCGCTGCTAAGAGTGCTTACTACTCAATCATGAGGACCAGAGTTTGGATCCCAACACCAACGCTGGGCAGCTCACAAATAGTTAATCAACCAATCACCATCACCACCACTCCCCCAGACGGAGGGGCAAATCTGTATGTGTATATTTATTTTAAATGCTGTGCAGAACTAAGTAAACATTCTTGTTCAGTTAGAGAGAATTTTCCCTCTATAAGAGAAGCAGCTCGGCAGGGCAACCACGCCCTGAAATCTCAGCACTGGGAGAGGCAGAGGCAGGCGGATCTCTGTGAGTTTTGAGGCCAGCCTGGTCTACAAAGTGAGTCCAGGACAGCCAAGGCTACACAGAGAAACCCTGTCTCAAAAAATAAAACACAAACAAACAAACAAACAAACAAAAAAAGGGGGCAGCTCAAGTGCTCATGCCATCTTGTGTGTCTGTGTATCTGTGAGTGTGCGCATGCGTGCATATGCATGCCGTAGCACACATGTAGAGTCAGAAGTCAACTTTGGGGAGTTGGTTTTCTTCTTCTACATTGTGATTTCCCAGGGACAGAGCCCAGGCTTTCAGCACCTTTACCAGCACAGCCATCCCAGCAGCCTCTAGAACGAGGGCCTGAAGAATACAGACTTCTGGCTGTGATAGTGTAAACCCAGCGGCTGGCGTGAGGAAAGGCTGTGTGTGCAGATTAGCACGTGCTGCATTACCCATATAAGAGCTTCATTTACCAGCCAGGGCTTCTCACATGTAAATGAGCAAAAGTTTGACTTAATTTATTTATTTTAATTTCCTATGTGTGTGCATCTATGTGTATATGTTACATGTACAAGCACCCAACAAGGCCAGGAGAAAATGCTGAATCTCTTGGAGCTAGAAATCAAAAAATTCCAAACAAAACCAAAACAAGCAACAACAAAAGGCTTTATTAAATAGTCCAGGCTAGCCTTTGAACTTTCAGCAATCCCCTGCTTTACCCTCCTGAGTATTGGGACTAGAGCAATGAACTAACATGCCTGGCTAACTCTGTCAACTAAAGTTTGTTGTTTTCCAGGACAGTAAATAAGATCAACTCAAATTCTTCCAGTGTTCAAAGAGTATTAACAGAAATGAATGCTTATTTTCAAATGACTATTAATCTTTCTAAATGATGATATAACTAGCAATATTTATATAGAGATTTAAACTTATTGCATGAATTCAACCTGGATTTCTTGGAATAACAGAGTATTTTCTTTCTGATTCTAATTTAACCTATTTGCAAATAGCATTACCAACAACAGAAATCTTTTGCAGTTATACAGTCATGGGACAATTTTGAAATAAAATGTACACTTAGTGCTTCTCTCACTATAGGAACACAAAGCCCCTTTCCCTTCCTGTTCTGAGAAGAAAAAACATCAATGACAGGAAAAACAAGTGTTTCAGAAAACCAATACTTTAAAGAAGTCAGGACTCTCTGGGTCTCGCTAATAAGATAATACCTGCTTTGGCTCAAATAAAAAGAAAGCCGGGGGGAGGGGGGTTTTTTAAAACCTAAAGTGAACACAACACAGTGATGCAGCAAAGTGGCCCAAGCAAAGTGATCTGCATTAGAGACAGGGGAAAGGGATTACCCCTCAGCCCCAAGAGACAGCCTCCAAGTGTTTAATGCCAAGGTCCCTTTCACACCAGGGTTGACTTCTTCTCCTTGTTCAGCTAAGCATCTGCTTCAGACTTTCAGGCATTGTGATCTGAGCCACATGTGCACACCAGAAATTCTAAAAGAGAACCCCCAAATCATGTCGGTGTGCTCATTCTGGTAGGCTCTCTACCTACAGAAATCATTCATTTCACACTAAAAATGAAAACTACTTGAAAAATAGAGTTTTTTGTCCAGTTTATGCAGGCTGACGTATGCTTACTTTAAAGAACCGGAAAAACAAACATGGAGAGGCTGTGTGCTAAAATAGAAGTTGTTCAAATTTTCTACCCTAACATAATACCTAAAACTATGCTCAAGATGATCACTGTGCTCTAGAAAATTGAAAGAAGCATGAAGAGACTGTATGTGAAAGAATTTTTCCTGAACACCTAAGAGACAGCCATTTACAACCCATTTCTTAAAAATAGTACAATGCAGCAGAGAGGCAGTGATGCATACCTTTCCAGTACTTGGGAGGCAGAGGCAGGTGGACCTCTGAGTTCAAGGCCAGCCTGGTCTACAGAGTGAGTTCCAGGACAGTCAGGGTTACAAAGGGAAACCCTGCTCAAAAAACCCAAGAAAGTCTAGACGTCTAAGAAATTAATAAAAGAAGAAAATATTCAAACATATTTTCAAATGCCTCCTAAAATGTACCACTCCATTTAACCACTCTCACCCCCTAAAATGTACCACTCTTTCTTAACCACAGTACTCCAAAGTTTCTTTGGACTGCCCCAGGACCCAACACTGAAATTTAACACACTGAAAAGAAACAGTATATTAGAGAAATTGACAAGAGAATTGACAAGGCAAAATTCCCAGACAACTCATGACCCAACTGTGGTTCCGTGATCTTCTTACCTACGATCCTCTGATTTGGGAATGGGGTTGGTGCAGCGCTGGCTGTTATACTTGGCCACATATTCACATTGCTTGAAGGGGGCAGTCTTGTCTTCCAGAACGTGTCTGATACAGAAAGCGTAGCCGTTGAGTCGCCGCTGCTTGCACAGTTTGGGGCTATATGAGCACAAGGGCTTATTGTCAACCTCAGAGAAGTGTATATGTTTCCCTTCATACATCACGTGACTCTATTCCTTGTGAACATCAGCTAAAAGGCCACCACAAAAAGAAACCCAAATGATAAACAAATCAGAGAGTGTAAGGCAGACTCAAGTCGAGAATTTCACTGAGGGACTTGTGGCCTCTCAGCCATACCTGATTTTAAATCTTCTGCACCACAGCAATGTGAAGAGAGCCCAGGGGTACCACAGTTTGGAATGCTGCTCAATCAAGAGGAAGCAGATTGTCTACAAAACATCAAAGGCCTCATTAACACAGAAACACAGGCAACTCACCCAGAACGTAAAGCAGCTCCATGCCCCCTTCCTAATGGGATGAACTGTCAACAATAATATCCCAAGGATGAGCTCTGACAGGAAAAAGGGGCTTTATGTTATCACACCCTCCAAAATTGATCCAAATCATATTCACTCTGTGACTAGCTCAAAATGGCTCACAGCTAGAGCCTTTCCTTCCAAGCAACCTGCACGAGGGTCTATACCTGTAACCCCAGCACTTGAGAGGTGGCAGAAAGACCAGGAGTTCCAGGTCATCCTCAGCTACACAGGAAGATTGAGGCATCCTGGGCCACATAAGACCGTCTTAAAGTGAGGGGGAGGGGAGAATGGGAGCTGGAGAGATGGCTCAGCAGTTAAAGAGTGCTAACTGTTTTTCCGGAGAGCCTGGGTTCAATCCCAGAACCCACAGGACGGCTCACAATATTTGTAACTCCAGTCCCAAGGCCTCCGAGGGCACTAGACACTCATGTGCTATACAGACACACATGTAGTCAAAATACCCATAGACACAGAACAAATAAAAACTTCAAAAGTAGTGTTTACAAAGCACCACATTTTCCATTACATCGACAAAATATTTAGCAATTTGATAAAAACTGTTTCTGTGACATACAAGACAGAGTTGTTATGGTATATATACCTAAAATCCCAGCATTTGGGAAGGTGAAGCAGAAGGATAACAGGCCAGCCTGTTCTATAGAGTTCTAGCCATGCCATCTAGGGGTACACAGAAAGAGAATATTTAAAGGCCATTGCTGCCAAACTTGATGACCTGAATTCAATCCTCCAGACCAACACAGTTAAAGCGGAGAACTGACTCCTGCAAGTTGTCTTCTAATCTCCAGACATGTCCATGGCATGTATGTGTTTGCATGCACACTCATAAAATAAATAAGTGTAATGAAAATAACGGTAGAGGATGAAGAGGCAGGCAGTGAGATGGCTCAGCGGGTAAAGTGCCCATTGCACAAGCCTGGCTGCCTAAGCTCCATCCTTGCAACCCACAGAAAAGTTGAAAAAGGGAATTGACTCCCACCAGTTGTTCTGGCCTCCACATACATGCTGTGGTATGCATGCTCGCACACATATTACACACATACATGGTATAACATGTATGCCGACACATATCACAAACATACATACATGCTGTAGCATGCATGCCTGCATACATATCACATACACAGACAATGACAAAAATAATTTTTTGTTATTTCTTCAAGACAGGGTTTCTCTGTGCATCCCTGGCGGTCCTAGACTCACTCTATAGACCAGGCTGGCCTCAAACTCACAGAGATCTGCTTGACTCTGCCTCCTGAGTGCTGAGATCAAAGGTATGTACCACCATGGCTGGCAAATAAATAAAATTTTTTATTTATTTTTATTGTATGTACAGTTGGTGTTTGACTGCATGAATGTCTATATGAGGGTGTCAGATCCCCTGGAACATGAGTTACAGACAGTTGTGAGCTGCCAGTGGGTGCTGTGAATTGAACCCAAGTCCTCTGGAAGAGTAGTCAATGCTCTTAACCACCAAGCCATCTCTCCAGCCCCAATAAATAAAAATTTTAAGTCAGGCATGACAGTATTCCATCTGCTCTTGTGGAGTAGAGCCAGAAGAACAGGAGTTCAAGGCCAACCTAGATTCATTTGAAAAAAGATATGGGTTGGGATTTCACTCAGTGGATAAAGCACTTGCTACAAAGCAGGAGGACTGGAGTTCAGATATCCAGAACCCATTTAAATGCCAGGTGGATGTGATAACCCACCTATGACTCCGATGTCTGGATGGCAGACACAGGGCATCCCCAGGCAAACTGGCTAGTGAGTCTAGCAGTGGTAAGGCTGTGGTTCAACTCAGAGAGCCTGCCTCAGTATACAAGGTGGAAATCAACTGATTCCTGACATCTGCTTTAAGCTTGTACACTTATATAAACATGAGCTCCTAAACACACACACACACACACACTCAGAGAGGAACGTTTGTATGCATAATGTATATATACTCACACACAACACATATACCCAAAAGAAAAAATTAAAATAAAATATATACATTCATACATGTATATGTACATAAAATAGAACAAATTCAGCTTTTAAAAGGTATTACTTCTGGGCAGGCAAGATGATTCAGTGATGAAAGGTATGCCCAAGCCAGATAATCTGAGTTCAATCCTAAGAACCCACAAGGTAGGAGGAGACCCAACCCCTAAAAGTGCTCCTCTGACCCCCCCACACCAGAGCACTCATGTGAGAACACACACACAAACATGTCTGCCACACCCAATGCCATCCCACCCTGAACTCCATGACACCAAGCATTAGTTAGTCAGCCACCTTTACATCATTCAATTCAGTGCCCCTAGTCGTCAAATACAAGTACTAATCATGGTTTGGATCTTCTGACCCAAGATTCCCTGAGAAAATGAAGAGACCTTATATAGTATCTGCTACACTAGTATACACAAAAAGACCAAATGTAGCACTTATAACACTGCAGTCTATAACAGAAAGCTGAACCTGGTTTATGAAGTCTTAAGTCTCAGTGAACTGACAGACTCTAAGCATCTCCAAATGTCATCCGGATGGTGAGTGACAGCTTAGATCTAAGTTTTTGAAAAAGCCAAGAAAAAACCCTTCCTTGAAGACCTTGAAGATGGGGCTGAAGATGCAGCTCAGGTGCAGAGTGATGGCTTAGCACATGCAGGACCCAGGGTTTATTCCCCAGCACTACATCGACGAGCATGGTGAGACATGCTTGCAACCCCCAGGCCTATGCCTAAACTCCTAGCCCTCTGGAGGATTAGAAGTTCAAGGTCATGAGATCCTGTCTCAAAAGAAAAAAGAAACAAACAAAGCCTGCTGCTGCCAGTACAGCACAGCGTGGTAGACGCTCAGTATGTGCAAGGTCAGAGTTCAATCCCCAGCACTAAAAATACCACGCTGGAAGAGGGAAGGAAGACCAGATTGAGGGAGGGACTGCACAGAAACTCCTCATGCCAATGAACAAGGTAACACACAAACGTCTGTACTAGAGGATGCCACTCACTGTGTCATCTTGAACAAAAGTCAACTCAGAATCTCAGACTTGTCATCACAGAACAGGGATAACAGTGATTACATCATCACTAGGTTCTAAGGCTCCGTGGCAGGCAACACTTGGACAGAGCTAAGGACCATGCCTACCGCGAGGGAAGCTCTGGAGTAACACAAGTTATTCACAAATGTTAACTCTGTCTTCCACCTGCCAGTGCTCCTGGAGAAAGAGCGTCCGCTACACAGAGGGCTCAGTGGCAGATCATATAGCACCGCAGTCGGGAGCAGTGAAATTAACCTTTGCAGAGTCAGGGTCTCAGACTTCATAAAAACAAAAGAAAAGCCAAACTGTTAGTGAAATAAAATCCACTAACAGACCTAACCATGCACAAATGCAGACCAAAAATAAGAGCTTTCTCTTTTCACCTTATTAGGGCAAAAGAAAGAAGAATTGAACTAAAGTGTGTTTTGTTGCCTCTAGAATGAGGATTCAGCCCAGGTTGGCCAGAAGAAGGCAGAGCAAGGTGGGGAGGAGAATAAATCAATCAGGCTTAGGTTGAGGGGCAGAGGTCTTGCCGATTGCACAAAGCCTTGGGATCCATCCCCAGAATGCATGAACCAGATGTGCTGCTGGTACACACCTGTAATGCCAGTCTCAGCACTCACAAGGCAGAGGCAGGATCAGAAATTCAAGGTCATCCTCGGCCAAAAGTCAGTTCCAGGCTAGCCTGGCATACAGGAGATGCTGTCTCAAAACAAAATTCTCCCTGCCCTAAAGGTCTGGGTACTTAAGACAGGACACATGTGAAAGCAGATCTATGAGTGATTTGAATGTCCACATTCTGCGCCACTCATTCACTCATCCATAACTGGATCTCTGAAATTAATTTAAGTCTAGTTGAAGATCTATTGTTTTGTTTTGTTTTGTTTTTAAAGTTACTGTTGGGGCTCGGTGAGATGGCCAGTGGGTAGAGATACTAGTCACCAAGCCGAAGGCCCTGAGTTCCATCCCTGGAACCTACACAGTCGCAGGAAAGAATGAATTCCAGCAAGCTGCCAGCATCCACGTGTGCAGTGGCAAATGTATGCACACATGTGGATGCACACACATACACACAATAAATTAATTTCTGTTTCAATTTTTTAAATGTATCTTACATATAAGTAAGCACTGAAAAAGTTATTTACATGGCCAAGATAATGGCTCAGTGTTTAAAGCACGTGCTGCACACATCTAAAGACCTGAGTCTGAATCACCAAACCCACAAAAAGCCAGATGCAGCAACACACATCTGTAAGCACAGCACTTTCCCCAGGAGACTGGAGCCAGACACTGGAAAGTCCCTGGAAGCTCTCAAGCCACCTATCCTGGAAAACACAGCAGGGAAGAATACACACACACACACAACAAACAAGCAAAAACAAATCAGGCAGAAGGTGAGGACCGACATGGAGTCATTCTGTGGCCACACGGGCACATGGAGCACTCTCTCACGTATGTGTATGCGCACAATATGTGCACACCTACATGCACACAGCACAGAGAAATGAAAACAGGCCCGAGCCACCACACCCCACTTCCTTTTGAATACCTTTCCAGCCAGGTGTGGTAGTGCAGAGCTGTAACTCCAGCACCAGGAAATGCAGAAGGTTGCTGTGAGTCAAAACCAGTCTATGCTACAGGGTGGGTGAGACCTTGTGTCAAAAAACTACGTATGCCCCATGGCAGCTCAGTGTCCAAGTGGCTTACATAGTGATGGGAAGAGGGACTGCCTCAACATAATCTGATTGGCCTGTTCTTTGATCACCTCCCCCTAAGGGGGGAGCAGCCTTACCAGGCCACAGAAGATGACAATGCAGCCAATTTTGATGAGATCTAATAGACTAAGATCAGAAGGAAGGAGAGGGGGACCTCCCATATCAGTGGACTTGGGGAGGGGCATGCGTGAAGAAGGGGGAGGGAGGGTGGGATCGACAAGGGAGGAGGGAGGGGCTTATAGGGGGATACAAAGTGAATAAAGCATAATTAATAAAAAAATAAAATTATACATTAATAAATAAATAAAGCCATCATCTTCTGATTAAAAAAAAAAAAAAACTATGTATGCTTTTAGATTTACTTCTGTTACGTATGGGTGCTGGGAACTGAACCTGGGTCCTCTGCCAGAGCAATGAGTGCTCTTAACCAGTGAGCCATCTCTCCAGCTTAACTCGGGGGTGGGGGCGGGGGGGTTCTTTTTAAGTTTCTCTACCTTGTTTATTCCACTGATAACTTACACCCATTAGTCAATTATGCTTACTACATACAGTCCCCATCTACCATCCTCTCTCCAGGCTGGCCTCAAACTGTGTAGGCTAGCGTACTGGTGTCACACGTCACACTCAAACCCTCCTGCTTCAGCCTCCCACGCAATAGGATTATGAGGTGAGCCACCATAACTGGCTCTCTGTCTTTCTTAGGTTTTCTTCAGTTTGTCTACATCTTCCACTGCTTAAAAGTGACCTTCATAGCCAGGTGTCATGGTCCACACCTTCAGTCCTAGTACTTTGGGAGGCTGAGGCAGGCAGATCTCTATGAGTTTCTGACCAGCTTGGTCTAGAGCTCCCAGACAGCCACAGTCACACAGACAGACCCTGTCAAGCCTGGCACACACCAGCACTCAGAAGGCAGAGGCTGAGGCAGGCATATTGACATGAGTTCAAGGCCAGGTTGGTCTACAAGGCAAGTCCAGGACAGCCAGGTCTACACAAAGAAACCCTGTCTAGAAAAAAAAGAAAAATAATAATAAGAAAAAACAACAAAGAAGAAAGTAACTTTCATTTGTACAATGAGATATTTCTTTATTCTGAACTCTCTCTCAGCCACCAGCTCACCCTTCAGGCCTGTTGTCATTATTTCTTGAGCTTTTTATCCCATCTTTTCTCCATTTTCACAAGAGCAACCTCTCACCTCCGCCTCTACCAGGGAACTATTTGATCACAATTTTCACATTTCTGTTCCTTCTGGAAATGTTCATCGCAAATACTCTTCCCTTGAGGTTTAGCTGGCTAGTTCCCACAAGCACACACATGACGAGGTTGGGGAAAGGAAACTTGGGCTTTATTTTTCTTCAATTGACAAAAAAAATTCAGCTGTCAGCTCCTTGCTGCCAGTTTCTCCTCCATTTTGAATGCCTTGCAAAACAGGACAGCTGTGGTTTATAACCAAGGCCAGCCTTCCCCACCAGTCTGAGAATCCAACACATAGACCAGACTGCCATTCCAAGCATGGGGTCTGCTGGCTCTGTTCTCAGGCTGTACCACCTACTTGGTGCAGAGTTGTTCCCCTTGCTGCACCTAAGGAGGAAATCACACCTGACACTGTCTCATTGTGACCTCATTCTCATCAAGAGAATGGTCACACTTCAGACCACTAACTCACACAGCCCAGCTCTGATGCTGTGGTGGTCAGTACACACGGAGTTTCTTTTTGGTTTCTTTGGTGGCTTTACAGGAGGGGAACACAGATTTAAGTGTACTACCATGGTTAAGCCAGATAGAGCTTTAGAAAATGCAGTATACAAACATGCTTAACCCAGAGGCAGATGATCTCTGTGAGTTTGAGGAATGTCTGGTCTACATAGCAAGTTCTAGGCCAGGTAGGTCTATATAGTGAGATTCCACTTAAAAAATAACAATAAAATTCTGTGTAGTAAAATACACCTTAATAGAAACAATGAGTTGGCTGCCAGGCCTAACCACCTGACCTCAATCCCCAAGAAAACACACAGACACATAGTACAGACACACAGAAACAAAGACACAGACTATCTGTAGCCCTGGCTGTCCTGGAGCTCCTCTGTAGACCAGTCTGACCTTGAACTCACAGAAATCGCCCTGCCTCTGCCTCCTGAAAGTAAAGGCGTAGGCCACTTTTTTATTATCTATTTTCTAATTTTATCTTGTTTTCTTTTGCTTTTAAGACAGGGTCACAGATAGCCTAATCTGGCCTGGAATTCTCTACGTAGCTAGGATGACCTTGAACTTCTAACCCTCCTATGTCTACTTCCCAAGTGCTGGGACTACAGTGTGATACCATGCCAGCCTGCATGCTTCCCTGCCTGCCTCCCAGGTCCCCACCTCCTGTGTGTGTGTGTGTGTGTGTGTGTGTGTGTGTGTGTGTGTGTGTGTATACAAGCTCACTGTGAATACCAGATTCTACCAGTTCTGTAGAATCAATTCTCTTTTTCCATCCTTCATGTGGATTCTGGGAACTGAACTCAGTTTATTAGGCTTAGCAGCAAGTGCCTTCTCCCACTTAGCCGGCTGGTGAGGCTTGAGACCCTACTTCCTCATTTCAAATGTTATTACAGAAGTTCTCATGCTGTTAGACTCCATGGCAAGAATTAACTTACGACACATCACTTCAACAGTAGCTATGATGGCTGTAATAGCAGAAGGCATACCTTTTCCCCTTAGAGGAGTATGACCCACACGTGAGATACTTGGGGTGGGCTCTTACAGCTCTGTTCACCGAGGCCCCTCTGCTCTCACCAGAGTAGACAGCTTCATCTGCCCAGGATACTAGACCAGCTACTCCCTTCATTTCTCTCTAGTGCCCTTCCTAGGATTAGCCCTCCTCCAATCCTTTTTTTGTTTTGTTTTGTTTTTTATGTTTGGATGTACAGGTGAGAACAGGTGTCCCAAAGGCATTGGAGCTGGTGTAGGTGGAGTTATAGGCAGGTGTGAGGCACCCCCCATCAGTACTGAACACTATCGTGGTTCTCTTAACCGCTGAGCCCCCTCTTCAGTTCCACTTAGCCCATCTTTAAACTACACTTCAGGTACCAGATGTGGTGTCACACCCTTTATTCCCAGCACTCAGAAGGCAAAGGCTAAAGAATTTCTGAGAGTTCAAGGACAGCTTGGCCTACACTGTAGGCCAACCAGGTCTACAAAGTGAAGTCTGTCTGAAATGTAAATAAACAAAAATCTGGGCAGTCACCACAGACACTCCCAACAGCTGAGTCTGTTTCTGTTCCTCTGAAATACTCCAGGATGGCAAAATGTACTAAAATTTAACTGAAGAAAATATATCAACTGATATGACTGGGAGAGAAAACTGCCTATCTCTCCAAAATGTAAACTCATAAGCAAGTGCAAGCCAAAATAATTTAAAAAGAAAATAAATGCGCATCAAATACCTGTTATGTGCCCAAGACTCCTCAAAAGGCAAGCGTACAAATAAAATCACATTATGAATTAAATTAATTAAATGGCCTTACCTGATTTATTAGAAAGGTTAAGGGCAGTTTATGCCACGGAGAGATCACTCATTGCCTCTGGGAATAATCAGGGATAGGGCTCAAATCTGGTCAATTTTCTCATCTGTAAAGGGAAGATAATTGTATGTACCTCATTGAGTTGCTTAGCAGAATTAAATTAGGTATTTCAAGAACACGTGTTTAGCATGGTACCCAGCACATAGTTATCACTTAACATTACCTAGTATTAGAAGCAGTAAGTAGTAGTTTATTAGTATTATCATTTTCATCTCTAATCTGCAGGGCTAAAATGCCCTCTTCCCCCTGCTAGTGGTTTTCTGAATAGTACAGTGTAATTCTCCACTAATTCAGGCTCTCCTACTTCCTTGGGTCTAGAGTTACAGGATGCACCGAGAAGTTTCTCCTGTGATCCACACTTAAAAATCTACATCTAAAAAATGTTTCTACCTTTGTAAAGAGCCCTCAGGTATTGATATTCTTCTGAAAGAAAACACTAGCAGAGCCAGGCTTGATGGTGCATGCCTTCAGCCCCAGCAATTGAGAAGCAGAAGCAGGCACAACTCTTGTGAGTTTGAGGCCAGCCTACTAGGATAGCCAGAGCTACATAATCAGACTGTCTCAAAAAAGTATTTATACACATACATACAAACCCAATATATATCTCAGAACAGTGTTTGGGGCATGAGGATTGCTTCTTCCCTAGCACATGCAAAGCCTAGTAATTCCCTAGTAACTCTCACGTACACACACACATACACACACACACCTGCTTTGGTTAAAACATTCATCGGCTCCAGTTAATAATTCTTTACAACAACTGCTCACTGAACTCCTGCCCATATCATGGCTGTTGCAGAAATCCTACACTACAGATTAGTAAGGAGAATTAAGTTGTGCCTAACTCAGATCCTTTTGTTCTAAGAATCTGAAACTGCTGGCTCTTCTGTTCCTGAAGCCATCCACTGTTGCCTTCTCCTTGAATTCGCTGGAGAGGCTGACACCCTGGACCACTTTCTCTCTCTTGGCCCCAGTCGGGAGCCATCCTTGCCTCCACACTTACACTGCGGTGCTGGCCAAGCTTCTTTTACTTATGCGGCACATGATGAGAGGCCTACAGTGGGGCAGAAGTGGACCACAGGCAGACTTCAGCTAACTGCACTTCTCCAAAAGCTCCAACTCAAACAAGCTTCAGCAAGTTACTGAATTAAAAAAAAAAAAAAAAAAAAAGCAGACCTCCCAGGGTGTGGTGGCTCACACCTGTAATCTCAACACTAGGAGGTTGAGGCAGGAGGATTGTTGTGAATTCCAGGTCAACTAAAACTAGTGTAAGATACTGTCTCAAAGAAATAAAAATAAAAAATAAAAGAGAAAAAAACAGAACAAGCTGAGTGGGAAGGTGGCTACAAGTTCAAGGCCACTCTGAACTGCATGAGAGCCTTTCTCAACACACACTTAAAAACTGAAATCCAGCCCTAACTTCAAGATCTTCTGAGTTTTCAGGATTTAAAATTTATCACAAAATTTAACATTTTCAGGTCAGCAGCTAGTAGAAATTTCTAAACATTCAAGACCAAGTTACTTTACAACCTGTTTCATCTATAAAAGCACTAAGTTATATACACACAAAAAAGTCTAAGTCAAACAAAACATTTCTAGGGAGTTTATCACGATTTTTAACTTGAGTCTGACTCCAGATTTCAAACTAATGTACAACCTGTCCAGGCACACAAATCCATTTTTATTTCCTGAGATTCACTAAGTCAAATCTACCTCCACCTTCCATTCCCCTGCCTCCGAGATGCCTTCCACTCCACCTGCGCTCCACTGGGCCACACTCCTGAGGCCAGCGTACCTTCTAAGTGGCCTCTGCCACCTCCTGCCCTCAGCCCTAGTTCAACCCCCTCTTCGCTGTCTTCTGGGGAGCTGCCTCACTGGAATTCCAGTCTTGCCCTCCTTATTCTGCCTATTCTTTCTACCACTACAATACCATATTTTAAGTAATGTGTGCAGCCAAAAAGGCCTTCAGGGTCACTTGCAAATTTAAAAGAAGCCCATATTCCTTACCCCAGCAGAGAAACTTGAGTTTCCAGTCACCATTTACTCCACCCCCCACCCCTGGTCCAAGACCACACAGAACCACAATTTGCAACACAGAACTCTATTGTCCCTAGGCATTTATTCATACCTGCAGGCCCCTCCTCCTGAAATACCTAACTCCTCCCATATGCTCAGGGCAGAAAGCCCTGACAGAAAGCACTCACAAAAAGGCCTCCCCAGCATGAATAGAAAAACAGATTTCTTTCTCTAGGTTAACCCATTCCTATTTTTCTAGGGTGTAAATATATTCATTTTTCTTCTCCACCAGTCTAGAAATTGCTTGATGGGAGCAGGAGCTACCTAGAGACACAGCTTTTTTGGCTGGCCAAGGCCTTGCCTACAAGCTCGAAGCCCTGCGTTCAACAGCCAATACCCAGCACCTCGTTAGTAACTGTGCACGCTAAAATCTCCACTCTGCAGGTTCAGAGGTTCAAGGTCACACTTACTGCTGGAGACTCTTTAAACCAGAAACTGGCACAAAGCAGCTCATTAGCTAAAGGAATGAATGAAAACCAGCCTGGGTGACTCCTGTCACCTTCTCTGGTCACATCAGAGTAAGCCTACCGTGGCCATCACCTACCCAAAGCCACAAAAGGAACTTACTCTTAAGGGGCACAGTCACAGAAGACATCAAGTTCAAATTCACTTCAGTGTAGAGATTGTCTAGTACTCACAAGGCCCTAGGTTCAAAACCTGGTGATACCAAAATCAAAGAAACAATCATAGAAGCAAACTCAACTCAAATGCGCCTTTACTATTCTGAATGTGCAGAGCATCGTTTCTACACGAGGGGACAGAGAGATCAGTGCTTACTTCACACATGAAGACCAAGTCAAAGAAATAAAAAGTTTCACTGTGGCCTAAATTCACTCTGCACATAGCTCAGGCTGAGAGTCCCAACTTGAAGCTAAGATTAACAACGTGAGTTTTAAATGTTTTAAAGATTTTTATTTCTACTCATGGGAGTATTAGTGGGTCTGTGTATGGGTTTGTGTACCTGAGAGCAGCATCTGATTCAGGACCCAGAGTTATAGTCACAGGCTATAACCACAGGTATTGGGAACAGAACTTGGGTCTTCTGGGAGAGCAGCATGCGCTCTTAAGCACTGCGCCATCTCCCCCGTGCCTTATTTTTATCATGTGGGCAAGAATGTATCTATGTGTGGGTAGATGAATGTGTGAATGCTGGTGCTCTGGGAATCCACAGGAGGGTATCAGATCGCCTGCAGCTAAAGTTAGAGGAAGCTATGAGCCACCCAATATGGGTACTACTGTGCCATCTCTCAGCCTGCCTTTTCAAATATTAATATTATTAGAAACATATTAGAAATTAATTAAGGATAAATTATAAATATTATTATTTAGAGACATAAGTATAGGTTATAAATATTTTAATAAGGTCTCCCTATGGAGCTCTAGAACTTTCTATGTAGACCAGACTGGCTTCAAATTCACAGAGATCCACATGCCTATGCCTCCTGAGTGTTAGGATTAAGGTGTGTGCCACCATACCAAGCAAAAGAAATCTTTAAATTAATTTTTATTTTGAATAGTAAGATTAGTTTTAGGGGCTGCCAATATGGCTCATGGTTAAAAGCGCTTTCTGCCGATCCTGCCAACCTGAGTTTTTAAATTCCTGGGACCCATCTGATAGAATCAGAAAACCTGACTCCTTCAAATTGTCCTCTGACCCCTCCCCACATACATGCTGTGGTATACACAGATACACGCACACACGTACATAAATAAAAAATAATAACATTTTTAAAAGATTAATTTTAATTATAAGGTGTCCTATCACTAGAATTAACAACAGTGCAAACTTTTAACTAATCTGAAAGAACACACCTGCTACCTTCATTCAGGTTTCTAAGCTATATTTGCGCTGTAGGCACACACTCAGATAAAAATAGGAAGGCACTGAAATGTTATTATCCTGGGTGGGCTGGATAGGTCAATTCTCCAAACATACTATGAGTATTTATTTTAAGTAAGAAAAAGGGCAAAGAAACAAGGAGTTACTTAGATGGTGTTATCACAGAACATAGGTGGACGAGCAGAATCACTAATCCTTATAGCAAAGAATTTTATTTCTATGTCCTGATAAAGAAACCAAAGATTAAGAAGAAATGGGATCAGAGCCCAACTCAAAGCCTAGTCCAACCAAGTATACCTGGCCAATACAAAGATTTCATGAATAAAAGTTGTAGGTTTTCCTGAGATGGATAGGGGTGGGAGTGGACAAGCAGAGTCACACCATACTGCCAGGCTGGCCTTGAACTTGAGGTCCTCTGGTCTCAAGTTCTCTAGCCCTGGCTTACAGAAATCCACTGCCATCCCTGCTAAGAATTAGCTTTAAGAGTAAATCACAGCTGGGCATGGTGGCACACATGTAAGTCCAACACTCAGAAGGCAGAAGTGGGAAGATCACAGCAAATCAAAGGCCAGCCTAATCTAAGGGATAAGCTGTGAGATCCTGCCTCCTAAGTAAATAAGCAAGCAGGCAAGCAAACAAACAAACCAATAAATAAACAGATAAAAAGCACACAGTGCAAAAGAATTAGAACCAAGCAGTCACCTTGAATCAGGGAAAGATATGCAGGCGGCCTAACATTTTTACTTAAGTTTCTCCCCAATCTCAAAATGGCCAGAAGCATGGTCTCAAGTCAGTCTTTACACAGAGGCCTCTGGGATACACTCAGACTAGTGCAGTGAGAAGCGGCACCCAGGCAGGCTCACCTACTACTGCTTTACAAGTTACAGGGTTTGAGAAGCTGTCTTCAGATGCAAATGGCTAGAGCAGGTCCCAAATCTAGATCCTGAGAGCTAAGCCTAGAAGATCTTAGAGAAAGATGAATGCAAGTGTTTGGTTGAACTAATATGTTTAAATGCTCAGACTCCTGGTTGTTTAAGTCTCTCTAAACTAAAATTTCCTTTAAAATTAGCAGCAATGGGTGCCAGACAAGAGACTCAGCAGTTGAATGCAATTGAGACTCAGCAATTGAGACCACTTGCTGCTCTGTCAGAGGACCCAGGGTTCATTCCAAGCACCCATAGGGCTGCTCACAACCATGCTGCTTCCGGGGGACCTGACACCCTCTTCTGGCCTTCTCAAGCATAACACCCACATGGTACACAGACATACCTGCACACATACACAACACCCATACACAAAAATAAAATAAAAAGTTAAAAACAGTAGCAATATAATTTTCTGGAAAGAAAAAAAAAAAAAAACAATGGAGATGGGATACACAAATTTCTACATAAAATCTTTCAGAAGAAAGAAAAGTTGACAATTTCAGACTTATAACTTAAACATTTACTTTTTTTGAGACAGGGTCTCTCTGTGTAGCCCTGCTGTCCTGGAACTCTCTCTGTAGACAAAGCTGGCCTCCAACTCTGAGATCTACCTGCCTCTGCCTCCTGAGTGCTGGGACTAAAGGCATGCCCCATCACTGCCTAGCTGAAGATCTACTTTTGAAACAAAACAACTCAGAGTCAAAAATACATTCTCTTTTAATTTAAAACTAATTCAGTATGTTCCCTGGCCCTGACTTTTATTAGTTTGAAATAAAATTGACTTTTAAAACATCAAATCTAGCATTTCTTCAGAAATAAAATAGCCCACGAATATATTACAACAGGTAACTAAAATGTTTGGGACAGGATGGGAGAAAATCATAAAGCTTTCAGTATTTATACATACACAATTTTTGAAACTCTTAAGAACATGAAGGTGATGATAAGCATTAAACATATTACAAAACAGCAAGATTTCTTTTAACTTTTAAAATATGTTGGGAAAGGGGACTCTGAACGACTCTTCTTCTATGCAGTTTGCTATAAAAATAAGGACTTGTAATAAAAGAAATAATGGTTTTTGCTACACACATACATGAAAACACGATCTAGTCAATAAGCAATTTCAATTAATCAATAATGATAAAACAATCATTACATGTAATTTGCATTTTGATACCAAATCCATACCATCTTCAAATATCAAGGCTTTCTTAATGGCTGATCATCTAACACTGTGAGAAAACAGAGCCTTATTTTAGCCAGACAAAAGCAAAGGATTCTCAGTAAGAATCATGTAAGGAGCCTCAGTGTGATGCCTGACAGAAGCCAGCACTGACCAAGTCACAGATTACCCCGTTGCTCTGCAACTGACAGGCAGCTTTTCACTAACTGCTCTGTGGACTGAGTGCGATCTCCAACCTGCAACCAAGCAGGTCGCTTGAGCAAACACATCACACACACACAACTCTCTCTCTCTCTCTCTCTCTCACTCACTCACTCTACCCCAAGCTCTAAGAAGTGTGAAAAGGAACAACTCTCCACACAAGCCCACACTGGGGCTGGGGGTGGCAGGGTCAGGTACATGGCAATTTCAACATTAAACAACCATCAGTTGTAGCCTCCAGAAACTGCCTATCCTTGAAGAGAAAGAAATACTAGATTTGGACATTTAAGTTTACTACATGAAAGAAAAAGCATGGAAAAAAAGGTTCAGAGCCGATGGCACCAAAACAGAATCAAAATCAAGTTCATTTACAGGGTAGGCCAAAGCCAAACGCTGTACTCAGTTCGAAGGGCTCCTCCACAGACCCCTGAGCTGCTGCAATAACAACTTTTAGTTTCCTCCCCCTCCCCCCAAGTTTCTAATTCTAGAGTGGCATCAAAGGATATCACATAAACCTAAATAGTTGCTATCAGAACGAATCTATCATTGCTCCTTAAACTGCAGGTAGACCTTACTTCAAAAAAAGCTGCCCTGCCCTCCAGTTCCTTCCTCCCAATTATGAATGCTCCGCAAGGTCTGTCAACCGAGGAGGCTTCAGTTTCTGAGTTGGTTTTCACCGGACAGTGACCAAATAAGCGGGGAAAGTCCTACAACTAGGGGCAGGGGACTTACTCCAGAAGCCTGCCTGGTCCTGCCCTCTCTCTTCCTGACAGTTTGCTCTCTGCTCCCTACTTACTATCTTTCTGCCGGAGCTGTCCAGAAAGGGGGAGTTGGGGGACCCAAAGGAGTCCCGGAGAGAAGGTGGGGGTTATAAATGAACAAGTGGGGTACGAGATTAAAAAAAAAAAGCGGGGGGAGGCCGATGGGCACAGACCGTGCTGTAGAAACAGTACCTGAATCTACCTCGTTCCTTCCCACCCCCAAAAGCCCAGTCACTAACTAATAAAGCTAAAGGGGAAGAAAAAAATCCCTTGAAAACTTTTCCAAACCGGAAGAGAAGGCTTCTCCCCGGGCCTGGGAGCTCTTGGGGAATGGGCTGGAGTTGGCAGCCCCGAAGGGGGATCGCGGGGAGTGGGGTGGGGCGCGGGCGAGGGGTGCAGGGGCGGAGTACCTTGAATGGACAGGAACTGGCGAAGAGTTTCACGCCAGCCGAGAGCTCTCCCCCCACGCCCTCGGGGGTCCCGGGCGCTAGGACCGGGGCTCCCCGGAGAGGAGGCAGCCCCCAATTCGGGCCTAGAAGGAAACTTTCCGGGCCGCGGCTGCACCTGACTCCTCGCCGCCCCTCCACCCCACGCCCGCCAGGCCGCCCGCCCCGCCCCGGCCAGGCCGCCCGGAGTGCCGCGGCCGGGGATAAATAAACCCAACAGTTACCGGAATCCGGGGGGCCCCCGTCTGCACGACGCCCCAGGACGGGAGTGAGGGGGGGCTGCCGCACACTCCCCACTCCAAGGCCCCGCCGTCCCAGTCCCCGCCGCCCGGCCTTCCGCCCCGCGGGAGAGCCTGGGGCCGGCGCAGGATACAGCCCGCCCCGCCGCCTGCCCGCCCGCCTGCCCCGAGGCCCCGGGGGACCCCAGGGGCGCGGGAGGCCTGTGGCACGGGGGCAGGGCGCGGCCGCCGCGGGGCCCGAGGCCTAGGGAGCCCCCCCCTTCCGCAGCACTCCCCGGGCCCGGCCCGCGCAGGCCGCGCCGCTCGCCGCGCTCAGTCCGTCGCCGGAACCCCCCCGCCGGAGCTGCCTACGGGCGTCCCCTAGGCCCCCAGGTCCCCGGCCCCCGCCACCCCAGCGCCGGCCCCACTCACCCTTTCATTCTCCGCCCGCGGCCTGGCGTGGGCCGGCGAATCCCCGGCCTCACGTAAGCGCGCTCGCCGCCCGCCCTGCCTGCGCGGCCCAGCCCGCCGCCCTACGGGAGCCCGGGGATGTGGGCCGGGCCTGGGGCCGCCTCTGCTTACCTTTCAGCTGCTGTTTTTTTTTTTTTTTTTTTTTTTTTTTCCGGTTTTTTTTTCTTTTTGGTTCCTCCCTCCTCCTCCTCCCCCCCACCCCCTTTTCCCTCGGCTGGGCTGACAGATCAGAGAGGCGCTGGCCGTGGACTAGGAAGCTTCGCTGATACTGCTCCCCCCCCGGGCTTCAGCGAGAGTCTTTCCCTGTCGAACAAGAGGGGTGAGGATCATATTTTTATTTTGGAAACTAAAAAGTGCTCCCAGGGTCGGTGATCGTTAAGGGGAAATCCCTGAATGTACTCTCCAGCCAAGAAGGCAGGGCTGCCGCCCGCACTAGGAGAGGCAGCCGTCTCCTACAGCACCACTACAGGCACTGCGACGGCATAACACCACAGAGCCGTTCTCTGCCCTCCGAAACGACAACTTTCCTACCATCTTGGAGGCGGAGGAGAGAGGGGCCGAGGGGAAAAGTGCACCGGTTCCGGATAAAGTACAGATTTCTACCTCTCGTTTCTGGAAAAAGTCCATACTCGAGGTCTGCTCCGGCGCCTGGGGGGGAGAGCAGGGAAGAAACAGAAACGAGTTCATTTGCTCCGCGGGGGGAGATGTTCCTGCGCCTTCCGATGGGAAGATATCTTTACGAGACACAGGTTTTACGACGTTATTGTTTTCCATTTTAACTTTTTTTCCATGATGGTGACAGTGGCAGCTTAGGGTTTTTTGTTTTGTTTTATTTTGTTTACAGGCTAATAATTTTTTCCTCTATGGCAAGTCCAAGTTCTGTATCTGGTGGCCAGTCTGTAAATTGGCAGTAGAGAGCCTTAGAGGTCACTTGATTGTCTTTATTTTATTGCCGTTTATATTGTATGTATCCGTACTTAGGTTTTCATGTGTTATGGTTAAGATTTTGTGGTTTGGTATCCACGAAACTAGGGGTGCTGCGAGTCACTTGTAAAGAGCTGTCTTTTGTCTTCTCACAAAGCAATGTAAGTAAAACCTATTGACTGTCCAAAAAGGCATAATACAGCTGTTTATTTTTCACAGTGCAAATAGAAGCACTGTGTATTTAAACTCTCAGTACAGCAGGACAAGCCTGTTATGGTCCGTCTGGCCAAAAAGAAAGATTACTCCTGTAAACCTAGCAATAGGCTGAAAGATGCTTTGGGTTTTCTTCACGTAAAATTATTAAGAATCACGTCTATGATTTTATTTGTGTTTTTTTCTTTTAATTTGTATAGATTATTTGGTGCATTACATACAGCTGCGTGTCACACAGAATTGAGGCGTGTTTATTTTTCCTAGTGTTGACATTTTAAGAACTTACAGAGTGGTGCTTGTTGAGTGACTTTATAGATTACAGGATATCATGCATTTACTTTTTTAATATAGTTTATTTTTTATTTATGTGCATTGGGTGATTTGCCAGCATGTATGTCTGTGTGATGATGTTGGATCCCCTGGAACTGGAGTTACAGACAGTTGTGAGCTGCCACGTGAGTGCGGGGACTTGAACTTGGGTGCTTTGGAAGAGAAGCCAGTGCTCTTAACCACTGAGCCATCTCTTCAGTCCCAGAATCCCTCCCCCACTTTTTTTAAATGAGCAAACTTTAACGCATAAACGGGATCAAAGTTCAAGTGTAGTGGGTGCGGAGATGACAGGCAGGTGCCACTGTGGTTCTACCACTGTACTGTGGTAGAACCACAGTGGAGAATTGCTTGCAGAGGCAATAGAAGCAACAGCAGGAATAGCCAGTCTTTTTTGTGTGCTCCAAGGGAATGAGGAGTTTTCATTTAAAATTCATTACAAAGCATTTAGGAGTAACTGATGTTTAAGATGCCTATTTCTGTGTTAAAACTTTAAAATGAATTCAGATACTATTTGTCTGAGGAACTCTACTCAATCATTTAAATTTGAACATAATACCTTCTGTGAGTTTTTCCTCCTTTTTTGATGGGAAAAACTGTAGGCACTAAAATTAACTAGTTCCTCTCATCGTGGAAACCTTACTTGAGAAGCTGTGTTATATTTACAATTTTGTTGTTTGGTTTGGTTGTTTTGAGATTCATGCGATCTTGCCATATAACCCGAGCTGGCCTTAAACTCAGTATATAGTTCAGGCTAGCGTGGAACTCATAGCCATCCCTTTACCTCACAGGTGCCAAAATAGTCATACACCACACCACCCAGCCCATTATCTGTTCTTTAACACTTGGGCTTCAATCACAGTGGCCATAACAGGAAAGTAAGTTTCCATAGCTGAGATCACTGGTAGACTTGGAAAGCATGCCTGCCGACAGCATGGTTTTTTCCTCATGTGTGCCTTAACTTTATACAAATGATGATCCCAGCTGCTGCCTTTGCCTTAAACTTGCTACTTTTTTGAGACAGAGTTTCTTTGTGTTGGTTGTCCTGAAAACTCACTCTGTAGATCAGGCTAGTCTCGAACTCAGAGCTCCACCTATCCTTTGAGCCCTGGAATTAAAAGCAAGCAACCCCCCCCCCAACACCTCCAAAATCTTGGGGCTGGGCACTTTAATATATGTTATTTTACTCTGTTCTGGTTTGGTTGGTGGTTGGTCTTGAGACAGGCCCACTATGTAACCCTGGCTGGTCTGAAACTCATTAAGTAGACCAGGATGGCCTTGAATTCACAGTGATCTACTTGATCACAGTGATCACAGTGATCTGCCTCCTGAGTCCTGGAATTAAATGATATACCTCTATATTCTCCCCGTTTTTTTGTTTGTTTGTTTGTTTGTTTGTTTGTTTTTTTGAGGAAGTCCTGTAGTCCAGGCTGGCCTTGAAATCCCTATGTGGTCTAAGGTAGTCTTGACTTCATAATCCTCCTGCCACAACCTCGGAAATATTAGAACTACTATAACTATATGCAACATGAAATCTTGCAGGAATTTGCTACTAGTGATTTAGTTTTGTAAAATCAGAGTATTTCATTGTGAATATTATAGTGAAGTTATTGAGAAAATGACAACTACATTCTGGCCTTAAAAAGTCTCTTTTATACAGTGGTATATATGTATGGAAGTGGAGCAAGACCCATTATTTTGCATCTTACTAAAAATTAACTTTAAAAAAAAACTTATTTAGACATTGTAGATTTATTTAAAGTAAAAGATTCATGTGTGTTTAGTGGATTAGAATTTGTCTATAAGTAAAAAAAAGAAAAGCCATTCTTGGCAAATGTTTGCTTGGCAGACTCACCTTTTTTTTTTTTTTTTTTTCGTTAAAGAAAGAAACCATTGAAGATAGACATTGTTATTCAAGTTTACTAAAATTTTTGTTTTGGGAGGAGCTTGTTTGGGGGACTTGTTTGGGGTCTTTTCTCTTTTGAGATGGAGTTTCATGGACCTTATGCTAGCCTCAAACTGTCTTTAACCAATCCTCCTGTCTCCACTTTTGAAGTCCTGGGATCACAGACATATCCCACCATAACTCTGTTCTTTCTTCTGGACATGCAGGTCAACAAGATGTCCAGTCTGAACTGACTGACTCACACACACACTCTCTCTCTCACATGAGGTATCATATCCAGCATATTCAGACACTTCTAAGGGAAGGCTCTATGCCAGACAGACGCATGGTAGCTAATGCCTGCGCTCTCAGTAGTAAGAGGCCGAGGCAGGAGGGTAGACAGTGCCAGAGTCCTTGAATAGATGGATGAGTATCACACAAGCACAGTGTTGTAGTTACTGCATAGGCTGGCAGCACAAGTGCCAGCTTCCCACTGGCTGCTGAGCACCGCACTCCAGCCCATACCAAGTGGAGGTTCTAGGTGGGAATCTCCTCACTGTGGCTGCAGTCCTGGGGCTGTGCCTAATAATACCCACTGTACCCCAGCCTGGGCAGCAGACTCTAAGACCCCTGAAGTGAATACATGAATAAGTTGTGTGTCTAAGTTTTACATTAACATGACCATAGACAACCTTTTTTTTTCCATTCTAAGCCTTTCTGTTTTAGAAACAGCCGTTCATAGAATTTCTACCTGAAACAAAGATTTGGTTTTTATTGTGGTTATTGGGTCTTACTTCTGAGGTGAGCACTGCATAGAGCAGACAGTATGACAGCTTTAGATTATTTCAGTGTGAAATTTCTGTGAAAAATATACAAGTTTGTTAGGCATGGTGGCACACAACTTTAATCCCAGCAAGTTGGTAGGCAGAGACAAGCTAATGTCTTCAAGTTCAAGGCCAACCTGATCTACATTCAGGAATACTTAATGAAACCAGATAGATAGATAGATAGATAGACAGACAGACAGACAGGGAGAGAGAGAGCTATCTACCATTCAGGTGTAGTCAAAATACATACAAGCTTTAACCAGATAATCTAAATTCTAACCCTTATCCAGGACCACTCAGACCTGAGAACTGTTACTTATTCTTAGGCTAAAAATCAAGAAAGGAGCTTAAGAGTTCCAAAGGGGCTGCTGCTTTGTCTAAAAGCTCAACAGATACCCTTCTAGAACTAGATGGTCAGTGGCCGAGTTGACTGTAAAAGTAGCTTTTATTCTCCAGAGATAATTGTTATCTCAGAGGCTTACTGCCTCCATCTGCTAACCTAGGCCTTGTCCTGGAAGTTTTTAGCCTCCCTACAACCTAATCTAAGCCTAGCATGTATTCTGTCTCTGAGACTTAACTGCTGAATAAGCTCACTCTTTCTAGCTGTTTCTGAACTCTGGCTTGTAGCGGAATGCCACCTGTGGCTCTCTTGTTTAAAACTCTACTTTATTTGGGCTGTTTAGGCCTCTACCTCCGTTCTATCAACCCCCAACCTTAAGTAGGAGACAGAAAAGGTTAGTGGGGAGAAGGGACCCAGACCCCTTTACTTCTCCCAGCTAGTTAGGATCAAGGGGTTCTTTGAGGACTCTATACCAATCCACTTCAACCGCAGACACAACTAACAGTCTCTCTGCTCCAAACCACCACACCGCCTCTGGTCTCTGGTCTCTCCAAAACTGCTCCATACCACATACCAACACAGAATGCCACTGAATGCCCATGGTCTCTTTCTCAACCTCATGTTTATACTCTCAGAGTCCTAGACCATGGTCCTTTCCATGTAGCACATGAAAGGTTGTTACCAGCTGGCAAAGATTACGTGACAGCTGCCCCGCACGTGACAGTTAACAGGTGTGGACAAACTATAGCCCCACTGAAATCTTACACTTGGGATTAAAACAAAAACATTTTTATATATAAAGAAACCACAACTTCCATTACGCTGGCTGGCTAGTTCAATCCAGCTGTTCTCGTTCAAATCCTCTCCAAGCTGACTAGGTCAAACTGGCCTTGCTCAGCTTCTGACTGAATTGCTCTGCTTGGCTTCAAACTAACAATAGCAATCTGTTCTAATCTTCTGTGTCCTTTTCATTCTCTTTGTCCATTCTGTCTTCACCTGTGTCTAGCTTGTTCTCTCTTCAACCTGTCTCTGTGAAACTCTCCCAGTAAATCTGCCTTCTTTCTCTCTGTGTGTCTAAGGTCATCACTTTTTCTGCCTCTCAATTAGACATCACTTTCAAACATGAGTGATTCCTTCTACAAGCTAACCTTACGTTCATTGTTAGGGGTTAAAGGTGTGTACTAAGAGCATGTCAGTATTCCAGCCGGAGGAACCATGTTACTGGATTAAAATCTCTACACCTGACAGCAGGCCTTTTTCATACTACAGGCAGAAAATGTGATAGTGTGGTCTCAGTTGTTGACACTGGAGGACATTATTTCTCCTGATTTTGGGAATATAACTCTCCACTAGAAATCACATGTAAAGAGATCATTAGTAACAAAATAAAACAAAAGCTTCAAGTCAAAATTAAAGATTGGGTTTAGGTAGAAGTAGTAGTGATCGTCAACCTTTTCTGTAATTTATAACGAGAAAAATGTGTCTCCAAAGTGATGGTTAGTTCAATACTGTAGTAAGGCGAGAAGTCCATAGGGCCTTCCGCATAATTAGCAGGGGTTAGCAGGAGGGTGACACTGTTCATTTCTGTGACATTCCTGGCTAAACAAGCTTTTGTGGACCCGCTGGGAATATAACCACTATTTCCATGGGAAAATAAATTCGAGGTTCCAGACAGGTAATTTAGAGATGTTGTGGAACACGGCCACTAATTAGTTTAGACTTGCGTGCTCCAGAGTCTCCACCATGCCATTCTGATAATGGGCGAGTTCTTTAGTAAGGTAATAAAACATGGGGGGAAATTCACCCCTTCAGATAAAATGAAGAAGAGTAACATTGAAATGAACATAGGTCAAAGGAGATTATCGGAGACAAAAATGGTTCAGTACAGAAACCTCAATGACTCAGATTAGACCACTTACCTTTATGCATTGCAGCTCCTAGGTGTCACGTGGTCCTATAGACATTTACTATAAGTAAGAGAGACAGGGTCTCTAACTAGCCTGGAATTAACTGTATAAGCCAGACTGGCCTGGAAATTGTGGCAGTCCCTCAGTCCCAGCCTCCCAGGGGTTATTTCTGATTACAGATGATCATTAGCCATCATGTGTGGCTTTCCTTTAGACTTAAAACCAGAAGGAAGAACACTGTTGGCTCAGCAGAGAAAGGCACATGCTGCCTAACTCTGGGTTCAATCCCTGGACCCCCACAAAGGTAGGAGGGGAGAATGGACTCCATAGAGCTTTCCTCTCATATGTGGCACTCGGATGCTCCCACCACACAATAAAGAGCAATTTCTCTTTTAAACCAGAATGAGAAGGAAGTGAGACAAAGCAGGTAAATTTTCCCTGAGCTTTACTCAGCTTCCTTTTTAGCTGGTCCTCTTTTGCCTCTTTGTGTGCTGCCTTCATCTCTGTCTTGAGATGCTTTTCCATGGCAGAGCATTACCCAGCATAACCAAGGTCTAGAGTTTGATTCCCAGCACTGGAGGAAAAGAGGCATGTGTATGGGTGTACTTCTGGACAAAGACAGACAGACATACGTGAAGTGAAACACTGCTACTGTGCTTATAAGGGTGAAATGTGTGACATCATCTTGTTGCTAATAGTGATGAGATAGATAATAATAATGCTAATAATGATAACTAAATGATAGAGAATGATTATAGATGGGTAGGTAGGTAAAGAGATAGATTGTCAGTTTCCATTCTTAGATTTAAATCCATAGGAACTGAGGAAAAACTTGAGATTACTGGCTTAAATTCCCCCCCCCCCCCCGTCCCTGTGCACACCTATCACACGCACACACGCGCATGCACACACCATCCCTGGCAGGATTAAACACATCCATCGGAAATAGAGTAAGATGTCCACCCCGTCTAGAACGTCTCATCAAAATGTAGCATGCTATGCAATTTAGGTCGCTCTGTCTTGCAACACAGAGGCCCCACGAGATGCCTGGTGTCATTGTGCTATCATATTTAAAACAAGACAAAAACTGGTAACGTAAGGGCTTCCTCTGTGGAAAAAGAAATTAAGTGTGTGTTCTGGCCTGAACGTAGAATGCTACCCCTTATCATGTACACTGGGTTTATTTGCCAACCGATGAGCTTGTGTGAAGTGATTAGATGATACAGGCTCTGACTTTGTAGATCGGCTGATCCACTGATAATTCATAATCTGATGCCATTACTGAGCTAGTTGGATGAAGTGGGCCAGTGAGGGAGTGCCGTTGAGGACTGTATCTTGTCCCCTACCTGTGCTTGTAGGTCTTTGAAGCCTGGTTGCCTATAGTTCGGCAACTTTACTCTGTACACCCATCTACTGTGATGCTTTGCCCCGCTGTGACCTAGAACCTCTGAAACAGTGAGCCACAATAAATCTGCCCACCCTTGAAATTGTGTATTTCAGGTATTTAACACTTCAAAGAAATTCTTGGGGGCTGGGGAGATGGCTCAGTGGTTAAGAGCACTGTCTGCTCTTCCAAAGGACCTGGGTTCAATTCCCAGCACCCACATGGCAGCTCATAACTGTCTGTAACCTCAATTCCAAGGGATCTGACACCTTCACACTAATGCACATAAAATGAAATTAGAAAGAAAGAAAGAAAGAAAGAAAGAAAGAAAGAAAGAAAGAAAGAAAGAAAGAAAGAAAGAAAGAATAAAAGTCCAACAACAGCTGGGTTGTGGTAAAATCCAAAGTAGATTCTCTCAATGTTGTTTACCTAAAAGTCAAAGATAATGCTTGGAGCTAAAGAGAAATGTGTAAGAAAGAAAGGAGGAGCCAGGTGGTAGTGGCACACACGTTTAATCCCAGCACTTGGGAGGCAGAGGCAGGCAGGTCTCTGTGAGTTCGAGGCCAGCCTGGTCTAGAAAGTGAGTGCAGGACAGCTAAGGCTACACATAGAAACCCTGTCTTGAAAAACCAAAAAAAAAAAAAAAAAAGAGAGAGAGAAGAAGGAAGAAAGGAAGGAACTGCTGACGAGAGGGAAAGGGAAGACAAGAGGTATTGGGGCTTTTGTTCTGTTGTATTTTTGAGACTGGGCTCAAATAGCCCATGATGACCTAGAACTCTTTTTAGCCAAGGATAGGCTTGAACTTTTGATCCTTTTGCCTCCATTTGTAAAATCCTAGCGTTGCAGGCATGAAGCAACATACCGGGTTGGTGCAGGATGATGATAGAACCCAGGGTGTCATGTCTGCTAGACAAGAGCTTTGCTGTATCCCAACTGAGCTATCCCCCAGCTCCAAACAAAGCATTTCCCACACACGGCGAGCTCTAGCCATACATAGCTTAATTTAATGGTTGGGCACAGGTGGAATTTGATTTAAAGGTTAACTTCTCCTTTTTCTTTTTCTCCTGTGTTCTGCTGTCACAATAGATGATTCTAAACCCTAACAAACAATTTGTAAGAATGTCTCTCATTATACAAGTTTCCTTTAAATCATTGTTGTCGGGGGACCCAACTTCTCATCTGAGGAAAAACTAAATATTCCCATAGTCACAGAAGTTGTGTGTCTATGTTAAATGCATTAAGAGCAATTATGTAATCTACTACCAACAGAATTTATCCTTCAGATGTCGCAACAATGGGTCACCTCCGTCTGTGGTAGGATGCACAGGTGCTTCCTGTTGCCCTGTCCAGGGTGATGTTAACATCAACCTCAGAGAAGGCCGTTAGGCCAGCCTTGAGCCAAATGGTAGCCACTGTGTCTGAATTGAGGAAGGAGGAAGGACTGTTACCTAAACTTTATGTATTTGTTTCTGGTTTTGAGACAAGATTATCTGACTCCATGGATGGCCTGCATAGCTCTGGATGGCCTGATACTGTGTAACTCAGGCAGGCCTCAATATCACAGTAACCCTCCCAGCTTGACTTGACTAATCCTGGAATCACAGACATGTGCCACTGTACCCAAGAACAGGGCTGGAAAAGTGGCCATCAGTTCAGAGCACACCAAAGGACCTGGGTTCAATTCCCAGCACACACATGGTTGATAACAACCACCTGTAATTCCACTTAAAGGGATCTGAACCCTCTTCTGGCCTCTGTGGGTACCAGGCATGCATGTGCCACACAGGCATCCATGTAGGCAAAATACCCATACTCATAAAATATAAATAAGTAAATAAAATTTAAGAGCAACGAATCTGATTAGCATCAGTGGTTACTAATGCTGGGATAAGTTATTACAAGTAAGTGTGCCATCATCTGAGTTAAACAGAAAACAATTCAGGGCCGGCCTTGGCAGTGCACACATACCCCAGCACCAAAGAGGCTGTAGCAGGCCAATCCTGTGAGTTCAGAAGTTCAAGACCAGCGTGATCAACATGTCAAGATAAGTAAGTAGGGCTGAGGCTGTAGTTCTCTTGGTGTTGTGTTTGCCTGGCACAAGTAAAGGCCTAAATTCAATCCCCAGCACTGAATAAACTGGGTGTAGAGGTATACACCTAAATCCTAAATCCATTATCAGCTAATGGCAAGGAAAATCAGGAGTTCAAGGTCATCCTCAGTTACACACAAAGCGGGAGGCCAGCCTGTATTCCAGACCATGTGGGGATGGGGAGTTGGGGGAGATAAATAAGTAGAATTGCAAGATACTAGTCTAAGAAATACCATGTAAGTATTCTCTCAGGCCATTTGTCTTCTTGTTGTTGTTAGAAGGAAGTTTCTGTTTTCTTCAGATCAAATATGTATGTGTATATACGTAAATAAGAGTATATATATGCATTCCAATATGGGGAATATTGATTTTCTTTACTTTTATTTATTAATTTGTATGCGCATTGGTGTTCTGTCTGCATGCCTGTCTCTGTGCCATATGAGGTTGTCATATCCCCTGGAACTGGAGTTAAAGTTGTGAGCTGCCATGTGGGCCCTGGGAATTGAACCAGGCTCCTTTGGAAGGACAGACAGTGCTCTTAACTGCTGAGCCATCTTTCCATCGCTGGACTCTTTGTTTTCTGCTGGAGTAGTATGCTACTGTTCTCTTTTGCTTCTAGAACTATTTTAGCCGAGATGAGAAAAATTAAGATTCTTTAAAGTTGAATTTCATGTCTTTGAATGTTGTACCTGTGTGAATGTGTGCGCTGGTGCTCTCTGAAGCCAGAAGAGGGTGCTGGCTCCTGAGGCTGGGGTTACAGCAGTGGTAAGCCAACATGTGGGTACCAGGAAAAGAACCTGGGTCCTCTGAAGGAGCAACAAGAAAACGTGAAAGATTCTTCTAAGCAGCAAGAAAGGGTTTTGAATATTCATAGTTCTATTTGCTGAGCTCTTTTTCACCAAACAATATTTCTTTTTTTAATTTAAATTTATTTTTTATAATTTATTCATTTTACATCCTAATTTTAATCCCCTCCCTCATCTCCTCCTGGTCCCACCCTCTCTCTCCCTTCCCCTCTATTCCCCTCCTCTATTTGTCAGAAAAGGGGAGCCCTCTCCTACCATCTGACCCCAGCCTGTCAAGTCTCATTAGGACTGTATCCTCTTCCTCTGTGGGCTGGCAATGCCCTCCATGCACAACAGGGGGACGTGATCAAAGAGCAGGCAACACAGGCCAAGTCAGAGACAATCCCTGTTCCCCTTTGGAGGCTGAGCTGCTTATGGGCTATATCTGATCATGGGGTCTAGGTCCTTTTCTTACATGGTCCTTGGTTGGTACATCAGTCTCTGAGGGACCCCCTGGGCCCAGATTTGTTGCCTCTGTTGGTCTTATGGAGCTCCTGTCCACTCTGAGTCCTTCTATTCCCAACTCTTTCTAGGACTCCCTGCACTCTGCCCAAAGTTTGGCTGTGAGTCTTAACCTCTGCTTTGATCCCCTGCTAGGTGGAATCTTTCAGAGGACATCTCTGGTAGGCTCCCATCCTGTTCCCTCTCTTCAACCACTTCTGGTGTCTATTCTGTTTGCCTTCTGAGTGAGAATTAAGCATCCTCCCTAAAGTCCTCCTTATTATTTAGCTTCTTTAGGTCTGTGGATTGTGGTGTGGTGATCCTGTACTATATGGCTAGTACCCACTTATAAGTGAGTACATACCATGTGTGTCTTTCTAGTTCTGGGTTCCCTCACTCTTCTAGTTCTATCCATTTGCCTGCAAATTTCATGATTTCCTTGTTTTTAATTACTGAGTAGTATTCCAGTGTATAAATGTACCACAATTTCTGTATCCATTCCTCAGTTGAGGGACATCTAGCTTGTTTCCAGTTTCTGGCTATTATGAATAAAAGCTGCTGTGAACAGTTGAGCAAATGTCCTTGTTATATGGTGGAGCCCAAACAATATTTCTAATACTGCCAGTCACAGAGACACATTCTTGTCTGTCTGTAGTCCCAACTTCTCTAGAGACTGAGGCAGCAGATCACTAGAGCCCAAGTGTCTGAAATCAGTCTGGACAGTAGAGCAAGACCCAGAGGGAGGGAGGGAAGGAGAGAGAGGGAGAAGGAGATGGAGAGAGGGAACAAAAATAACAACATGTAAACATATTCTGGACATGTGTGGGGTTTTCTCATTTCAACCAGTTTTCCTAACTGTGTATAACAGGGTGGCCTACAGCTCAATCAAAAATGATACCGTGGAGCTGCTGTGGTTAAGAGCAATGGAAACTCTTCCAGAGGTCCTGAGTTCAATTCACAACAACTACATGGTGTCTCACAACCATCTATAATGGGATCTGATGCCCTCTTTTGGCATGCAGGTGTACATGTAGCTAAAGCACTCATACATTTTTAAAAATACATAACAAAATGACACTGTGACACCAGCTACTAAAAGTTGTCATCAGATCTCACAGGTTTAGTGGCTCAGTCCCACAGACAACCCTTACTTCAGGTGCTAATCCCAAGATTCAGGTCTATGCACACTTCTGTCCCACATGGTCAGGAGGTCCCACAACCTCTCTGTTGATGACTTTGTAGAACTGCTTATACAAACAGGAACACTCCTGGTTTATTACAAAGAGCCTGACCCAGGAAGAGCAAACGGAAGAGGAAGACGAGCAGTGTGCTGCGGAGGAGCTGGAGCGGCAGTGTTTCCATAGCCTTTTCCGGTGTGAGTTCTCTACCCTGGAATCTTCCATACCCTGGCATGTGGAGTACTGATGGAGGGTCATCACGTAGACATGCTTAATTATTAACTCCGTCCCCTGCCCCTCTTTCTTCCCTGGGGCCATAGGGTACAATGCAGAGGTTTCAGGTCTCTGATCAAAGTTTGGTGTTTCTGGTCTCCACTCATTCCGCAACTGTTTTGGAGCAGGTCAGGAGTCACTCATTAGGAAGATAGCCCTTTAACGGAGGAATTACAAGAGCTTTCAGAACTCTTTGAGGGACCAGGGACAATAGACAAATATTAGCACAGAAGGCATGTACATCTGTCATCTGGAAATTTTGAGGGGCTTAGAAGCTTTTTTCAGGAAACATGGACAAAGAGCATACCTTCCCTCCTTTCTTTTTTTCTTTCTTTCTCTTTCCCTTTCTCTCTCTTTCTCTTTCTTTCTCTTTCTCTTCCTCTTCCTTTTCCTCTTTTCTTTCTTGTTTATCAAGACAGGGTTTCTCTGTGTAGCCTTGGCTGTCCTGGACTCACTTTGTAGACCAGGCTGACCTCAATCTCACAGGGATCCGCCTGCCTTTTCTTCTCAGAGTGCTGGGATTACAGGGATGGCTGTGCATACATTTCTTATACAGCACATACTAACTTTGTGTTTTGAAACAAAGCAAGAAGCAGCCATTAGGGCTGGGGCTGGGGTTGGAGAGGTGGCTCAGTAGTAAGAGTCCAGATTCAGTCACCAGCCCCACACAGTTGCTCAGTCAGTCTATAATCCTAGTTCTAGAGGCTCTGAGGCCCTCTTCTGGCCTCTGAGGGCACTGCACACAAGTACCAGGAGAGGGGGGTGTGATATGGGGGAATAGGATGGGGGCACTACATATAATAAACAAGTAAATCTTTTTTTTAAATCCTTTACAAGTGTATTAATTGGCTGCCGTGTGGTGGTGGCATACACCACCAGGGAGGCAGAGGCAGGCAGATCTTTGAGTTAGAGGCCAGCCTGCAAATCCAGGAGAGCCAGGGTTGCACAGAGAAACCCTGTCTCAAAAAAAAAAAAAAAAAAAAAAATTTCTTTTTTACTCTTCTTAATCTATAATATTGTATCACAGCTGTTAATGTTGTTGAACTATACTGCCTTTTGCTTATTTTGTTTTGTTTTGTTTTCAAATCCGGGATACTTGTAAGCCAGGTTGGCCTGAAACTTGCTGTAAAGCCAAGGATGAATTTGAACTCCTGATTGTCTTGCTTATGCCTCCCAAATGTTGAGGCAATAGGTGTACCCTAACATGCCCAGCATATACTGTCTTTTGAAGAACATCAGCTCTTCCAAAATCAAACTTACTTGCTGGGTATAGCAACTGTATCCCCATAATCCCAGCCTTTGGCAGATGGAGGCAGGAGGATGAGTTCATGATGATCCTCCCCCAACATATGGAGCAACATGAAACAAAGCAATACAAACCTACAAAATAAGAAAAACAATTAAGCTATTGTCAATGAAAATAGGACATTAACATCACAGCATAACTCTCAACCAAGAATCTTTTTTTCAAAAAATTTTTTACATTTGTTTGTGTGTGTTTACATGTGCCATGGCATGGATGTGGAGGTCAGAAGGCAACTTTAAAAAGTCAAGTTTTTCACCACGTGGCGATCACATTTCGGCGGCCAGGTGCCTTTACCCACTAAGCCATCTCACTAGCTGTCAGCTAAGAATCTTACAGCACATTGCAAACACTTTTAAGAAAGAAAATTCTTTTGCTGGGCCTAGTGGCATACACCTTTAATCACGGCTGGAGGCAGAGGCAGGCAGTGAGTTCAAGGCCAGCCTGATCTACTTAGTGACTTCCGGGATAGTCAAGGCTGCACAGGGCGCCCTTGTCTCAGAAACAAAACAACCAAAATATTTTAAATTACAAACAGGGGTGTGTGTGCATGTGAATGCAGGCGCCTTTGGGGACCAGGATCCCCTGGACCTAGAGTTACAGGTGGCTGTGAGCTGCCCTTTGTGGGTGCTGGGAACCAAACTTGCACCCCACGCAAGTGCAGTATGTGCTCGTAACCATTGAGTGTAAGAGAACTTTTGGTTTCTTTGAAAACTCAGTTACGTTATGTATATATGTTTTTGTCTTAATCCCAAGAGTGGGATTTTAGGTTGGGCTTTAGTTTGCCCACCACTGATACTTGCCTTGTGCAGGGCGTGGTCTCCTGCAGCATGGAGTGGGGTGTGGTCTGGGACTTGGAGGGGGATAAATACAAAGAGCCCAGGAAGATAAGGTGTGGCGGTTTGGAGAGACCGGAGACAGACAGAAGGGCAGGCGGGCAGGTGGTGTGGCATGGAGAGAGAAACTTCGTGGTACAGCATTGTGGAGGAGATGGACCTCGGAGACCGCCTGCTGCGTTTGCTGTTGACAGAGATTGGTACTGACCCGAAAGAATCCACCGACTCTAACAGCTGGGAGAAGTAGAGAGGTTTACCTCCCCCCCCCCTCCACTAACTTTTCTCTCTCTCTTACCTAGGGTTAAGGGAAGGGAAGTAGAGGTTTAAATACCGCAAATAAAATAGCATAGTGTAGTGTGTCAACAATTGAGCCATCTCTCCAGCCCCTACAAACACTTTTCATCTTAACAACTGGGCTGGCGACAGGATGGCTCAGCACCTGCTTCTAAGCCTGCCAACCTGAGTTTAATCCCCAGAATCCACGTGGCAAAAATAGAGAACCAAGTCCTGAAAACTGTCCTCTGACCACCACTTGTGTGCCCCAGTGTACACACACAGAGTTTAAAAACTAATAAAACAATTGGAAGAGAACAAATCCTAGCAGGTGAATTAAGTTACACTGCCTCTCCCGGTTCTAGGAAGCAATCACTCTGGTATGTTTTTGTAACTGTTAGTCTACACTCAGATTTCCTCAGTCTCACACTCATATCCTTTCTCTGTTCCCGTTTCTCAGTCCTTCCTGCCTTTCCTGACCTCATCACTCTGAAATTCAGAGTACTGCTCTTAATTTGGTAGAACGTCTCTTACTTTGGTTTTTTTCTAGTCTTTTTTGTTTGTTCTCATGACTAGTGAGGGTGATACAATTTTTTGCAGGAATCTCAGATGTAATGACCTGTACGTGATGTAAATATATTATTAATATATTATCATTTTCTATTGCTGCCATAACAAATTACCACAGCATCTGAGAGCAACGCGCATTTATTATCTCCGTTTCTGGAGGTCAAAACTACAAGTAACTTTTGCATCTACCTAGAATCACAGTGCCAAAGGCCATGTGTGGGTTGGACTGCCTACTGTTCACAGTCAGGTTGTCGGGCAATTTCTTGAGGTCATTTACTGAACAGTTGTCGTGTTGGCTGGCAGCTGACACTCCCTCTCAGCTCCTAGAAGACACTTCCATGGTATTGTCACATAGTCCCCCTTCTACCACGGCAGCAGATTTCCCTGCAAACAGTCGTTCTTACACTCCCTCTTCTTCTAGACTCAAATTTGAAATGTTGCATAAAGTTGGACATGTGGCACGTTCCTGTAATCCCACCACTTGGAAGGAAGCCTGAAGTTAAGGATTGCTGCAAATTTGAATCCAGCCTGGAGTGCAAACTGAGACCATAATGGGAGACCCTATTTCAAACAAGGAAGGGGATGGGGAAAGAAGGCAAGGGAGGGGGAAATGCTTGTCTGCTGTGGAGTTGTTTTCAGAGGTAGCTGTAAGCCATCCAGTGCTGGTGCTGGGAACTGAAGTTGGGTCTCCAGCAAGAGTGGTTCTTAAGCACTGAGCCATCTCTGCCCTGTGATTTTATTTAAAAAATAGATAAATAAATAAACCTGTTAATCATGAATGGAAAATCCAAGTTTGTGGTGGAGAAATCCAGAGAACAACATTTTAACTAGTGGTCAGAGTTATTAGTGGTCACTAATGAGGTTGGTAACGTTCTGGGTGCCTACTCCTTCCCACTCTGTTACTTAAATCCTGCATAAGGATGGTGGTGTCTCATAGCCTTCTGTAGGGATGACCTTGACTTTCTGATCAACTGTTTCCCTCTCTCAAGTGCTAGGATAGTAGGTATGTGCCACCATGCCCCATTTATGTGGTGCTAGCGACCAAGCCCTGGGCTACGTGCACGTAAAACACACACTCTGCCAAGAACTCGACCTTGAGCAGTAATCCTCCTGCCTCAGCCAACCAAGAACTGAGATTATGGACATTAGCCATGACCATGCCTGGCGCTTTTTTAAAAAAATGTATTTGTACATTCATCGAAATCTTTTAGTAAAAGCAAATGTCATTAATTCCAAACTGGCAGGACACTGCTTTTAATTTTGTCCTCCAGCAACAGTAAAAAAACTGTCACTCCATCTGTCTGTTCTTCTTCCCTTTAATGTTTGTAATCAGCAGCACAGCACAGATTTTTAGCCAGCAATGATTCTAATCCACCCTACTGGGTACTCCACCATATAAAGAGTGGTTTATAAACCCCGACACGCATTCCTAGCTGAGAGTTACAGCCAAGGGCCACATGAGAATAGTTACTCTTAGCCAGGCATTGTCATGCATGTCACAAGTGACTGTAGGGGGTTCGTGTAGGCTGGAGAATTTGAAGTCAGACTAGGCAACATATTAAGATCCCATCTCAAAAGAAAGACTTTTAAAAATAAATACGTATTCTCATCATACTCTTGGCTATGATGCATCTTTATTTTTTATTCACTTATTCACTAAGTCAAAGTTTACTGAATATCTGACTTTGGAAAGCGCTGCAGTCAATTATTGGTGACCAATAGAATTTAAAATACCAAAAAGCTGTTTTTAGTAGCTTAATCTCAGAAATAATTCAAGTAGCTAATGAAACTTTCCTCTGAACAGTTTTAAAAGTGAAGTTCCCTCCTTATTATTTCAACTGACTAGAAATAAGGTGTTTGCTAGAAAGCACTGTGTGCAGCCAGGCGTGGTAGCGGACAGTAGGAGGCCAGCCTGGAGCACATGAGACCTGACTCAAAAACAATAGGGGTAGAGGACATACATCTGTAGGTGAAGGAGCTTGTATCCAGGCCTGGATACCTGAGTTCAATATGTAAAAGTTCATACGTGTAGGAGAGATAGATAAAAATAAGTCAGTATTAAAAAGAAAAAAGAGCTCAAAGGTAGCCTGGACTTCGTAGTGAGAACACCCACAACACACACACACACACACACACACACACACACACACGGAAGTTATTTGATGCTTTCTGTTTAAGTATTGAACAGTACATTGGTTGCATTAGAACTAGAGAGATGGCTCAGTACTTGCTGTTCTTACAGAGGACCCCAGGTTCACCCCAGTACTCACATGGCAGTTTACAACTGTTCGACTCAAGTTCTGGGAATAGCTCCCTCTTCTGGCCTCTGAGGGCACCAGGCATGAATGCAGTGCACATACATGCATGGAAACCCTTTAAAATAAACCCTTTGTTTGCATGTTTGTTCTTAAAGCTACAGGATTCTCAGTGTCCACTTTTTAAATTTTATGTCCGTAGATATTTTTTGCCTGCATGTGTACATGCGTTCCACATGAGTGCCTGGTGTCCTTGGAGGATCAGAAAAAGGTGTCAGGTCCCCCAGAACTGGAGTTACAGACAGTTGTAAGCTGGCATGTGGGTGCTGGGAACTGAACCTGAGCCCTCTGCTACAGCGGCAAAGTGCTTTTAACTACTGAGCCACTTTCCAGCCCCCACTTTTATTCTTTTTTAAAGGTCAGACTCTTGGGGGTGAATTTGGGGTTTATAGTTTTGTAATCCAAGCTCCTCAGAAAAAGAGGCAAGACGGTTCTAAACGCCAGGCTTGGGTTAGTGAGATCCTGTTAGAGAAAATAATTTTAAAGGGGCTGGAGGTATAGCTCAGTGGTAGAACACACGGCTGGGCTGGGTGAGGCACTAAAGTACCCCGAGGGTACCGAAGAAGAAAAACTGCAGTGAGGTTCCCCACCTCCACCCACCGTCCCTGGTGGTGTATTGCTGGAGTTCTCTTGGCTACATAGTAGGTTTCAGGCCAATCCAGGGTAGAGCATGTCTGAAAAATGAACAAGGAGCGATAACTATTAATTCTATAGATTCTATAGTTATCACCAGTACTCCCATTTCACAGGTAATAGTAATAGGTTGCCATGACAGTTAACTTTCTTTTTGAGACAGGTTCTCATGTATCCGAGGCTGGCCTTGAACTTTTTTTTAATATTTTATTTACTTTGTTATTTAATATGTATGAGTGGTTTGGCTACATGTATGTCTATAGGCCATGTGCATACCCAGTGCCCATGGAGGTCAGAAAAGGGCACTGGGGGGTCCTTGGGAGTGTAGTTACAGACGGTTGTTAAGCCACTGTAGAGTGATGGGAATCTCCTCTGGAAGAGCAGCCAGGGCCCTTAACCACTGGGCCATCTCTCCAGCCAGAACTTGAACCTCTGATCCTCCTGCCGCCACCTCTGAAGAGCTGGGATTACAGGTGTCTGGCTCATATTTACTTGGTGCCGAGTGGGACCCAGAGCGTTGCGCATGCTCGGTAAACACTGAGCTACTTCTCCAGACCCTTCTTGGTTAGCTTAGCCATGCTTAGATTTGCAAAGCACGCTTGTGTGAGGACACGCCCAGAGGCGCACTAGCGTGTGTGTGGAGGACTGTCCTTGAATGCGGACGGCATCACCCGATGGGGGCCCTGAAACCCACTATTTCTCCATCTGCTTTCTGGCGGTCATGAAAAAGTAGCACCCACACACACACCTTCCCAGATAGAAACGAAACAAGCAAAACTTTTCTCTTTAGTTGTTTCTCAGGTGTTTTTGTCACATGATGAAAAAGTCTATCAAAAAGATAGTAGCTTATAAATGATAGCGCTAGAATTTGCCCTGAGGGAACTGATCCTACAGCTTTCTCTCTTAATACATAAATGATGGCCATCCAATGTTGCCACCCAGTAGGTAGCGTCAGACGTCATGATGCCTTCAAACTCTGTTCGCTGCTTAATGATTTCTTCCACCTTTGTCACGGCTGAAAACTATGCTTTCAACAGACAGAAATATACAGGGTGAAAATCTCAGAAACAAACTAAATGCTGCACAGACTTAGATTTATCTCAAAATCCTGCTGATATACAAAGGGTTTGAGGCAGGGTGTCACGTGTCCTGGACAGGCCTCCAGCTTGCTGGGTAGTGGAGGAAGACATTAACTTTGATCCTCCTGACTCCACCTCCTGAGAGTTGGGAATACGTACCCCCGTGCCCAGTTTTAGCAGTGCTAGGGTTTGAACCCAGGACTTCCAACATGCTAGACAGGCACTCCACCAACTCAGTGACCTTTCTAACTTTAGAACAGTTTTCACATTTGCTTTATTTCTACATGTGAGAACGTAGGTGTTTTGTTCATGGAAACATGTTTAACTACTTTAGGACCTCAAGAGTATAATGCTTTTCTTTTCTTTCTTCTATTTTTTTTTTTTTTTTTTTTTCCTTTGAGACAGGAAAGGATACTCTGGACGTTCTGGAACTTGCTCTGTAGACCAGGCAGGCAGGCTTCAAATTCGGAGATCCTTCTGCCTCTGGAGTACTGAGACAAAAGGTGTGAGCCACTTCACCCGGCTCTCCTCCTATTCTTGAAGCAAGTTTCCCAGTCTTACATGTAGTTTTTCTTTTAATGTGTTTGCTGCACATACGTGTGCTTGTTTGCAGGTGTAGGGGTGTGCATGTAATGTGTATAAGCATGCTGTAGAGGCCTGAAGTTGATGTCAGGGCTCTTTCATCTTAGTCAGGAAGGCCAGATTTTTTTTTTTTTTTTTTTTTTTTTGAGGCAGGGTTTCTCTATGGAGCCTTGGCTGTACTGGACTCACTTTGTAGACCAGGCTGGCCTCAAACTCACAGAGATCCACCTGCCTCTGCCTTCCCAAGTGCTGGGATTACAGGAGTGTGCCAACCCCAGGTTTCTCAGACCCAGAGCTGGCTGATATGGCTCGTCTCGATGGCCTGTTTGCCCTGGAGAGCCTGTCTTTAGCGTTCCAAGGTGGTTATCACATGTACCTAGCACTTGTGTGGGATCTGAACTCGGATCTCAGATCCTCATCCTTTCGTGGAAGTTATCACTTAGCCATCTCCCCAGCCCATCTAAAAAAAAAAAAAAAACAAAACAAAAAAAAAAAAACATTTTAAAAAACAAACAAAAGCAAAGAGGCTGTATCAAGTGAGGTGTGATGGCACTTGTCTAATCTGAGTTTACAGGGGCCAAGGTAGGAGAATTGCTAAGAGTTCAACGTAAGCTTGAACTACATGATGTGACACTGCTTCAAAAACAAAACAGATGAAAAGAGCAAATGAGAGAGAGAAAGAGGAAACCCAAGCCAGGTGTGGTGTGATATGCCTATAATCCCAGCACTTGCAAAATGAAGGCAGTGGAATAAGGAGTTCAAGATTGTCTTTGGCTACAGAGCAAGTTCAAGGCCACTCTGGGCTACATGAGATCCTGTCTCAAAAAAAAAAAAAAAAAACAGGCCAGGTTCAGTATTGTATTTAATCTCAGCACTCAAAGCAAAAGCAAGCACATCTCTTGTGAGTTTGAGGCCGGCCTGGTCTACATAATGAGTTCCAGCCAGCCAGGACTACAAAATGAGACCCTATGTCAAACAAACAAACAAACATACATACATATATAACAAAATAATAACAAAGCCCCACTGTTGGTATAATGTTCTTGTGGAATGTATACAATTGACACTTTTTCATTCAAATGCTGATTTCTCTACCCCACTATCTGGTTCCAATCTGGACATTGCATTGTCTCAAGCTTGTGTAAACATGCCACCATTTGTTCTCTGTATTGTCAATAAAACAACCAGCTACAATGCTGAGCAATGGAAAATTGGGTGGGACATTCTGGTCCACAGGGAAGAAGTGAGTGGGAGTGGGAGAGAGAGATCAGCAGGAGAGGACTTGGAACCACAAGGAGAGATGAACGAGACCTAAGATATAACTAAAAGCAGGTATAATGGGTAAAATCTGAATGGTAGGAAACTACCATTTAGAATGGAATGGTTTAGAATGGAATAATCATTGCTCAGCATTGTGCTTTAGGTTAATTAAATAAATCCCAGTCTCTGTGTGGTGATTTGGGTATACAGCTGGTTTAGGAATAACCACTGCTTAACTAAAAGATAAATAGTAAATATTAATAATCAACAACAAATGGTGTACCAATGTGTGGCAGAATATACAGTAATCTAGCAAGAAATTACATAGAAGTTAAAACTATAGAGCAGTTTTTTAGTTCTGTCCTTTAGAAAAAAGTCTTTGCTTTGAAGTTCCTAAACTAGGATCTCACAGATTCCTGATCAGACAGAACCCCTGCAGAGCAGCAAGGCCTCCAGCAGGCTGCAAAAAAACAAAAATTGGTATATAGAAACCCCAAAGAGGCAGTTTCTTTAGGAAGAGAAAAAAAAAAAAAAAAAAAATGGCTCTGTAACAAGAAAGCTTCTAAAAGCCAGAAAAGGCAGAAAGTAAAATCCCTTTGAGAAGGGGTTTTTGCCGGTCTGAGGAGCAAACATTTGGGGACCTTAACTTCCCAGAGTGAGGAAGGGGTCAGGGTCCAGTGAGGGAAGCAGAAAAAAAATACCTCTCCCTGGAAGCAGGAGCCAGAGACAGACTGAGAAGCCTCAAGAATCTGAACTGGTAAGGTCTGAAAGGAAAGCTGGGTCTTAGTTAAGTAAAGCCCTTAGGGAGAGGTTTTAAGATTAAAAAAGATAAATTTCTATGTTGAAAATAGAGGAAGACACAATGACATAGTGCTTCTGGATACCATTTGAGTTTGTTTCTCTTAGCATACAAATAGTTTTTTCAGTGACAATTTCAGTTTTATATATCCTCTTTGGAGAGATCAGGATAAGACAGACTTGGAGAAAATAGATGCTAAATTAAAGGCCATAGAACAGAGGTTGGGGGAATCTTTGAATTGAAATAGAGAGCCTTCAGAGTAATCCAATCTAGTACTTACAATAACACCAAAAGAGGTGGTTCCAGATGAGAAAAGTCCACAGAGGCTTGAAGATATTGCAAAACGTCAGCTCACTGAGATGCTGGAGAAAAAGTCTCCAGCTATGGGCCAATTTGGTCAGACTGGATATTATATGTGTATAGTCAGGGTTCAATTACTGGATGAAGATCTATATGCTAAAGTAGAAATGCAGATCCTGTTTAGTGCTGTCTTGGAACAAGGTCATACAGTGGCTGGTATGCTCCATTTTACAGAGTCAGGAGAACTGAAATATATGCACCATGCCATAGATTCATATTCAGAATTCCAGTGGGCTTTTGCCTTAAATTCTGGGGAGCAAAATCCTAAGGTTCCACATTTGTTAGAGATGGTGAATGTTCTGGAGATGCCCTTGCCAACTGGGGCTGGTGGTGCTTCAGCATGTATAGCCGTTGTAATGCAACATTATGACATTATGACGTGAAACCTGTTACAGATATAACTTATAATCCTTCAGGTCAAACAATCATGAAAAATCTAACAGTAATTTTAAAAAGATGGTCATAAAACAGAAAGGAAATATATTTCCCCAAAATAAATTAAATAATGATTTATCAATTTAAAAATGTTTAAATGAAATAAGTAGGAGTAGCACACCTGCTAAGACACAGAGGAATTTAAAAAGGACTGCTGAATTAGAGTAGCATATACAGGACCTAATTCCAAAATGGAGAACAGGGAATGTGTTACGCTGGGGAAGAGGTTTTGCGTGTGTTCATACAGAAGAGAGATTGTGGGTTCCATCAAGACTGATGAAGGTCAGAAATGACAGAAGACCACCTGAAGATCTTGGCCACACACAAGAAGAGAGAAATCATGAGATTAAACAAAACAGGTAACATAAATTGCTGATCCCTTCACATGGGAACAACTCTAAAACTGACTAAGACATAAAAAATGTCTCCAGCCAAAACTTCAACAGTATCTTGCCAAATCCTTGGCTACAATAACCTCAGAATTTATTATACCACTTTTAATTGGCATAGATAAAATTGGTTTACCGTTTAGTTTCATCCTGCACATCTCATACATTTATAATTTTAGAACTGTAATAATGCTTGTGAGAAGTTATGTGTTTGCAGAACAAAAGGACTGGACACCAGAGACGCTGGATCAAGCCAGACAGAATTCATCCTTCCAGCATGCTGAGACATTGATATATCTGTTCCAGCATCTTGCATGTTCCAGCATTCTGTTTTTTCCTGCTTCAACTGCTTCAATTGCTGTTTCTCATCAAAGCCTCCTCCCAAGAGAGCTTTAAAGAATGTTTATTGTCATTGGGAGATGGCTATAAATTATTAATGGTCATATTCAGAGAGAAATCAAGATTAGACTCAGTGATTTCTCTTTTATTTTCTCTCTTTCTTTCTTAGATAAGGAGAAAAGGAGTTGAAAAGAAAGGGGAATATAGGCATATCTTATAGGAATAATAAGACAAAATGTAGATTATGGAATCTACTCAACTTCAGGCTTAATTTGTTATTCTCAAATAAAGTTATTTTTAACTCTGGTATAGGATTTTGTATTTTGATGTAAAAATAAGTATTTTTACTATATAAAATATTGGTAAATTTTAGTGTATTGATACAAATTCAAGGTTACTTCCAGTACTTTTAAACTGCTTTTACAAACTGTTTAGGATATTAGGTAATGCTAGTTAATTGCTAGTTAATTAACTAATATTCATGTCAGACAGTCTAATTTATCACAGGAGTATACATCCTAGGTTTAACAGATAGATTTTGTAGACAGGTCGATTACAGAAAGATAGGTAAGTCTTCAAAAACTTCAGAGAAGTACAAAATATGACATTTTAAAATGTCTTTATTATTTCAAAGATTCTTTGACAATGAGACAGGTCATCTCCTGGCAGCACCCCACCTCAAAGAAGATGATGAGCCTTGAAGAACTTCCATATGGAGATGGCTTCAAATGTGGCAAACATGCCACCTGGGCAAAAAGAAAATGCCCTCATTTCACGACAGACAGAATTCTGCCAAAAATGGGCAAACTTAAATGCAGGACAAGTCGACTGCCGAACTCTGCCAAGACATTGTAAGCAAGTCCTAAATAGTTCCTGCTTCATATATATGTCTGTCAAATATACTGAGCCAGAAGGCTGAAGATGATGCACCAACATTATAGAGAGTTATGGGTGACTGTTCTAGCAGCAAACTGTCAATTTTTTATTTTTTTGGAAGCTGCTAACATACACTTCCTATTTACTCCACTAACTAACTTTATTCCTTCTCAAGTCTCTGGTAGAGTTGAAGACCAAATAGTTATAGTTCCATAATTAAGCTTAAATTGTTTAGAATTTAAGAAAATGTTTTCATATAGTTAATATCAATAAGGATAAAAGTTAATTTAGATATAGAACTCTAAACTTGTCAAGATAGGCTAATCAGATACTTTCTCCTAAGTTGCCAAATGCAGATGGACTGGACATTGCACATGTAGATCTTACCTAATAGTTTCCATAACTTTCATAATTATTGTATTAAAAGGAAAGGAACATTTTACTGGCCTTAAAGGGAGAAATGTTGGTACAGTGTTCTTGTGGAATGTATATAATTTACCCTTGTTCGTTCAAATGTGGATTTCTCTGCCCCACTATCTGGTTTCAATCCGGACATTACATTGTGACACTTAGAATAAGTTTGAGTAAACATGCCACCATTTGTTCTCTGTATTGTCAATAAAACAACCAGCCACAATGGAGAGAATAGGGTGGGACATCCTGGTCCGGAAAGGAGAGAGGAGCGAGTGGGAATCAGAGAGAGAGATCAGCAGGAGAGGACTTGGAACCACGGGACTTGAACCAGACCTAAGATATGACTAAAAACAAGTATAGTGGGTAAAATCTGAATGGTAGGAAACTATGTGGGCTTGGAGGTTTAGGATGGAATAATCACTGCCCAGCATTGTGTCCTAGGTTAACTAAATACATCCTAGTCTCTGTGTGGTGATTTGGGTATAACCGGTTTGGGAATAACCACTGCTTAACTAAAGGATAAATCGATAATAAATATTAATAATCAACAACACCCCACATAATGTGAAAAGGAAAAATTATGCTTTTAATTCACACTTGTAGAAGTCTTTGAAATTTGGATATAGTCAGTAAGAAGGAATAATAGTATTCCTTCAAGATAATTGAAAGTTTTAGAAAACAGAAAAACTGCAAGAAATATGACCTAGAAGTCAAAGTATGCATAATCTAAAATACATTAAAAGTTTGTGTGTGCATGTATATCAGTGTGTAGGGATGTCTGTGCACACTAAGGCTAGAGGAGTGTCCTCTCTTCATTTTATGGCTGTGAACATGATCTTTCCCTGAACCTGGAGCCAGACTAATGGCCAGTAAACCCCAGCAACCTTCCTGTCTCCCCCAAACACAACACTAGGCTTACAGGTGTATATGTGGCTGCTGTGGATTCATACCCTTAAAATAAAGAACTTAAACTTTCAGGCAACTAGTAGTTTTAGGAAAGTGCTTTTGTGTGTGCTGCGTTTTGAACCCAAAGCCACATGTATGTTCTATCCCTGAGCTATGGATGCCCTAAGCCCCAAGCCGAGTACAGTAAAGTGTACAACTGCAAGACGTACCACTAAAGGAGACAAGTATGATGACAAACTTTCCACAATTATTTTGTGTGCAAGAAGGTGAACTTAGAGGCCCCTCTCACACACACTAAGCACACTCTCTGCCACTTAGCCCTGTACCATTTTTAAAGACTTGATGGCACACTACCACTACTCTAAAACCATGTTTCTTACGACAGGAAAATAGCATCTCATACTTGGAGCATTTAGGAGAAATAGAATTACAAAAGAAAAAAATTTTGGAAAAAATAAAACAGAACTGCAGGCAAAACAAGACAACAAAAAAATCCTTAACCTACTTCTTACATATCTCCTAAATTAATTGTGTTTATTTTTTACTTTAATTACCTTACACATCACTTGCATGCCTGATACCCATAGAGGCCAAAGAGGCTCTTGGATCCTCTGGAACTGAAGTAACAGACAGTTGTGAGCCACTTTGTAGGTGCTGGGAATCAAAATCAGGACCTCTGGAAGAGCAGCCACCAGCTGGGCCATCTCCCCAGTCCCACATTTCTATTAATTCTTTTTAACTAAAAACTTAAAATCTTTTTCTTCTTGAGATTCCCCACCATTCCCAAGACAGGGTTTCCCTGTATAGCCCTGGCTGTCCCTGAACTCACAGAGATCCACCTACCTCTGCCTCCTGAGATGAAATGCTGGGATGAAAGGGGTGCATCATCACGGTCAGCTTGGAACAGGGTCTTAACTCTGGCCCAGGCTGGCTAGATCGGTGTGTGTGTGTGCAATTTATAGGATTCAGTTTCTTCCTTCTACTATGTAGGTTCCAGAGCTCAAACTCTGTTATTTAAGATTTGGCAGCAAGCACGTTTACCCATTGTTGGCCCATAAGTCTTTAGCAAAAATGTGGGACTGAATGGAAGATCTTTGTTGTTTTGTTCAGGGGTTGAATCTTCAGCCTCACACATACTGTACCAATGAGCTATGTCCCTAGACCTGAAATGCCTTTCATTTCATCCATTTTGAAACAAAATTTATGAAAGTACGGTGGTACACGCCTGTAATCCCAGCATTCTGGGAGGCAGAGGCAGGCAGACTGCTGTGAGTTTGAGGCCAGCCAGGTCTACAAAGTGAGTCCAGGACAGCCAGGGCTACACAGAGAAACCCTGTCTCAAAAAGCCAAAAAAAAAAAAAAAAAAAAAAAGAACAAAATAAAAAAATTTCATATTTTAAGGATCTGTGTTTTTTAACATGGAAGAACAAATGATAGTTTTATTAAACTACTTAATGTTTGCACACAATACATAAACTTTAAACTGCCAAATTTTTGATAAGTGCAATATCATTTTCAAATACATAACTTTAAATATTACATCATTCAGAATTGTGTTGGAAAACATTAACTTGTAAGGGATTACACCAATGTCCATTTACTGTCTGTAGCAAAACTGGTAGATGTCTCAGCATATGGATGGTTCCTCTACTGCCTGAGCGCCTTCTGTGACAGCTTTGACACACTTGGCCATTGTCTGTGAGGCTCTGCTAATTGAATCTGAAAGACATTGAAAACATGCATTTTGTTAATACAACTTCATTGTTTTTGAAACAGCATCTCAGATTTCAGGCCAGAGAGGAACTCAATAGTGTACCAAGTCAGCCTCAAACTGGGGGTGATCCTCCTACCTCAGATTAAAGAAAGGAGGAGCCAGTATGCCAAGTTTTTACTAATGTAACTTTAGAACACACAGAGAAAAATTTAATGTTGTATATTCAAGAACAATAGACTGTAATGCAACCGCAATACATTCTGAACACGAGTTCTTCACTGGCGGGATTTTTGAGCTAGGGTCTTATGAAGCCAAGGGTGACCTTCAACTTTGATCTTCCTGCCACCACCTCCTATTCACCACCACAGCTCTCTGGCCAACTGTTCCATACCCCCACCTCCACCCCTGACATGGTTTCTCTTGTAATAGCCCTGGCTATCCTGGAACTAGGTCTGTAGATCAGGCTGGCCTTGAACTCAACAGAGATCTGACTCCTGAGTGCCGGGGTGAAAGGTGAACCCCGCCAATGCCCGGCCTGCTAACTGCTTTTATTCTCTAGCAGTAATTAACTAACCATGTAAGAGCTAGATTACATGCCAGTATGAAAAAATGACAGGAAATTCTTAAAAATCTAAGAAAACAAACTCCACAACACACTTTATCATCTATATATAGCTCATGCTCATTGTCCTCCAGCACTCCACAAGTTGAGACAGGAGGATTGTGATGAGTCTGAGGTCAACCTGAGCTACACAGTGAGACACATTTTCTTTCTTTTTTTTTTTTTTTCCAGAGCTGAGGACCGAACCCAGGGCCTTGCGCTTGCTAGGCAAGCACTCTACCACTGAGCTAAATCCCCAACCCCGAGACACATTTTTAAAAACAAAAACCCACCCATGCTGGTAAAGGCCTGACAATCTGAGTTTGATCTCTGTATCCCAATGTAAAAGCTTGATGTACAGGCACACATCAGTAATTCCAACACTCCTATGGCAAAACGGTCACTGAGGAAGAATGCTTGGGCTAGCTAGCCTGGAATACAAAGCATGACAGAAACAGCATGAGAGCATCTGCCTCAACATAATGGACAGAGAATACTCGCTTCAGAAGGTTATCCTTTGACACACACAGTCTCTTGTTATAATAACTTAAAAATAATTTTTTAAAAAACATAAGCTGGGTGGTAGTGGTGCACGCCTTTAATTCTAGCACTTGGGAGGCAGAGGCAGGAGGATCTCTGGGTGGACCCAGCCTGATCTACAGAGTGAGTTCCAGAACAGTCATGGCTACACAGAGAAACCCGGTGCCAAAAAACAAATAAAAGATTTTATTAAATCCTTAGGCTAACTTACATACTAAAATGAATTAAAGTGTACACTATTGTATGGATAAACCTGATAGTATGCAACAATTTTAATCAAGAAATTTAACTAAATACTCTTTCTGTTTGATTAAATAAACCTATGTATATGCTCATAAGAAATGATAGTCCAAAATGTTAAAACTAGTATTTCTGTCTGTGTGTGGATTCAGGATCATAATAAGTTTTCTTCTTCTTTTGATTTTTTTTTTTTTTTTTAATTTAAATTGGGTCTTGCTATGGAGCCCAGGCTGGCCTTGAATCCTGCAATCTTCCTGCCTCAGCATCCTGAATGCTGGGATGAGAGGCATTATGCATCACTATTCCCAGCTTTTAAAAAAAGCTAAAAGGTGTGTGTGTGTTGCTTATTCAAGACAAGGTCTTGCTTTCTGGCTGAGTTTAACCTTCAACTCCACAGTCTCCTGCCACCCAAGTGCGGAGACTCCAGGTGGAAGTCGACAACGCCCAGCAAAAACTGCCAATCTTTGAATACACAGAAATCATTCTGCCTCTGCTCTTAAGAGCCAGAAGTCATAGTAATGTTCCATTGTGATTTTGAGCTTGGTTGTATGTTCTATAATGATCTCAACTTATATTTATTTAAAAAAAAAAAAAACAAGGACAAAAAAACTTTTGTTTAAAAATTTATTATTCTTGCACAAGTGTCTGTATGGAAGTCAGAGGACAATTTTTGGGAGCTGGTTCTCTCCTTCTGTGGCGTCAGCTCCTTTACACAACAAGCCATTGTGTTGGCCCTGATCCTAACACTTCTATCACCTCACTGAAATAACCTATTAATATACACCAGTTTAAAAATGTTTAAAACAAGGACATAAAGATGGCTCAGTGGTTAAGAGCACTGTCTGCTCTTCCAAAGGACCCTGGTTCAATTCCCCACACCCACATGGCAGTTCACAACTGTCTGTAACTTCAGAGATCTGACATCTTACACTAATGCACATAAAATTTTTTAAAAAGCAAATAAATTAAAAAATGTATAAAACAGGGGCTAAGAGATGGTTCAGAAGTTAAGATCATTTGCAGTTAAGATCTTTCAGAAACTGGGATTCATTTCCAAGCACCTACATGGTAGCTCACACCTATCAATAATTCTAGTCCCAGGGTTCAGACATCCTCTCCTGGTCTCCTCAGGCATTAGAAAGACAAACGGTACACAAACATGTATACAGACAAAACACCTATATACATTTTATAAATGGTATAAAACTAAAGAAGAAAAAGCTATTAAACATCATCTTAGAGCTGGAGATGTAGCTCAGCTGCTAGAACGCAGGAAGCCCCAGGCTGGATCTCCAGTACCACATGAATTGTGGTGGTGCAGGCCTGTAATCTTAGCACTCAGATTACAAACTCACGGTCACCCTCTACTATGACACAATGAGTTTAAGGTCAACTTGGCTACGTGAGATCCAGTTTCAAAATAAACAAATAAATGTATGTATGTATGCTCTTAAGTGTTTTTATGTAGGAAATTATGTACACATCAACTATCCCATACCTTTATCAACTGTTGTCAAATCTATAGAAAATCCATTTCAGGTAGTCTGCATTCCTTAAAACTTTCTAACAACTTACATCAGAAGTTCTATTTAACATACTTCATAGTCAAATATTTTGAAGATCCATCTATAATTTTCAGACAAACCTTAAGGTTTTTTTTTTTTTTTTAGTACTCTGAAAAATTCTTCCTAAATTTTTATTCAGTGATTTTCCCTATAATAGTATAATTTTACATTCAAAATCTGTTAAACCATGGCTAGAGAGATGGCTCAGTAGTTAAGAGCACTGTGTGCTCTTCCAGAGGTCCTGAGTTCAATTCCCAGAACCCATATGGTGGCTCACAACCATCTGTGTGATCTAATGCCCTCTTCTGGCCTGCAGGTGTACATGCATATAGAATACTCATATACATAAAATATCTCTTAAATCTTTTGGGTGTTCAGATTTTGCTTACATGTCAGAAACACATGAAATGTAGAGGACTAGGGGTAGAGTACAAAGTACCAGGAGTATATACAAAATGAGCGTTGAGGCCAGCCCTGTCTACTAAATTACATTAGCTTTAATGTTTGACAGCTTCAGATTCCGGGCCAGTGAGGTGGCTTACTGGACAAAGTTGCTTGTCACCAAGCTTAATGACTTGAGTTTGATTCCCTCGGGTTGTCCTCTGACCTCTGGACTCTTCATGGCCAATGCATACTTGCCCACACACAAATAAGTAAATGTTCAAAAGCCAAGATCTTCAAATTAATAGCAAACAGTCCCAACCAAAGCCATACAGCTAACAGAGGCCCTCTGTTCTCTGTGAGTAGCTGGAGTAGCTGGTAGTCAAACAGTCACTTACCTGTCATGTAGAAGTCTTTTATGGTCAGTTGAGGTGGTACAAGTGGATCAGCAAGAAGTTCCTGGTTCACTAGCTGGAAAGATAGAAGACAGCAATAATTGTACTGAAAATCAGCACTGTTGTGCCGATACTCACCATCAGGGAAACTGCACACGGGCAAGCTTTTACCTTGGCAAGCTCACTTGCTTGTTCAAAGTAATTCGCTCCTTCAACACCATCATACCGAACAAGATTAGGAGAGACCTCTTCTAGACGGTTCCTCACTTGATCCAGACTATCATACGGAAGAGTGATACCTGCAATCTACAACAGATCAGATCCGCCATCACATACAACTTCAGTACATAACTGTGTCACAGTTAGGGCAGGCCAAGATGACTCAAAGCACCCGGCAACAAGCCTGAAGCTCTGAGTCAATCTTTTGGACCCACACGGTGCAGGGGGAGAACAGATTTCCTTAGGATGCTCTTTAAACCTCCAAATACATGCTACAGCATGCACGGGCCATGACCCAGGAAAATAAACGTCATTTAGCCGGGTAAGATGGTGTAGGTCTTTAATCCTAGCACCTGGGAGGCAGGGGCAGGTGGATCTCTGAGTCTGAGACCGGCCTGGACTACAGACTGAGTTCCAGGCCAGCCAGAGCTACACAGAGAATCCCTGTCCAGAGAAAAAAAGTCAGGATTGGGGCTTAGATATACATCAGACTGGGCTCAATCTCCAACACGAAAAAGGGGGCAATTCATAATTGCAACTATGATGAAATAGTGTGGTATTACTAAAAAAAACTCTATTAGCATATTTAGCATACATTTTTCTCCTTCTTAAAAATTATTTATTATTTGTGTGCATGTTTTGCCTGTGTGCTTATCTGTGTACCATATGCATGCCTGAAAGTGTTTCAGATCTCCTCAAACTGGAGTTCTATTTCCCGCACTACAAGCTCTATAAAGGGATTTACTGAATTCAGGACTTTAAGCACGCCAAGCAAGCACTCTACCAACTGTGCTACATCTGAAGCTGCTAAATACATACTAGTGAACAAAAAGGACTTTAAAGAAATGCCTCAAAAATGATACCTCAGAGAGTGCTCTTATGATTTTCCAGTCTTCTCTGGCCAAGCCCGGAGGTGTCACTGCGACTTTGGTTTGCTGAGCTCTGCCCTCAGTGTTGACGTAAGTAGCCGACTTTTCTGTGTAGGCAGCCCCTGGGAGAATAACGTCAGCTATGGGAGCACCAACATCACCATGATGCCCTGTGAGGAGAACAAGAGTGGAACCTCCTGTTAGCAAAATTAATAAATAAATTAATTAAAATGAATAAATCTGAAGTAGTGGTACACATCTGTAATCCCAGTACCTGGGGGCCCTAAAGGAGAATCTTGAGGTCAGTATGAGTTACACAGTTAAGACCCTATCTCAAAACCTATCACCACCACACCAACAGCAAACCAACACAATACACACTGGATACTGTTATATGTGAAGACAGTATGCCTCCTTTTAGTTCCTATTTTTATTTTTGTAGTTCTGTGTATCAAACTGCATCTTGCAAACTACATAATTTATTATAGTGAACTACACGCGTAGTTAGTGGGATTAAAGGCATGCACCACCATCACCTGGCCTAAACTACATTCTTTTTTTTTTTTCTTTTCTCTTTGATGTGTCGGAGGGTATTAACATTTATTTACTTATTTTATGTACATTGGCATTTTGTCTAAATATATATCTGTATGAGGGTGTCAGACCCTAACTGGAGTTACAGACAGTTGTGAGCTGCCATGTGGGTGCTTGGAATTGAACCCAGGTCCTGGAAGATTGGCTAGTGCTCTTAACTGCTAAGCCAACTCTCCAGCCCCCCGCTGAACTACAGTCTTCTTCTTCTTCTTCTTCTTTTAATTTTATTTTATGTGGATTGGTGTTTTGCCTGCATGTATGTCTTTGTGAAGGTGTTGGAACTGGAGTTACAGACGGGTGTGAGCTGCCATGTGGGTGCTGGGAATTGAACATGGGCTTTCTGGAAGAGCAGTCAGTGCTCTTAACCACTTAGCCATCCCTCCAGTCCCGAAATACACTTTTATTCTCATTTTAAAAACTATGAAAGTGGCTGGGCATTGTAATAGGTTTTTTTTTTTTTTTATATGTAAATGTGTTTTTGTTTTAATCCCAAGTGTGGGTCTTTAGTTGGGCTTCAGTTTGTCCATAGCTGGTATCTGTCTCATGCAGGGCGTGGTCTCTGACAGCTGGTAAAGACCTGCCGTGTGTAGCACAAAGAGGGGCGTAGTCTGGGGCTCTGAGGATGTGATATGAGAGCCCAGAAAGAGAGTGTGGCGTGCAGTGCTGGCATTTGGCAAGGGGCAGTCTGGAGAAAGCAGAGATGGATGGTGTGGTGGTTTGGAGCAGACAGAGGGAGAGAAACACTTTGGGGAGACTGCTGGCTGTGTTTGCTATTCACGGTGATTGGTATAACCTAAAAGAACCCACTGAACCAAAACAGCCAGGAAAAGTAAAGGTGTCTGTGACTCCTCTCCCCACTAACCTCTCTTCTACCTAGGGTTTGGGTGCTGGAAGGGAGAGACTTTAAGGAACCACAAATAAAATAGAGCTTAAGAATGAGTGCAACAGGGTATGGCAGTGCACGTTTTAATTACAGTGCTTGGAGGCAGAGGCAGGCGGATCTGGTCTACAAAGCAAGTTCCAGGACAGCCAAGGCTACACAGAGAAACCCTGTCTCGAAAAACCAAAAAGAGTGTTACGTTAAGTGTAACTATTTACTTATTCTTAGCATTTGGTTAAGGACTAGTGTACCATAACTTACTTAGGACCTGGTGCACAACTGCAATCCCTTCAGGGCCAGCCTGGGCTACATATGAAGACCCTTCTCTCAACAACCAAGGGATGGAGATATAGCTTAGGTGGGGAGCTCTTGCCAAGCATAAAAATGCACATTCACAAGCCCCTACATAAGCAACAAAAAACCATGTGACTTACTCCATGCCCTGTAATTCAGAATCCAAGTGGTTAAAATTCACAGTTCAGTCAGACATTGTGATACATGCCTATAATACCAGTACTTAGAAGGTGTGGGCTGGAGGATCAGGGGTTCAAGGTCACCCTCAGCTATGTATTCAATTAGAGATCAACCTGAGCTATATGGGACCTTGTTTCAAAAACAAATTATAAAAAGTATCTTACACTATTAAAGTTATTTTCTCTAATAACATAATAATAATATATTATTAAATAATAACGCTGAGCATTCTGATACTTATGTTGTCCTGGCTGGCCTCAAACTGTCAATCACCCTACCTCAGCTTCCTAGGAAAGAAACTATAGGTGTGCCTCTGGAAAGGTGACTGTTGTTCAACATTGCTTTTAAGGAGTAGCCAACTTCAGCCATTCCTGTTACTGAGAACTGAGGTTGCCTTATCTCTTCAGTTATTAAAAATATCAGGCAAGAAATCTTTAAAAATTATTGTGTGAAAATAAATTGTGTTTGTGTGTGTGTGTGTGTGTGTATTTATTTATTTTTAAATTTTTAATTTTTGGCCTACATGTATATCTGTGTACCACATACATGCCTGGTACCGTCTGAGGCCAAAAGGCTGCTGGAGCCCCTGGATATAAACAGTTATAAGCATTTATAAACAGTTGTGAGTTGCCATGTTGGTGTCTAAAATCAATCTAAGCTACCTGAAGAATAGCCAATGTTCTTAACTACAGTCATAGCTCTAGCCCATTAGGTAATAATTTTTATTAACAACATCAAATGTAATGACACCTATGATGGGTTTTTAAGAAGGGCCTCAAACTCTTTTCTTGTCTCATCCTCCCAGGGCTAGATCACAGGCACATGCCACCTCCCTAGGTAACAAGCAGATTTTATTTGTTTTGATTTTTAAAATAAGATTTATTATAAAAAACTTGCAAATAAAAATGCCACATATTCAATTAAGCAGACCCAAAGTGTATACATTTCAATGAACTTCTTCTTTACAGTTGGAACAGCTATTCAAAATGGAAGCTGTGTTTATCAAATAGCTTTTGGTATTCAGCATGTATGATTCCCTTTTGTCTGGTGTGATGGTGCTACTTACCTTGGTAAACAATGAAGCAATCCTTTGGCAAATCCTGTCGTGTGATACAACCTCCATCTGCTCCCAGAAGAAACAGCAGTTTAGGAGGGTTCTTCCTAATTGCTTCTACCCCAGGTTTATAGCCAAGGTCCAAAGCAGCTACCTGACTTGCAATCCTATAAAACAATTATGAAATTTCAAATATACATGCAGAATTTTCAGTATAAGCAATTCAATTTCAGTAATTACAGAGGAATAATTACAGTTCTTTTTTATTAAACACTTTTTTAAAAAGATTTATTTATTTATTTACTATGTATACAGATCTCATTCTAGATGGTTGTGAGACACCACGTGTTTGCTGGGAATTGAACTTAGGGCCTTTGGAAGAATAGCCAGTGTTCTTAACCTCTGAGCCATCTCTCCAGCCCCTGTATATAGTTCTTGCCCACTTAAATATAAGATGCATAGCATAGTATCTCTTTCTTTTTCTTTTGTTTTTTTGAGACAGGGTTTCTCTGTGTAGCCCTGGCTGTCCTCGAATTGTAGACAAGGCTGGCCTAGAACTCACCTAGATGTAGAGGACTCCCAAATGCTGAGAATTAAAGGCATGTGCCACCAAGCTCCTGGAGACTGAACCTAGACTCTGTGTGTGCTAGGCAAGCACTTTAACAGTGAGCTATGTATCCTCCTCTTGACCCTGTTTTTCATGAAATAATATGCAAGGGCCAGAGCTAGGAGGAGGGCTGCAAGTTTGAGGACAATCTGTCGTGGCAACAAAGCAAGTTCAAAGTTATCCAGAGAGGGAGGGAGGGGAGGGGAGGGGAGGGGAGGAGAGGGGAGGAGAGGGGAGGGAGGGAGGGAGGGAGGGAGGGAGGGAGGAAGGAAGGAAGGAAGGAAGGAAGGAAGGAAGGAAGGAAGGAAGGAAGGAAGGAAGGAAGGAAAAGGAAGGAAAAGGAAAAAAAAGGCCGGGTGACTGGCTCAAGCCTTTGTTCCCATTACTAAGGAGGCAGAAGGAGGCAGAACTCTGTGAGTTCAAGGCCTGCCTGGTCTACAAAGCAAGTGCCAGGCCAGACAGCTACACAGTGAGACCCTTTCTCAAAAACAAAAGAAAAACCCAAAAACAAAACAAAACAAAACAAACAAAACCTCAGGGGTGGTGAAGAGAAGGAAGGCACAAAGGCAGGAAGGCAAGAAGGAAAGAAAAAAGGAAAGGAAAGGAAGGAAAAGCCAAGCAGGTAAAAACCATTACAACATACACTGCAATACACCCTTATAAAATTTTTTGCTATGACTGTTAATCTTCTAGGGAAGAGGCTCAAAATAACAACCCACCCTTCTAAGCTAGAGGAAACATGCAACGCAGCTCTTGAAACATCCATCTTGTTTAGTCCAGCAGCTCTGTTTCTATACCCTAAGGAAGGAGGTCATCTTCAGTTCTGCATTATCTGTGTTAACACTGCTTGCTTAGTTTAATTTCGGAGCTGAGAACAGAAGACAGAGCCTTGCATCTAGATAGGTAAGTACTTTACACCACTAAGCTACTCCCCAGTCACTCACAGAATTATTTAAAAGTCATCAGAAACCACCATCAGCATACATATTAAAAAAGACACAATGATATAAATTATTATTGTAAATAATTATTAATGTCTCTTGTTTTACTTCGGCATTTTTTTTTTGTCTTACTGATTTTTATTCATTTGTCCTTTTTTGTGAAGAGAAAGAATATGAAGTTGGAGGTGAATAGGGAGGTAGGGAGAGGACTTGGTAGAAGTTGGGGGAAGGGAAAGAATATGATCAAAAATATTATACGAAGAAAGTATTAAGGAAAAAAGTTCATAAAAAATTTCCAATTATAGGCAGAAATTATTTGGTAATGAAAATGAGCTAGGGCTGGAGAGATGGCTCAGAGGTTGAGAATACTGGCTGTTCTTCCTGAAAGTTCTGAGTTCAATTCCCAGCAACCACGTGGTGGCTCACAACCATCTGTAGTGAGATCTGGTGCCTTCTTTTGGCATGCAGGTTCACATGCAGGCTGAACATTGTATAAAAAATAAATAAACAAATTCTTAAAAAAAAAAAAGAAAAGAAAATGATCTAAATCAGAACACAAAGTTGTAGTCACAATATAATTTCAACTATATAACTAAAAAAATTACACAGGAAAAAAAAAAAGACTAGAAGGAAAGAAACTAATAAAGCAGTAATAGCAATTATCTTCAGATCACGAAGTAACTACTTCATTTTCACACTCTGTTCTCTTTTCAGCTTTCCTAAAATAGATTACCATAAATGGAATGTTTTCTAAAAAATGTTTTTAGCTAAATTTTCAGATTATATTTTTATCATTTAATCAAAGTCAGAGGATTCACTGTAATTTTTAAATCAAGGACAAAAATATATGATAAAGATGTTTTTTTAATACAAACTCTCACATATCCCATGCTCGTCTCAACTTCACTGTATAGTAAAAAATAACTCGAACTTCTGATTTTCCTGCCTCTACGCCAGCTGGAATTAGTTTTATGTGGTATGGGGGAATATACCCAGAGCTTCACGCAGGCCAGCAAATCTCTACTCATACTTTTGAAATTGACCTTTCAGTTACCACACAAATAAATGAGTTTCATTTTATTTACTTTCCACTCTGCCCTCATCTTCCCCTTATTTGATAAACTTTTTACTGTTACTTATCTACTTGCATTCTTCTTAAAGTAGCTTACATTTTATAACTGCAATGGGAATAATGTTTCTAAACGCTGTTTGCACAGGTAAACATGACAAGTCAATTAGGAAGACACATACACACACGAACACACACTCACTTGAATTTTCTAGTATGTAAGATAATCAACAAACCTATGCAGAATATTCATAACTTTCCAGTCTTCAGGAACACCACTCGTCACCCGAATTGTCTGTGCGATGTTGGACACGGCTGCAAGAATTGCTGCTCCATCACTTCTCTGAAGTGCAGAACTGCCTAAAACCACCATTGGTTTTTTAGCTTTCTTTAAGACCTATTAAAAAAAAAAAAAAAAAAAAAAAAAAAAAACCAAACCAAAACTGTGACCTTAAACCATTGCAAGTATAAGCTAATGTTCTTCCAAATTTGGGGATCTAACATAAAGAATTATTAATTTTCTTAACAACATCTGAGTTAATAAAAACCTCTTGCCAACGTTACTGTGAAAAAGCTTAATATCACATAAAATAGATTTTATACAAGTAAGCATTGGGAATTAAAATCCTAGCCAAGTATCCTTTGGTTGGAATGAATATAAGCAGGATCCACACAACCTAGAAAACATCTCTATAGATATTCAAATGCTACTGAAGACCCAGAAGTGGTGATGCGTGCCTGTAATCTCAGCATGTAGAAGTAAAAGGATCCTAGCTTTCAGGTTAGCCTGATCTACATAATGAATTCCAGGCTGGCCAGAAATACCTACCAAGACCCCCGTCTCCAAAAAAAAAAAAAAAAACCCCCAACACAAAAAAAAAAAAAAAAAAAAAAAAGAGTACAAAAGTTAAAACACAAAAGAAAGTGTGCTTCCATTTTCCACCAAGACCCAGACAGAACACAAAATAGGGGAAGCAGCAGAGCATTCCTAAAGCAGTAAGCAGTAAAGGGTTTGCTTTACCCACAATAAGGATGTGAGTCTTAAGTCGATAGGAAGCACAAGATTGATTAGTAAACTGAAGAACAAGCAGCTCACAGCATTAAAAACAATAAATTAGGCCTGGAGAGATGGCTCAGAGGTTCAGAACACTGGCTGTTCTTCCAAAGGTAGTGAGTTCAATTTCCAGCAACCACATGGTAGCTCACAACCATCTATAGTGAGATCTGGTGCCCTCTTCTGGTGCACAGGCACACATGCAGACAGAATGCTGTATAAATAGCAAGTAAATCTTAAAAAAAAAAAAAAGAACCAACTATCTTAAAACAGACAAAGACCACAATAAGTTAAAGGAGCTGGAGAGATGGCCCAGAGCTCTTGGAGAGCAGCAGGAATTCAGTTCCCAGCACCCACATAGCAGCTCACAATCAGTTCTAGGGTATGCAATGCCCTCCTCTGACCTCCATAGGCACCAGGCTAAGAAGTGGTAGATAGACATGCAAGCAGGTAAAACAAACAAACAAACATATACAGATAAAATAAATCTAAAAGAAATAATAATAGTAATAATTTAAAAACGGGACTGAAGAGATGGCTCAGCAGTAAAGAGCACCAGCTGCGCGCATTGAGGACCTAAGTTCAATTCCCAGAACCCACATGTCAATTTATAGTTGTCTGAAACTCCAGTGCCAGGGGATCTGAACCCTCACACAGACATACACTTGGACAAAACATCCAAAGCACACAAAAATAAATAAATCTCTTGGCAGTAGTGGCATACGCCTTTAATCTCAGCGCTCAGGAGGCAGAGGCAGGTGGGTCTCTGTGAGTTCGAGGCCAGCCTTGTCTACAGAGTGAGTTCCAGGACAGCCAAAATCACACACAGAAACCCTGTCTTGAAATATAGATAAGTAAGTAAATAAATCTTTTTTAGAGAATAGTGGTTAAAACCCAGCAACAGCAGGTATGTATAGCTTGGAAGCACCTGGTTGAATGAGTGCCTCCCCCAGGCAATGTCTTGCAGTACTTTAGGAGAGTCTCCCAGATGTTCGTAGCTGTAAGTGAGGTCCACTGGACTCCCTATGAGGGCCACTTTTAAGTCATTATGAAGCCAGCTGAAACAAAAACAATTTTAGAGCCAAGTAAGTTAATCACAGCATTTGGTCTCAACAATTCTAAGTCTATTTACAATCACAAAATGTCAAAAGCACAAAAGAATTCACAGAATATTTAATCTTCACAGATATAATTTAATGTGTACCTTTCAAAATAAGAGTCCTGTGAAAATGTATAAACAATTCAGGGAATGAAATTTATTGTGTAGGAATACTAAGTACAAGTCCAATGTAAACAAAGATTATTTTTAATAACTGACCTGTAGGTTGTATTTTTCAGTACTTGTAAAGCAGAGTCAGTCATTTCTCAAATATCCACGAAAATAAATTCATTTATTTTCTTACAGCAGAGTACTATGAAGTTACCCCCTTCAAAACTATTAGGTTTTGTTGTTGTTCTGTTTTGGTTTTTGAAACAAGGTTTCTCTGTGTAGTCCTGGCTGTCCTGGAACTCACTCTGTAGGCCAGGCTGGCTTCAAACGCAGAGACTGGCCTACCTCTGCCTCCCAAGTGCTGGGAATCAAAGATGTTCAAAACTATTTGTGAGTGTGGCTTGTTTGCCTGAAGCAGTGCTGGTTTTTACCTGTTATCCTGAAGCAGTAACTCCCTCTTTCCCTCCACCATTTCCCGGGTTAGATAATAATCTACATAGATAATATAGTCACCCTATTATACGTGTCTACAATACAAGTGAAAGACAGTAGCGTGGAAGGTGTTCTTCAACACAGCCATCCTGTGCTCTATGAAAAAGTAAAAAGGGCCGAAGATGTCATGACATCAATTGCAATGTGAGGCTCTAGATGAATGCTGGACAAGAAGAATGAAATTCCTATAAAAGATGGAGCTGGGGATACAGCTCAGTTGGTAGGTGCTTACCTAGGATTAGCGAGAAAGTCCTGAATTTAATCCCTAGCACCCAAAGACAAACGAACAAAAAACAGATGGTGGGGTTGGCAGGAAGGCTCTGTAGGTTAAGGCACTTGACACTAAGCCTGATAAACTCAACTCAGCCCCTGGGACTCACTCAGATGGTGGGAGGAGGAAACCAGCTCCTGAAAGTTGTACACTACACCACAGCATGCTCATGCCCGCATTATATATACATGCATACACACACACACACACACACACACATAAAGTTCAAACATATAATTCACAAAGGAAGGTGGAAACTGAAGGTTCAAGTTCAGCCCTGATTTCATTAAAAGTTCAAGGCCAGCCTTGACTATATCATAAAACCTTGTTCAAAGAAAAGAAAACAATATAGGACCAGGTGTGGTTGCACCTGCCTATACCAGCACTTGAGATAATAGCAGAAAATCAGGAACTCAAGGTTCACTCTGACTATATAGGAGTTTGAGGCTAGCCTGGGCCACATGAGACCTTATCTCAGTAACAATGAAACCAGGTGGAGTAAAACACATTTTTAATCCCAGCATTCAATAGGCAGAAGCAGGCTGATCTCCGTAAATTCTAGGCCAGCCCGGTCTACACAGTGACTTCTAAAAAAGAAAGAAAGAGAAAGAGAGAGAGAGAGAAAGAAAGAAGAGAGAGAGAGAAAGAGGAAGGAAGGAAGGAAGGAAGGAAGGAAGGAAGGAAGGAAGGAAGGAAGGAAG